>NC_080408.1:33763676-34079558 GCF_030265065.1 Corythoichthys intestinalis | reverse complement strand
AAGGAAATTAAATTGAGAAATATTTATAACTAACACAATATAGCGTTGCTTTGCGAGATCAGTAAAAGAGGCAGCTTTGAGGCAAGTTTAAGAAATAAAATACTTTGCTCAGCCATATCTTTCACTGAGGAATGACTGAAATAGTGAGTCCAAGTAAGGAAATCAAATTGAGACACATTTGAGATCAACACAAGATATCATAGTTGTCTCTTGGTGAGATCTTGAAAGGAGACAGCTGTGAGACATTATTGAGAAATCGTGCCACTAGAGAACTATTGCTCAAGACCTCATGTAATAATCACTGTGAGACTTCTCATGAGACAAATATGAGAAAACCTCTCACTTCTCAGAGTTGTCAATGAGACATGAACAAGATCTCATCTTCAAATTTGATTTGGTATGGGTAGTCTTCCTTTCTCAGCTGGCTTCAACCCATCCACTGAAAAAAATCTCCAAACAGAAGTGGATGCTACAGCCACAATGAGCTACAGATTTTTGCAGTCTGCTAGCATGCCGTCCATAGGCTTTCTATTCTGTTGTTGCCATGTGACCATTTAGTCATTCTGTCAACATGGACTAATTAGTGCAACACTAGAAACCTAAGCATTGCTTAAAAAAGTGGGCATTCCTAGATGCATTGTTTTGAAGTGAATAACTATAAAACGGTAAAAGACAGCGAGGTTTGAGTGCCAGTTTGGCTTACTACAAGTAAAATTTGTGCAGTCATTTTCAGTGTTTTGACATTTCTTAGGTCCATTAAATTGGTATCACAGACTGTGAAGTCGAATGAGTACTGTGTGCAAAGGACAGTCTACAGACAGAATGCAAATGGCAGATTGTAGGATTTTTTCTTTTTTAAGGTGTATTCCAATTCTGAGTTTGTCAGCTTTTTTCTCTTCACTCAGAGTGCGACTGATGCTTGTCTGCTATACTCAAAAGGTATTAAAAGTGAGCACCAGACACTGTTGTGTTCTTTCCAATCAACTTGAAGCTGAAGATAAAAGCGGAACCTCGGGGCTTTTGGTCCTCTCAGTGGCACTTCCCTCCAATTTAACACTTATTGATTCCTCCTTATGAGTGGTGCGAGCTGGCACTAAACCCTGGCAGGTCCTGGGGGTGGCTGTGAAGCTTGCATCTGCTCAGAATGTCATGAAACTAGTGAAGGAGTGAAAAGATTCTGCCAAGAACTCTGTGTGCATGTTCATTAGTCAGCTTGTGTGTCGGGCGGCGTCAGGCCGCATGAAGCTCCAAAAAAACACATTTAAGGCGCCGCCTTCTTGTCGAGCTGCTGCCTGCTTTTGAATCAGCCATCATGTGCCACATTGAAATGTAGACAGAAAGCCAAATTAAGCATTCAAAGGTTGTTTGTTGCATGGGTTCATGGCGGAAAGCCCCAGTAAGTCTAAAGTCAAGCCGTGAACAGACGTCTTTATCCCATTTGTGCCATCAGATGGCTCCTGTTACGCCATTATCGAGCCATCACATGATGAGTTTTTATTTTCGGGTCATGAAAGATGTCATAGAAGACTTTTTTTTTTTAATGTCTTTTTGGCAAAACTGTATTGTAGTTGTAAAACTGTAAGTGTATGCCTTACATTTTCATATAAATTGATCAATAACTGATTGATAAATAAGCTTTCATTTTGTGCCACAGCACAATTTTGGTTGTTCTCAGGGATGCTGTCATATGTTGTCATAAAGTATAACCAGTGGCGAGAGTAGGTCGGGATGGGCCGATATGGCGCTTCGGTAAAAGATTGGTGTCGGATTGGTGCTTTGATCCCAAAAATATGACGGCAATTGATAAAACCCCTTGTTAAAAAAAACAAAAAAAAAACTGCCATATGCATCTCCAAGAACAAACCAATCTACTAATGTCAGATTTACATACGCAAGTGTTAACAACAAGCCTAATAAAGTGCTTGTGTAGCGAAGTCCGTTTCCACCGGTATTTATTATTTACTTATTCCACGGAGTTCTAACCCTAACCCTGTTAATGTGCACTTTGGACCAAGGGCGTAGGTTTGCGTAGGGATGGTAGGGACATAACACTACCAACTTTTCAGAATGTTCAAATTGACCCCACCAACTTTTAAGCCACCTAATTTACATTATACAATGAGTTCAGTTTTATGGGTAATTTCGATTGTCTTCCCATATGTTGTAAGGATAGAATAGACCCTACCATTATTAAGTGAATTATTTTCATTATTTACAGACTTAAATTTATCCCTTTTCACATGCTGAATGTGCCGGTCCATTTTTTTTTTTTTTTTTTTTTTCAGTTTGATTGATTATGTTTGATTGGCTGGTGACTTGACACCCTGTCCCCTCCTCCCAACACATAGACACACGCACACTCACACAACCTGGCCGACAGAAATACAACGTGGCGCCTCTTCCACCCGCTTCAAAGAGGAGGGATATTAGACTTTTTTTTTTGTAAAATGTAAAATGACGTCAATGTTGTGGAGGTGGGGGGAACACCACTAATTTTGCTACTAAGTCCGACCTGCATCACAGTTAGCATAGCATTAATCTGTGTGAACTTGATAACCTGCAAAACTACTGCGGTCAGGACAGCCTCCGCAAGGATCAATGAAGGCAAGCTAGCTGACCCTCATTTGGAGCATTGCTTGCATTATGTGAATTACCGTAATTTAACGCAGTGGCTTCAGACTGCAAGCCACAAGAATGGGTGGACAAACAAGGGATACTGACATGAACATGAACTGACATGAAAGAAAAGTGAAATGAAATCACACATCAGAATTTCATGAGAGTACTTTGGATGCCTCAGATGTCAATCGGTCCTTGGATATCTCAGATTTTTTTTCCAAAATCACTTTTGTATTCCAATACTTTAGTTTCAGTCTAGGGCCCACAAAAGTGGACTCATTCTTAGATGGCTTTCCTTTTTTTTTTTTTTTTTTCGATAAAGGGACTTTCCTTCAAAATGTTCTTTAGTAGTTTTTTAAAACAAAAGTTTGAATCGAACATTGTATCACGTGAACCAAATTTACAAAAAAGTTAGTATAAGTCAATACAGTTTCATTTTGCTTTGATCATTTCGCCTATCAATTAATTAGGTTCATATTCTTGAGAAATGTGGCTCTGACCCCCGTTCAATAATCTGTTTTGTCTTATTAATGTCCCGTCCTCGGCAAAAAATGTACATGCACGTTATGCTGTTATATCGTGCCAACCAATGGTGAGACCAAACCTACGCCCTTGCTTTGGAATTATTTTATTTATTCTATTTTTTATTTTCTTTATTTTAGGCTACTTATTTTTCGCTTAATATTTCAAAAAAGTCAGTTATCTTTACAGTGTACTCAAAATATATTCCATTTCACTGTGCATAATGAAAGTCATTTGTACTTATTTTGGTTGATGTGTGTTATTTATATCTTTATTATTTATGAAAGATTTAGCAAATATTTTTGAGCTGTGGAACGAATGAATCAAGTTATAATGTGTTCTTATCGGAAAATCCCGCTCGACATAAGACCATTTCGATTTACAAACCAGGCCCTGGAATTATATTTGTATATAGAGGCACCAATGTACAGTGTATCACAAAAGTGAGTACACCCCTCGCATTCCTGCAGATATTTAAGTATATCTTTTCATGGGACAACACTGACAAAATGACACTTTGACACAATGAAAAGTAGTCTGTGTGCAGCTTATACAGTATAATAGAGTTCATTTATTTTCCCCTCAAAATAACTCAAAATATAGCCATTAATATCTAAACTCTTGGCAACAAAAGTGAGTACACCCCTTAGAAACTACGTACATCCCTAAATGTCCAAATTGAGTACTACTTGTCATTCTCCCTCTAAAATGTCATGTGACTCATTATAGGAGTGCTGTCAGCATTGTTGCAGAGATTGAAGAGGTGGGGGGTCAGTCTGTTCGTACTTGGACCATACGCCGCACTCGACATCAAATTTGTGTCACCCCAGTGTTCTGAAGACGGTACACAAGAAAGCCCGCAAACAGTTTGCTGAAGACATGTCAACAAAGCACATGGATTACTGGAACCATGTCCTATGGTCTGATGAGACGGGCGGGCTTTCTTGGTGTTTCGGATAACTGTTATTTTGCAAATCATTGAAAAGATACAATGTTGAATTAAAATTTTCTCATGTATGGCTTGTTACAGGAAGTGTATTCAACCAGTAAGTGTTTTATTGTGTGTTATAGGTATAACTGTGCCAAAATCAGTTTTCTTTGTATTTCAGTGCTTTTAGAAGGTTGAAATATTTTCCATGAAACCCCGTAAATCTACTCAACTACTCTTAGACATAACACAAATACAGTGATACCTCAGCTCACGAACATAATTGGTTCCCAGAAAGTGTGTGTAAGGCGAAAAGTTCGTCTTCCGAACATTTATTTCCCATAAGAAACCATTAAAATGAGAATAATCCATTCCCAGGTCCCCATAAAACATAATTTTCTACTAAATAAGCCTTAAAACTACACAAAAATATACCTTATTTTCTTTAATGTCTTCATAGGCTTAACACTAGCCTGTGGTGGGGTCTTTTTCGGTCCCATAATAGCAAAAGTACACTCAATATGGTCCAAAATGTCTATCAAACACAAACCACGTCCGCACTCAACGAAAGGGAGGGGACGAACTGGGACGCCGTGAGCATGCGTCAGCTTCTCGTGGCGCTGTTCGACCGCGTGGTTTGGTTCGTCCGCCGAAAACTAGTTCGTCAGCAGAGACTATACAGTATGCTCGCGAATTTAATGTTCTTGAGGCGAAAAGTTTGTGAGCTTAAGCGTTCGTGAGCTGAGGTATCACTGTACTCCCAAATCTAATAAAATACTAATACTAATAAAATAATCTAAATGCTCTTAACCGGACATAAATACACAATACTTTTAAATTTATGAATAAACTCAGAGAAAATCCAAATACTAGGCGTAATCATATCATTCGTAAAAGTTATACCAATACTCTTAAATTTACATACTGTAAATACTCTCAAAGTGATGAAAACACTAACTTGAAGTCATCTAAATATTCCTTAAATGTACTTAACTACTTTCTAAGCTACCTAAATACTCTACTCATAGGTAAAGTATGGCCAATTTAGACTACGTAATTATTAGAGGCTTATGTTTTTGAAATACGGAAGGAAGCTGCCATTCAAGGGCCAACTCAAGCACGGGCAGAACACACAAACTTTGCACAAGTAGACCCTAGCTAAGATTCAAACCCTCAACTTCTGAACTGTGAGGCAATGCGCTAGCCAATACGTCACTGATTTGCCCTTCCCTAAATTTGCTTTGAATATGTTCCAGATAATCTGTAGAAACTCATTCACAAGAAAATTTGCTTGATTTTTTTTTTAATGGGGGTGGGGGGGGGGGGTCGTCCCTATACTGCTGTCTTCATGTGGAGGCAGGTTCCCGATGGACAACCATCAGTTAGTTGCATCTTTGCCATTTCCAACATGGTAACACAGGAAATAAGTTAACATCGGATGCATGTATGCATGTTACTAATAAGTAATAATATCATGTACAGGTATATAAAAAGAAAAAGGTCTGAAAAAGCACTTTCCCTATCGTGATCCTGGTAATGACAACCTAGCCAATAATAAAGTGACAATATTAGCTGTGCTGACAAAAAAAAAGGGATTTCTATTTAGTGGATAATTAGAAACTCATTCACTGTGACAGACATCCAATCCACTTAAAGTGGTTATGACATGATTAAAAAAAATCTTAAATAGCATTTTTATTGAAATTAATATCATATTTTGAGACGATTCGACTATATACAACAATTTGGCAAAGCGCAGATGACGAGAAATGAGTCTTTGAATCTGCCGTTTAGCTCATCCTGTCAATATAGCGCTCTGGCGCCTCCATCTGGGTGATAACGTTGGCGGATTAGCGATTTCAACTCATTTATAGTCCAGCCCAATGGAAGAGCAAGCATTTTTCAGAGATTCTGGTTCAAGTGTGGATCTTTCAAGTGATATTGTTGATCCAGAGGAAGCCTGTGGCATCCAGCCATAAATGTTTGAGTCGTATTTGGAGGAGGAGGAAGATTCAGATCGACCACATACACGAGGCTGATTATTAGGGCATACTGTAAAATTTCATCATTGTTTTTTTTTTTTTTTTTTTTATCTAATCCAATATTTTTACAGGATATTCTTTGTATCTAAGTATTTTTCCCCAATTGCTAAAAAATTGGACAGACATGACAAAAAACAGTCTTGTACTAAATGGGTATGAAATTTTAGAAATGCATTTATTCAGTACAACAGGGCTAAATTATTGTATAATAGTCAAAAAATGCCAACTTCCAAACCTCCCGAAACGTATTTTATGCCACCGGAGTTAATCCGGCTCTAGTCATTTCCCAGTGGGGACTCGGAGTCGGAAGAAAGCTTAAAAAAAGAGGAGTGTGATAGCTAGGCTACATCAAGCTGCCAACTCTCACGCTTTAAGCGTGAGACACACGCAATTGGCTGTTTTCTCACGCACACACGCCACACATCCAATAGGGAATGGGACGTACTACGTCATTGTTTGGATACACCCCCATCAGTGACGTGCGGTGAGGTTCGTGGTTGGTGAGGCACTGACTCCTTAAGTGTCAGATTTACAAATATATAACCAAAAAGGATAGCTTATTCAATTAACTACTGGTTATTTCATATCTCATCAGCATTCTTCACAAAACACACACACACGGTACATATTACAGATACGTAAAGGTAGAAAATAACGTGCATTTGCGCTACACTCTCCATGTGTTGGAATTTCCATCGCAAGTCTTTAGTTCATACAACATAAATGAGTACAGAGTGGTGTACAAAACCACAGATTTCAATTTTGACCTTTTGTGAAATATTCAGTTGTTTTTAAAACTTGAATCTGATACTTAAATCAATTTAATACAGATTGCTCAACAAAAAGCATGAAAAGAAAAAGTATATTTTATTTAAGGCCAAAATTTAGTTTTAAAATATTAAGATTAAAATGAAAACTGTGGTCTTACCTTTATTTGTAGATGAAGTCCATGCGCCTGCCCTTCGCCACAAAAACCTCAGTTACTTTGTTGTAAAAGTCCTCCTTATTTTCCTTTTAAAAGTTTTAAAAGTCTCTCCGCCTCAATGGAGATGATCGCCAGGGAGGAAAGTTGTCCTGAATCGGTCCTATTCCGACTGTATCACATCACCGATTGCTTCAATTAGATCGTTCTGTATTCTATTTGACAAGCCAGAAAACACAGTGGATGTGTCCAAATGTCTAGCTAACCTCTCATCTTTCTCAGCAAAAGCGTATAAAAGTTCGACATAATTGCCACGATTAGTAGAGCTTGCCCTCTCATCGTTACCTCGAAATGCTAACTCCTGCTTAGCTAAGAAGCAGGTTGCATTAATGAGGTCTTTCAAAATCTCGCGGTTCTCCTTTACCCTAGCATTGTGGGTGCTAACGTTGAGCCGCCGCTGTTCGTTCAAAGCCAAATCGATCCTTGAGCTTCCAAAAATTTTTAAAGCAGTCTGGCTTTGAATGTGAGTGTACGATCTCTCATGTTTGCTGAGACTTCGTGGTAAATTTTTCATGTCACAATATCCCGTGTTAGTCCAGACATTGGCACAAGTTGAGAACAAAAGGCATGGGAAGCAGTAAAGGCAGTTTTTCGAAGGACAGCCACACAGCCAGTCTTTTCGGGTGTACCACTCCGTTTGAAAAGAGCGAGTTATCTTAGACTGTCCCGTAGTTTGAAGCAAACCTTTTAGCTCCGGCGTTGGTCTTCCTCTGTTAATCAGGTCCACTTTTGACTGAAAGTCCAGTTTTGAGAATTTTTAAAGTTTGGATATATAATCCTCTTCCATTTTGGGAGTCCGATGTCGACGTAGTAAACAATACAAAACGGCTCGCCGCAGTGCACTTGATTCGCCTGGCGCCATTACCTGTTGGCTCACGTTCGCCCCCTTTCTGTGCGGCAGCGTACTATCTGCCGCAACCTGTGCCTTTTCACTGCGGTTTTATTTCCCATCAGCAAAACTAAATACGTCGCTAACAAACATTAAACTTTAAGGGTTAAAGACATTAGCCAGACTGTGGAAAATCAGGTCAAATAAACGTATCTGGAAACATTATAATGGCGACATGCAGATGTACGGCAACCAGCATGCTCCAATTCCATGTATCAACCCAGTTTGTTATGGATTGCGCAATCAGAGGTGAGGCTTTACTAGTTGCTGCCGCACCTCTCGTTTCATTTCGTTATTTGAACAGGAAATGGGCAAATTCAGCGATTTTGACTATAAAAAAATGTTTGAAATGAGTCATACATTAAGAGCAATGGACAAATATTAATATAAATTTGATGCTATAATTATTTTTTTGTCATGATGACAGGTGAGGCTCTGCCTCACCTGCCTCCCCTGACCGCACGTCACTGACCATGCTGGTAATATCCTTTACTTCCGGTCCGGCAGACTCAACGGGGATTCTAACGTGTGGTAGTGCTAAACGAATTCCTTCCTTCCTTCGAACAGCTGCGACCCAAGCCATCCGTCGTGCCTTCGTGAGCTGATATTTGGTCCTCCATGCAGGAAAACGGTGAAAAGTGAGTCCAGTTTTCCTTGCCCTTTTTTGTCGTGGGTGGGAGATGCTGTTGCACCCGGTAACACAACAATACACACCCATAATTTCTTTCTAATACACCGAAAGAATTATTTTAGCACTACCACACGTGACAATCCCCATTGAGTCTGCTGGACCGGAAGTAAAGGATATTACCACCATGGTCACGTATCCAAATAATGACGTAGTACGTCCCATTCCCTATTTCTCACGCAAAAAAAAAAGAAAAAAAAACAACAATCTGATTTTGGGCCGAGACTTTTTTTTTCGATTCTCGATTTTATTTATTATTATTACCACCTTGTGATTAACTTAGTACGTAAACTGAGCACTTCAGAAATCGGTCCTTTAAAAAAGTTAGACTTGGACAGTCAGCAAATCCTTCGAGATGCTTCGCTGACGAGAACCAATCATCGGCCCAAACTGCGTTCTATTATTGCAATTGCGCGCACTCCTTACGTGTACATGGAGTGCTTGGAGAGCCTTATTAGGATGCATTGCAAAGCTGCGAAAACAAAAAGCAGGCCTTATCCACACCAGGGCAGACCAGAGCGCAGCATACACACTTGCCTGTATTTGCCAGCAGATTGAATTTGTTGAGTAATGGTTTCAATCGTGTTCATATTTTGCGATATAATAAAGTTACTGCCATTCTTTGCAGCTTGCGTTGAACACTGCCAGAGCTAGCCAAATCTCCCGCGAAAATATATATAAATATATATACAGTGGTACCTCTACATACGAAGTTAATCCGTTCCAGGACCTTGTTTGTAAGTCGAAATGGTCGTATGTCGAGCAGGATTTTCCCATAGGAATACATTATAATTCCATTAATTCGTTCCACAGCCCAAAAACCTGCACTAAATCCTTAAAAAAATACTGCTGGTGCTATTACAAATGGCAATTACACGTAGCAAAACAAATAAATTATAAATCAAAATTGGAATAATGTAATAAAAAGAATAATAATAATTCCTGTAATAGTGTAACGAATCGGGTACTAATAAGGCGGACGTTTTTTTGTGTACCTGAACGCACCGCGGGGCTCACGTGCCAGAGACAGACCGGTGAGCTTGAGTTTCACTTTCACTTTGAATGTGAGGAAGAAGCGGCATGGAAGATGAATGAATGAATGAATGAATGTTCTCTTGAGAACACCATCAATTGCGGCAGACAGCAGGCGTTTTGTGTTGAATAAGTTGTAAAAGAAATGATGAAAACGTGGCGAAGCTGGCGATTTCTTTGGAGACAATAAGAATTGTCAGCTTAATTTATAAAGACTGGCGAACGATGGTCGGAGGAGGACCGTGGAGATGTATTGTTGAGCCATTTCACGGATGCCCACCCCATGCTCATATTTTTCTGTCATTTGCATCTTCATTTCGAAGGTAAGCATCAACTTTTTCCTTGTTTCACCACCTGTACCAACCTTTTCTGAAACCTGTGTTGATTTGTCACACAAGAAAATCCGCCGTGCATTCGTCTGCGGTGCTGCCATTGTCGTCGTATTTCGAGCATGTCGTCGGATGTAGAAACAAATGGCGAGTCAAATTTTACGTCGGATGTCGAAAAGTTCGTGTGTCGAAGCGATCGTATGTAGAGGTACCACTGTAATATTATTTATATATAATATATAAATAAATATTTTAACGTGATTAATTAAAAAAAATTAATTACCGCCCGTCTCCCATTAAATTGGCGTCAAGCTTGTGTATTTACCGGTAATATAAACGAAGAAACGCACTGTTGAGTCAAATTAAGTGTCATGCTCTCGGATGGAGGGGGGCGCCTCGCATCGCTCCCGTCGTCCGCCTGAGACACGTTATTT
The DNA here is from genome assembly GCF_030265065.1 of Corythoichthys intestinalis. Taxonomy (NCBI): domain Eukaryota; kingdom Metazoa; phylum Chordata; class Actinopteri; order Syngnathiformes; family Syngnathidae; genus Corythoichthys; species Corythoichthys intestinalis. Next base: position 34,069,093 of record NC_080408.1, on the reverse strand, counting down.
TCGGCTTGGATTTGAGCTGACGGCCGGTGTCGGCACAACTCCGGCCCGACGAGTGGTGGAAATGATTCTTGCTTCTTAAAGCTTTTCAGAAATACAGTGATCCCTCGTTTTTCGCGGTTAATGGGGACCAGAACCCGCGCAATAAGTGAAAACCGCGAAGTAGCGCCCCCAATTTTTTTGTGCGTGTTCAATGTATTTATTCAGATTTTTCATTGGAAAAAGATATATATATATATATATATATATGTATATGTATTAGGGCTGTCAAAATTAACGCGTTAACGCACGGTAATTAATTTTTTAAATTAATCACGTTAAAATATTTGACGCAATTAACGCACATGTCCCGCTCAGAAAGTATTCTGCCTTATGGTAAGTTTTACAGCAAGGCTTTTTATGCTGTCCAACAGCGAACTCTTGTGGTAGCTTTGCGACATGGTTTATTGTTTTCTTACCAGTTCATTATGGCTGCACGACGTCTCGGGCTGATAATGTTGTGCTTATATGATCCTTGGACAAGATTTGTCCGTAAGTATGGTTGTTGTAAAGAATGTACATATTATGTTAGTAAGCGAAATGTTATATTTTTTGTATGAGACGCTTTTTGTTTATGTTTAGTGAACCTGTTTAGCGTGCTAAGCTAACGTTGTTGCTAATGCAATGCTTGTGTACTTTTATTTTGTAGTTTTACGACGGTCTAAAGAGGACAATGGTTTGAGGCCATTTTATTAATAAATCAGATGAAAAAGGAAGAAGAATTATTAAGGCGTCGTTCACTAGCTGTCTAGCTTTGGAAAAAGTAGACGCTTCGGAGTGAGGACAGCATAGACAGATTTAAATGACAGTAGAGTGAAATGCCCACTACAGTCCTTATGTACCGTATGTTGAATGTATATATCCATCTTGTGTCTTATCTTTCCATTCCAACAATTTATTTAACAGAACATATATATAATTTACAGAAAAATATGGCATATTTTATAGACGGTTTGAATTGCGATTAATTGCGATTAATTACGATTAATTAATTTTTAAGCTGTAATTAACTTGATTAAAAATTTTAATCGTTTGACAGCCATAATATATATATATATATATATATATATATATATTTATATTATATATATATATATATATATACTGTATATATATATATATATATATATATATAAGACATGTTTTTTTTTCACTCCCCCCCCCCCAAAGTATCATTTATAAATGGTTTTTAAGCACTTCAAAATGTAAGAATTATGATAAGTTTTAAACATGTTACTGCCCCATCAAATTATTTTTATGGAGGATAGCGCTCTCTCGGCGGGGCACACGAAAATGCCCGAGAGGGGGGGGTGGAAGTCACTACACAATCACGAAACGCAGACGAGAGCGCATGGCTGCCCGATCACGGGCCCTCAACGGTCGGCAACCACGGTGTCGGGCGAGGGAGGCGGCCACTCCCGCCTTCTCGGTGGACAGGGAGCATTGTCACCCGCAAAATGTAAGCCACCTTCTTATTAAAACATGTGCCATGATCCAAGTATTTGACATAAAATAAAAAACGTAGCTTACTCACTTCCTTGTCCATCCAATGGTCGCTCCATTGTCATACTTGTTTTACCCATTCTTCGCAGTGAACAGAATTTTTTTTAAACCCAGAAAGGCTCACAGCACTCTTCCTGGTGTAGCAACAAAACCCTGCAGCACATTGGGCTGGCGTGACGCAAAAAATGAACAAATTAACCTGCAAAATCAGCTGGATCCTCAGTCCTTTTGCATACAATATGTTAACTGTATAGTGAAGATGATGTATCCCGTTAACGTCACATTCGCTTTCTTCCTCAAAATTGAATAAATATATCGATGTCATGCCACGTCGCTTCCTGTTTTATTTTGAAGGCTTCGCCCTCTTCATAGTCGCATACTTGCCCTTCCTCTTGTCACAATAGAATTAAGCGGATGTCGTCTATTTCAACCATGGGATCGTGTCGTCATTAAGTGTGATTTACACAATTAAAGTTGACCTTTGTCTTTGCTTTGTTGTCTTTGCCTGTGTCATTGCTTTGTCCGTGAAGATGTGTTCATAGCGGTATTTGTAATACACGACAGTGCTAGTCTTGTAAGTGGCTCGTCCTAGATGTCGGGGAGTAACTCTGTATTGTTAGTTTTTGTAAAAATTACAGTACGGTAAGCACAGTGCTTGGGAACAGGTATATTATTTATTGCTTACTATAAGGATTCCAAAAATCATAAGATGGAAATAATTGAGCTGAATAAAAAGGAAACGTTTGTGAAATATTTTATTTTGTAATTAAGTATAATTTCTGGGGGGGGTGGGGGGGGTCGTATTTGTATATATTCTAAATATCTAAACGTATGCTACTAGTGTATAAGCATGTGAATGAATTTAATTAAAATAAAGTGAGAATGATATTCTCACTCCTCACTTGAAAATGAGCAAATGTTTGTAGCACTCGCGAAAATTCCTCCTCTCAAAAAAACGTAAATAATTGCGTTATTCTGTCATGTTATATTGCGTTCCTTCAGATTGAGTGGGCGGGCTCCCATCGAGTTTTCATTTTCCTGTGGAAACGGTGTGACTCGCTGATACAACTGTGACGTTCGGGGCCTCATCAGCAGTGGTCACCTGATGTTTGGCTTGCTCGACGCCGTTTCCGGCACACTGCTTTGACACACCTCTACTTCATTTGCTCGAATCGGATTCGAGCAGGATGGCTCGAGCGTCCCATCTCTACTTTCCTCCCTTTTGGAGTGCTTTGTGTTTGAACATTTTGATCCTAGTCATCCTGACTCATTCCTCCGTTGGAGCGCTTTTTGTGTGTACTTTTTCTTATCCCCGCATGTCAGCGGAAGAACCTTAGTTTTCATTAATAAATTTTATTGCCTGTACTCCGCATCTGAGTCTGTCTCGTCACCACAGCCTGACAATCGATCGCTTCTGCACACATCCAAGTGGTCCATTTCATTCAGGAGCATAAAATACCACGTGTAATATGAACTAAACATGCTTTATTGTGTGTCACAGGCACTTTAAACCGGGGGGCCTGACAGTCATGATTCCCTGCCACCCCACCCAGTTCAAACTAATTAGACGCCTATTGCCGTCAATGGCAGTTAATGACTGACGTGTCCACTTACATTGGGTAACTCTAACTTTTCCATTGATGCATGTAATTTGACTGGTGTAGTACCTCCAGATACTCTGAATGCTTTTAGTCTCTCGCTCTTTAAGAATTATTGTTCCAGATTCTTGGAAATTGTAGTTGGTATACTCATCAAGGTCAATTTGACAAGTCAGTCAAGAAGGAGAAATTGGAGTCATTTAAAACACAGGGATGATTTTGACAAAGCAGAAGTCAGTTGACTTACCTTTGCATGTAGGTATTTTTGACCAAGTGCCATTACTGTAGCAAATCACTGTCTCTGGACTGACCCTTTTGTAAAAACCATTGCACGCATATTTTAAAGGTATTGGTTTTTTTTCGCACAACATCCCCGTTTGAAACTTTTGGGTATAGTCCGCAGTTGTCAACTGGAATCAATAAAAACAGTTAATTTTTATTTAACACACATTAGTTAGCAGAAGTTCTTTAGCCAAGATGATATCGATCCAAATGCTTTTTTGTTTTTTATTTATTTATTTTTTGTCTATCTTCATCAGGGTGACTGATGAGCTGGAGACTCTCCTGCTCACGTTCCGCATGTGCACTTGTACTCTTCACCAGGCGATTGCAAAAAAATATATATACATTTGCAACGCTAAAATCAAATGACTTTATTATTATTATCTTTGAGTTTAATATAAATATAGAGTAGTGAGAGTTGACTGCGTTATCCCTTTGAGGAAAAACTTTGTTTGGTCAAACCATCGAGCCACTCATGAGTGGAATCTTACACCCATAGCCATTAGAAAAAGCAATACATATACAGCAATCAATTCAAACTAGGGATATACAGTATATAAAAACGACGGCCCTTGGAAAATCTGAGTTTTCAGCATTGACTTGACATCTCTCACTGGCCCCTGCTGGCCTTTTGCATTATGTTTGTGTAACAGGAAGGGCACTAGGACCTTGGGGGAAACCTTGTGGCCGTAAGCGCCCTAGGGGAACCCTTAAAAAGAGAGCTACCAGCAAGGGGCGCTGACTCACTTTTCTTGAGGCAAGCCCACGATCAAGAGAGCAATTCACAACAGGTGCGCTAGCGAGGATGCCAAAGACTGCTGCGTGTGGCGTTCGGTGGATCTATACTCACTATAGACCCCACTCACATGACATCACAACCACGCCTCCGCACCATATTGTCCGTCAGCTCGTCGTGTTTACGCATAACCGCTACGTAAATTCCTCCTATTAAGGAGTGTTTTTCTGCTCGTTAACATTAATTATCAAAATGGTGAAGGCGTGTGTGGCGGCTGGTTGCAGTAACAGAAGATAGACGGAGAGACGGAGAGTTCTACCGTATTCCGAGAGACCCGGAGAGGAGAGCGAGATGGACTGCTGCAATGGCGTACCGCAAGCAACTCGTCACTTCCGTTCACTAATATTCATGACATTAGCTACTGTTGGTAAGTAGGGACAAGCCACCGTTTGTCCCTAATAGGAAATGAATGGAAATCGTGTACGAAGGAGATGTTTACAGAGCTAAACCTACCAATTCTCGCCGAAAATGATGTGCCATGTGCCAAACTCACTGGCAAAGATGTGGAAGAACATAAAAATGTTCAGTTAAAGAGATGGCTTGAGTGTCGAAGGCTGAAAAAGACGAAAAAAAACGAGTCAACCTAAGCATAGCTTTAGCTTTTTTATCGACGTGACTGACAATGACATTCTCCTGTTTCAACAAGCTATCCTTTACCATCAGCCCTGTCTTTCTTATATATCCTCTGGTTGTCCTACGTCTCTTACCGTTCTTGGGGGTAATTTAGTTAGCTTTGTGTAGCGATCGCAAATGCTACTCAGTGACAGCCGACTATGTAGTAGTCATTTTATACCTGGTAAGATGCATTTAATATATATTTAGAGGGTTTTGGGCTGACAACCACAATTAAGATCATTGCAAGGCTAATCGCCGACAACATACAGTTTCAAATTCAAGATGTTTATTTCTTCCGCCAGCATTACTTTTTGAATAATATTTAGCTGGTACCTAGTGAAAGAAGCTGGCCTCGTCTACAGATCATCAGTTAAACAGGGGTGTCCAAACTTTTTGCAAAGGGGGCCAGATTTGTTGTGGTAAAAATGTGGGGGCTACCTTGGCTGATTTACATAGAACTATATATTTAAACAATTTTTAGCAAGCCCTTCTGTGTGTCACATTTGCTTTATTATTATTATTTTTAATTCATTTCAACAATCTCGCCTTTGTGGCGTTCTCTTTCGACACTCGGGCTCTTGCGAAATACTGCTGCTGTGAAATTAAACTAGCTTCAAGTTGCTAAAATTTCTCGCTGCGTATCTTCCTTGTAATGTTGTTGTACATGTCAGCGTGTCTTGTTTGGTAATATCGCATCTGGCAAATGGATAGACCGAAGCTTTCCCACATAACGCCTTTTATGCAACGCATCCAATGAGTTTACAGCGTCTGAAAGCACCGGGGCTTCCATGAATTGCACTATAAATTGCACGACAAATTGAAACCATTGAGAATACGGATAAACAATGACGGACGATATGGTGGCCGGATAGAGCGACACGTCATTGTGTGATGTTGGTGAGTGGGGTCTATAGACATAGCAGAAGGTAATGATTCCTTTTATTTGAAATTGTTGTCAGTTATTATTAACTTAATCTGGGCATTCCATTTTAGCATCCAGGCACCTGTTTGGCCTCATCGGCAAAGTCTGTGTCCTCAATTCTTCAAGGAGGTAATAAGGCAATGTATTCTAATAGTTAGTGAACATGCCTGACGTTTATCTGCTGCGCAATGATGAACATTCATATACATTTTTTTATATTAGGGCGTCAGGTCACCTACCCTTTCGTTCAGTTTCGCTCCACTACCAGGGGCACTAAATCATTTTTTCTTCATAAAATAGATTTATTAGTTCTAAGTAAGAATCCGTGGAGTTCACCCTCTGAAAACGTGTCCATTTTTTGTTCTCGGACAGACACGGCGCTCCGCATATGCATAACACGCACTGCACGTAGGGCACCAACTCTGCCTGAAGGGGCACACAAAAAAAAATCAAGTTTGTAAAAAATCCTAAAAAATAGTAATTGTAAAAATAACAATATATAGTATTTAAAATAAAACGTATAACTGATAAATGCAAGTAATACAAATATAAGTAACATAGGCTCATTATTTACACACAAAAATAATCTCCTGTGCGGCCCTCTTTGCCTGGTACACCAGACTCACCGCTGTTCCAGCGATTGAGTCTGGCCACCATTCAGCGGATACAATTTCCAGGGCGGAGCAAACCACAGCAAACAGACAGCGGAGTGGACCAATCAGCGACGGGCAGACGTGACGTTAGTAAAACGACGAGGGCAGGACGAGGGACTTGCGTGCGAAAGGAAACATACGAGGAGAGCGGAGTTTATTCAACATGGCTAGCGCGAGACAGACTGTTGTCAATGACTCGTGTCTCAGTGTTTGAAAAATACAGGGAGAACAGTCTGGCCGTGCCAGGCAACGGCCCTCTCGTCAGTCTATCTTTGGTGCCCCCCCCCCCCCCCCCCCCCAATTCCCTAGTGGTTTGCTCCATTATGCTTCAGTCGCAAATTTGGCAGAAGTTTATTCTTGAAAGGAAATGTCATCGAAAAGACAACAAGAGTCGGGAGCGGAAAAAAGGAAGAGGAAAAAGGAGCGAGATGATGCCCGCGCATCACTTGCAAGTAAGAATGTCGTTGTTGTTGTTGTTGTTTTTTTAAACAATTGTGTATTTATTATCAGCTACGTTTACATGACTACAATAATCTGATAACTGGGAATAACCAGGTAATGACAATAATGAGATTTGACGCATTTACGTGCACTTCAGTGATGTGATAATCAGGAAAAACCTGGTTTACATGTTAAGTCAATAGTTCGATTTCTTTCCAAGTACATGATGTAAAACTCTTGGTCTCAGCATAGGCCTTCCTCCATGTCTACCAAAAACCCATGCTTGCTTGAAGTTGTCCCACTGAACCTCTTGAAATGCGAGTGTGGCGATTGCGTTACACAAGCTCGCTAACTGCAGAGTAGGCCCATAGGCTGAAAGCGAATCAGTTTGGCGTCCCTAAGGCCTCTCTAGCGACATCCGTTTTTCCATTTGTACACATGCTCAGAGATGTAAAATAGCGGTGTTTATCAGGTAAAGGATAGCGGATCACGCTCTTTACATGACCACTTGAATAATCTGGTAACTCGAGAAATCGGGTTATGATCGGTTTATTAGTGTGCACAACCAAAAAAAAAAAAACACTCCAAAACACTGTGGTGGAAATGATGTGACTTGCAAATTCATTGCACTATGAAAATTAAATGGAATGTTACGAGACATACCGGTAGTGGTTTTATGCAATGACTATGTTGATACCGAAATTTTTCCATCAGTAAGAAGCCGTAGTCATTTTCAAGAGGTTCAGAGGCCAAGAGCGACATCTACTGGTGAAACTAATTAGAAAAAAAAAAAAAACAATCTTAAAGTTATGTAGATATCCCCTTTCATATTCATTGTTTCCACATTACGTCCAGAATGTTTATATAGTGCCCTATCAGTCCATGTCTATAAAAGGTATAATATTAAAGTTTTCATGTATCTGTGTTTTAAATATGGGCCTGCATAATACTATAATTAATTTAGAAAATGTTTGTACCATGGTTCAAAACAATATTTCACCGCATAATCCCTGAATGTTTTATCTTGTATTGGTGGATGGGCACCACACAAAGCATTTATGCCTAGGGCACCAAAATAGCTAGCGCCGGTGTTCTGACAAATTTTGCAACCCATCAAAAATTGCTACCTTGCGGTTTTGCGCATGCGCGTAACGTTACAAATGGCCGCGCGAATGCAGCGATTCCAAAGTAAACACTACAAACTTTCTTTAAAGAAAGGAATATTTACTTAAATTTGATCATTTAAAGACATGTACAAAAGTTCTCTAACACATCCTACCATGTTAGCTGCACACAGCAACTGCACCCCGTGCTCTCACTGTTAACGACTTCGCCGTGTCGTTAAGTATTAATTTACGCCATTTTCGTGTTGCACATGTATGTTTATGATGTATCTAGTTTAGTTAGCACCTTTGGATAACATTGGCATCCAATTGAATGTTAAAGAGGGCTTTTTCAGCTCCACAAAAGCTTTGGGAGCAAAATTTTATAAGGGAGCACATTTTGACAGAACAAATGGAGAAAAAAAGTTAAAAAGAGAGTGCAGAAAGTGGGAAATAAACGATGCTATATGCATGTTTTTTCCGTGAAGAATGAGGACGTCTTGGACTTCACTTATCAACGGTGGAACATGTACAGAACCTGCTTAAAAAAGTGGCTTTTGTCTTCACGGCGCTAACAAAGATCTTGCAGAAATATACAAACATTGCGTGGATATGGATTTTGAAAATATTCCTGGCGACGCTGGATTCCACACTACATGCTACCGGCGTTTTACTGATAAACAGGAATTGTCGAAGGCTGAGAATGAATCCGCACGGGCTGGGGGAGAGCCATCTGCAGCCGCGAGCCATTCTGACCCCCCTGCGAGTACTAGCGAAGTTGCAGAAGCGTCTGAAACTCCCAGAAAAAAAAAACGTTGTTCCCGTTCAGGTTTGCCCATTGCTTCTGCTGGCCCTGTCCTTCCAGCCATCTGCATCATTTGTTAAAAAAAAAAAAAAAAAAGTTTCAAAGTATGCTCGTTTGGGATCGGAAGGCAAACGGCAGAGGGATCATCTTGCCAAAGCAGAGACATTGTCGGCAGGTATGTGCCTCACACACACAAGCCCATTTTTATTAGCAATATGACCGATATTTATTAATGGACTGAAAATAAGTTGTTAATTTTTAAGGCTATAGTTTAGTAAAAACGCGAGCTGCTGAATGATTTATGGAGTGAATGCAGCAGTGGTTACCAAACTCGGGTTAGCTGTGCTCCTCATAGTCATAGATCACCCCCCCCCCCCCCCCCCCCCATCCAACCTCAACAAACCCTTTACTTTTAAATCTGTGATGTGCATATACTGTGAAAAGTGGTGATGTGACAATAATACTTATAATTCTTTTTTTGTGTAAAGGCCGGTTGCTGCAGGCAGCAGAGATGAAGAAAACTCTTCAATCCTTCTACATATCAAAGACAAAGACTGTTGCAATGGAGGTGCGATACCAAAAATACTGTTACCGAAATTACACCAGGTTCCTAACCAAGTCAACAGCAACAGAAACTGCAACGAGGGAAGAAGAAATGTGAGTTATTACATTGTACTATTCCATTGACATTTTACTAAAATGACACATTTCAAAGGTAAAGCATTGGTCAACAACATGTCACTTGTATTCTGCTTGCCTTTAGCCAAAGCATTGAAAGCGTTACTCTTTGCACATCCTAAGTGTTTGTGTGTGTTTCAGACAACCCTATGGTGAGAGCTACAAACTCTTTTGTGAACAACTGATCCGTCAAAGGACTATCGTTGACAAAGAAGTGCTCAGAATGGACAAGCTAGGAAGGTTGTTTGTGAACACCGTGAAAAACCTTGAGGATCTTGATCCTTCAGACTACAGGTAATTTATAAATCTTCATACTAAATGTTTTTTTTTATATTTAGTCTCTAAAAAGGCTTTGAGAGAATGTTTGATTTTGTTCTCTTTGGTGTATTTGTGTGAATGAGAAATATAAGTGCAAGAGTGGATGTGGGTGTGTGTGATGTGAATACAGTGCCTTGCAAAAGTATTCGGCCCCCTTGAATCTTGCAACCTTTCGCCACATTTCAGGCTTCAAACATAAAGATATGAAATTAAATTTTTTTGTCAAGAATCAACAACAAGTGGGACACAATCGTGAAGTGGAACAACATTTATTGGATAATTTAAACTTTTTTAACAAATAAAAAACTGAAAAGTGGGGCGTGCAATATTATTCGGCCCCTTTACTTTCAGTGCAGCAAACTCACTCCAGAAGTTCAGTGAGGATCTCTGAATGATCCGATGTTGTCCTAAATGACCGATGATGATAAATAGAATCCACCTGTGTGTAATCAAGTCTCCGTATAAATGCACCTGCTCTGTGATAGTCTCAGGGTTCTGTTTAAAGTGCAGAGAGCATTATGAAAACCAAGGAACACACCAGGCAGGTCCGAGATACTGTTGTGGAGAAGTTTAAAGCCGGATTTGGATACAAAAAGATTTCCCAAGCTTTAAACATCTCAAGGAGCACTGTGCAAGCCATCACGCTTCAATCTTCTTTTCAGAATATCCTGCCTGAAACAAAGTTAAAGGGAAAGATGAGCACAAGACACACATACAGTATGTAACTTTTTCTCCGCAGTGACAAAAACAGCTGACTGTGGCCCCAGTAGGTAGGTAGCCTACCATATGTAGCATATGGAACAATGAAATTAACAGTTCACCTGCTGTGGCCTGAACGTAGTCTCACACTTTCCTTCTGGTGCGCATGGACTTGAATTGCGTACCCGCTTGTGCAGTCCCTGTTTTTTCACCTCTTTTATCAACACCATCGTTGTTTTGGGGCTTTTTGAAGAAACTTCGGACACTCAGTTGCCTTGACATTTTTCAGAGTAAGGCCAACGACGTCATGCATCAAGAGAGACAATAGCTAATTAATATGCTCACTCGCCACCCTGTGGACTGGGGTGTGAATTGCAACCGGTCAAAATGACGGATGGACTTCAGTTTTTTCCGTCACCGTTTTAAAAAATCGGTCAACGACGGAAAATATTCGGTTAACGCGACCCCTGGTGTAGACACAGTGGTCTGCGGGGTTTTGCTTAAATTCGCTTTCCACTAGGCATGTGTGAAGCATTTCGTACCAGTTGCACCCTGATTGTTTCAGGCCGTAAATAGACTCTCCAGTTTACATACCATTTTTCCTCTCTCTTTTTCATAGCCCTCAGGTTGATCAATGTAGCTTTCCCTATCAATCGGCGTGTGTAGGTAAGCTGTTTTCACGTCCATTTGGTGTAGGACCAAGTCATCTTGGGCTGCCTTTTGCATTATCACCCGTATACTGGTCAGATTAGCAGTGGGGGAGAATGTTTCACCATAATCTGTTCCTGCTTTCTGATTGTACCCTTTTGCTACAAATCTCACTTTGTATAGTGTCCATCACTACCCTCTTCAATGGAATATAGCCACTTTCCTCCGACTGCTTTTCTACCCTTTGGCAATTTTGTTAAAGTAAAAGTTTGGTTTTCCTCTAAAGATTTAACTTCTTCATCCATTGCTCTTTTCCACTTTTCTGATTCTGCAGAAGCCATAGCTTCTGTGAAGTTCTGGGGTATACCGCACACTGCCCGATAGCAATAGTCTATAGTCGCAAGTGTACTGTCATCTTCCCCACTGTCATCCTGAACATTATCCTGCAGATACCCCGGCGGTTTGCGCTCCCGGTTGGATATCTCCCACTGCTTGGGTAACTTGGTGTCACTGTGGAGTGCTTCTCGCTATCATCTGCAGGCAGTGGACCATCATTCCGTATATCCCTGTTTACACTAGGGTGTGGAATGTCACTCTTATCAAAATCTGTTTTGGGCTCAGTCTCGGCTCTTGAGTTTGTGTCTCATTTTCACATGTTGTCTTATTGACAAACTTAATCAACCTGTGTTTCATCTCTTTTTTTTTACTGGGATAATAGACAAGAAAAGCTGGACTACCTTTGTCGTACCCGACAAAGTGACCATTTTCGCACCTCAAATCTAGTTTACCACTGTCTTGTTGATAAGCATAGCATTCTGACCCAAATCTGTGCATTTTGGCTAAGCTACACTTTTTCCCTGTCAGTGCTGTGAATGGTGTCGTACCAATGTGTTTATTGAAACATCGATTTCTTGTGTATGCTGCCTCTTGAACAGCATAGTTCCACAGGCTCTTAGGCATATTACTGCCGATCAGTTTACACCTGGCCATCTTAAAAAGAGTCGGCCATTCCCTCTCCGCAACTCCATTTTGATGAGGAGAGTAAGGGCAGGACGTCTCGTGTTTGATTCTGTTTGTCCATAGTAGTGCTTTGAATTCTTTGTTAGTGAATTCAGTTCCGTTGTCAGACCTTGTGCACTTTACTGTGCCATAAGGCACTACATCAGCTAGGAACTTCTCCGTAGGCTGAAGTGCATCACTTTTTGCCTTGAGAAAGTAAACAAATACCGCTCCTGTATACTCATCTGTAAAAGATTGCATATACTTAACGTCATCTATGGATTTGTTACTTACTGGACCAGCCAAATCGGTGTAAACAAGCTCGAGTGGTGTATCTACTTTTTCGGTTGGATTTCGGTTCCTCATCTGAGTGAACGTCCCCTGAATGCATACATCGCAATCTCTACGGGTCTACGTTTTGCCCCTTTCATATGCATGTCAACAGTTACAGCCTGCAATTTTAGTAAATCCTCATAATTGCAATGATCCATTATCTCATGCCATGTTTGAATGCCATGGCGCACATTGCATATGTCATCTTCATCAAATTCATTTTGCAAGTAATACATTCTGTCATTCACGTGAATGTTAAACTTTGTACCATCAGGTGTTACAAGCACATCTTTGCCTTCCTCGAAAAATACCATAGCTCCATTTGTGGTAGCTGACTTTACCGAGAACAGTTCTTGTGGAAAGAAGGGAATGTAGAGGGCGTTTTTCAGTGTCACTGTACATCTGTGCCCTCTGCGGTCATTTACACATACCTGAGTATCTCCTCTTCCTTGAGCCAGCCCGAAAGTACGCTTCCCATCCGCTAGCTCTATGCTGTGTCTCTCCGGCTTGAAGTTGCTGTTAAAGTTCTTGAATTGATTCCTGTTGTTCATAATGTGTGACAACACACCTGTGTCCACAACCAGTCCTGTCCTCTGGAATTCTTGTGCTGACTGGCTGGCATCCTCCGGCAATGCTCTGAAGGAGAAATCTCCTCCCGTTGCCTTCAGAACGTCATCCTGTTGCGTCTGCTGTCCGCTTCCGCCGCCAACGACGTTGTCGCCATCTTGGATGTGGGCATACCGTGCACTCTGTCCATTCCTTCTTCCGGCATGCTTTTTCAGCGTGCCTTGTGTGTTTGCAGAAACTGCACTAAACTGACTTTGTGCAGTCATCTTTTCGGTAACTTTTTTCCCCGCACCGCCAACACGTCAGATCTGTCAACGTTCCGGTTTTCTTCTTTTGCGCTGCTCTGGCCTTCAGCACCCTCTCCTCTGCCTCCACAGCAACTGCATCTGAGTCCTCTGCGGCCTCGAAGTTGCGCAGCTTGGCTTTAAATTCCCCCAGTGACATGTCCGCTGAGCTGTGCGTCACCATCAGCGTGAAGGGTTTGTACTTCTCTGGCAACCCCCTCATAATCATTGACATCATCAATCCTTCACTTGGTGCTTCACCTGCGCTCCTCAGTGCTGTTATAATCTTTTCAGCTCTGATGATACGAGGGGTATTCAAAAAGTAACGCACCCAACTTTATTATGTACAGACAAATTATAATAGCAACATGTATTATACATCAAAAGAAAGGTACAAGTGTGAGGATTACAGTTTTACGTCTCCACAGAGTCTCCACCTCTCTCAAGAGCTACAGTCCACCTATGAACGAGGGCATGTATACCAGTGTTTAAGAACTCAGCCGGTTGATCTCTAAGCCAATTCTTGACAGCAGTTTTCACTTCATCGTCATTGCCAAATCGGTTGCCCCGGAGTCCTTCTTTCATTGGACCAAAGAGGTGGTGGTCTGACGGTGCCAAATCAGGAGAATATGGCGGATGTGGTATTACAGTCCATCCAAATGAAGTGATGACCTCCGTGGTCCTGATGCTTGTGTGAGGACGTGCATTGTCATTGCTGGACGAGCACATTTCCCATGTTCAAGTTGGGCCAAACAAATCGAATTCTTGCTTTGAGCTTCCTAAGGGTCTCAATGTATACCTCAGAGTTAATGGTTTCCTCCTTCGGCAAAAAATCCACAATGATTACACCTTGAGAATCCCAAAAAACGGTGGCCATAATTTTGCCCGCTGATTTTTGGGCCTTGAATTTTTGGGGCTTATCGGCTATCCTGGCTTTACCCACCTCTTCGTGGTCTTCAGTACTGTTTTTAAATCGCTGCACCCATCTTTTTACAGTACTACATTCTATGGTATCATCCTTGTAGACATTTTTCAGCCGGTTGTGAATCCTCAGAGAGGTTTCTCCGTCTGCAACAAGGAATTCGATTACAGTTCTTTGTTTCTGACTACCTTCAAGAGGGGCAGCCATTTTGGAAGCTAGTTTAAGCTTTAAAAATTTGAAAATAAGAAAAACACATATAACAATCACAAAAAGGTGTGTCCTATCATGTTTGTTCCAAATATAAACAATATTGGTAAAATCCTGTTCGAGCAATGCACTTGTGTGCATTACTTTTTGAATGCCCCTCGTATATTCAGTTACTGTCTCAGTTTCCGCTTTCTTCAATGATGTCATTGTAATGTAAAAGGAATCTACGGGGCCTACCTTTTCCAGTGTAGTGTTCTCTGAACACTTTGAGGCTTTCTCTGCCTTTGTCTCCCTGAATATCAGTCCGAGACTCGTGTTATCCAGGAGTGGGGCTAACACACAATATGCATCAGAGTTTAGCCTCTCGTCCAAGGCCCGAGCTTCTTTCGTCAAAGGTCCCATTGGCTCCCTTAAAATAGTGTCTTTTAGGCCCACTCCGTGGATACAGCATAGCATCCGTTCTTCCCAGAGCTCATATTCTTCTGCTCTCCCGTCGAACGTGGGCCACTTGCTCCTGCTTCTGTTCGCCATTGCTCGCGTATCTGTAGCTCCGCTTAGCTCCGCTTAGCTCTGTTTAAGGCTGAGTTAGGCTTCCGCGTCAGACCTGTGCCGTCAATGAAGACCCGATTTACGACCCTCCGCCGTAGCCTCTATGGGTCCTTCTTTTTTTTGTGACTTCACGTCGCGTCAACGCGTGTGACGTGGTGGAAATGGACTATGATTGGTCCGCTCAGACTGTTGTTTCCGGTTCAGAGCGAAATCACCGCCATTCTCAAAAATTATTTTTCTACACGCACGAATGGACCAAGCTGATGAGAGTATCAATGAAGCGCAAGTACGACAACTTCTACAATGTCTCGTCAAGACATTATGAAGATTGCCAAATGGCAAGCATTCTGTGGGAGGAGTTTGCTGAAAATACGGCGCTGGAGGTCAGGCAGCGATTGAATTTAAAAAAAATTGGAAGAACCACCGAGACAAGTACCATACAAACAACGCCACACCCCTCTAGTGGCTTGGCGGTGATGGCAGCGCGCGTTGCGGTGACGGCGCAGCAACTACGCCGTCATTTGACATTCGATGATTCTCCGTCCAGGTGACGCGTTGCTCTGTAATTCACCGCCAAGCCACTAGAGAGGTGTGGTGTTATGTTTGTACGATTTTGGGGCATGCTTGTTGACTTCCTCTTGTCTAGTTTAGCGGAGAAAAAATAAACAATGCAAGATGGAACGTTTGAATGTGGATCTTCAGCTCATCAACTTTGAATAAATGTTGCTCATACAAATGTTGAGGCCTAGACGACGCAGAAGACGGTTTTGAGGCGGTATGTCCAACTTTTGATGCCGCATACAGTTCTAGCCTCGGGTGGAAATCAGTTAGCCGTAGCGGCTAGCTTCAAACTGGTGTTGAGCACTGCGTCCAGCGTTTTGTCCGAAGTCTGCAAAGCCCTCCAGCCCAATTTGTTTGCCGTGTCATATAAACAGCCAGTGGGAAGCCATAGCAGATTTCTGGCGTCTATGGGATTTCTCAAACTGCGTTGGAAGCCTTGATGTTAACGTTATCATAAAAGCACCGAGGCACTCTCAATCAGTGATGATCGTGTGTGAACTGTCTGTTGTTGAAAATTAAACATCAAAACAACTCTTTTGACACCAAACCTGTGCTTTATTCTTCATATAATTGAAGTGTGACACATAAATAAGTCACAGACTCACAGCAAACATACAGTGCCTTGCAAAAGTATTCGGCCCCCTTGAACCTTGCAACCTTTCGCCACATTTCAGGCTTCAAACATAAAGATATAACATTTTAATTTTTTGTCAAGAATCAACAACAAGTGGGACACAATCGTGAAGTGGAACAACATTTATTGGATAATTTAAACTTTTTTAACAAATAAAAAACTGAAAAGTGGGGCGTGCAATATTATTCGGCCCCCTTGCGTTAATACTTTGTAGCGCCACCTTTTGCTCCAATTACAGCTGCAAGTCGCTTGGGGTATGTTTCTATCAGTTTTGCACATCGAGAGACTGACATTCTTGCCCATTCTTCCTTGCAAAACAGCTTGAGCTCAGTGAGGTTGGATGGAGAGTGTTTGTGAACAGCAGTCTTCAGCTCTTTCCACCGATTCTCGATTGGATTCAGGTCTGGACTTTGACTTGGCCATTCTAACACCTGGATACGTTTATTTTTTAACCATTCCATTGTAGATTTGGCTTTATGTTTTGGATCATTGTCCTGTCGGAAGATAAATCTCCGTCCCAGTCTCAGGTCTTGTGCAGATACCAACAGGTTTTCTTCCAGAATGTTCCTGTATTTGGCTGCATCCATCTTCCCGTCAATTTTAACCATCTTCCCTGTCCCTGCTGAAGAAAAGCAGGCCCAAACCATGATGCTGCCACCACCATGTTTGACAGTGGGGATGGTGTGTTCAGGGTGATGAGCTGTGTTGCTTTTACGCCAAACATATCGTTTTGCATTGTGGCCAAAAAGTTCAATTTTGGTTTCATCTGACCAGAGCACCTTCTTCCACATGTTTGGTGTGTCTCCCAGGTGGCTTGTGGCAAACTTTAAATGAGACTTTTTATGGATATCTTTGAGAAATGGCTTTCTTCTTGCCACTCTTCCATAAAGGCCAGATTTGTGCAGTGTACGACTGATTGTTGTCCTATGGACAGACTCTCCCACCTCAGCTGTAGATCTCTGCAGTTCATCCAGAGTGATCATGGGCCTCTTGGCTGCATCTCTGATCAGTTTTCTCCTTGTTTGAGAGGAAAGTTTGGAAGGACGGCCGGGTCTTGGTAGATTTGCAGTGGTCTGATGCTCCTTCCATTTCAATATGTTGGCTTGCACAGTGCTCCTTGAGATGTTTAAAGCTTGGGAAATCTTTTTGTATCCAAATCCGGCTTTAAACTTCTCCACAACAGTATCTTGGACCTGCCTGGTGTGTTCCTTGGTTTTCATAATGCTCTCTGCACTTTAAACAGAACCCTGAGACTATCACAGAGCAGGTGCATTTATACGGAGACTTGATTACACACAAGTGGATTCTATTTATCATCATCGGTCATTTAGGACAACATTGGATCATTCAGAGATCCTCACTGAACTTCTGGAGTGAGTTTGCTGCACTGAAAGTAAAGGGGCCGAATAATATTGCACGCCCCACTTTTCAGTTTTTTATTTGTTAAAAAAGTTTAAATTATCCAATAAATGTTGTTCCACTTCACGATTGTGTCCCACTTGTTGTTGATTCTTGACGAAAAAAAAAAAAATTCATATCTTTATGTTTGAAGCCTGATATGTGGCGAAAGGTTGCAAGATTCAAGGGGGCCGAATACTTTTGCAAGGCACTGTATGTAGGCTACACAATAAATGATGAAGTGCACCGACCAAACTGATAAAAAGCTGGCAGTTTTTGGCCGACTGGGTCGCCGCTTCGAGTGGCCATTCAATTCCGAACACACATATTGCACTTGTCTTGGTGGTTCTTCCTTTTTTTTTTTTTTTTATTCAATCGCTGGCTGACCTCCAGCCCTGTATTTTCAGCAATCTCCTCCCACGAATTGCTTGCCATTTGGCAATCTTCATAATGTCTTGACGAGACATTGTAGAAGTTGTCGTACTTGCTCTTCGTTGATACTCTCGTCGGCTTGGTCCATTTTTTGCGTGTAGAAAAATAATTTTTGAGAATGGCGGTGATTTCGCGCTGAGTCAGAAACAACAATCTGAGGGGACCAATCATAGTCCATTTCCACCACGTCACACGCGTTGACGCGACGCGAAGTCAGAAAAAAAGAAGGACCCAGAGAGGCTCTGGCGCAGGGTCGTAAATCGGGTCTTCGTTGACAGCGCAGGTCTGACGCGGAAGCTTAATTCAGCCTTAACACAGGCTTTAGCACCGCTTAACATTGGTTACCTCCGTTTAGCATTGGTTAGCTCCGTTTAGCTTTCCCACGTTTTTCCTTTTGTCTAGTTGCAGCAGTAGGTTGATCTAACATAATAGACAACTTTTCTCCTTTTAGCCAAGACCGGCGTTGTTTATTTGAATACAATGGGGAACGTGCTCTCCATGAGAGCCAAAGTGCAAAAAGAAAGAGTACAGGCTATTGCCTCTCTTAACTGTCTTCTTCACATAGGACATGAAAAATCTATGACAGCACACCCTGTGTCGAAACAATGCGGTACAGTTTCAAACAGTCATATATTCTTACTCAACAAGTATAATAAGACCTTGGTCTCATAGAGCGCTTTTTAGGACACTCAAAGTGCCCGGCTTCTACTACATTAGGACAGAAAACTACAGTAACGTAGTACACTCACCGCTGTCTTGCTTCCTTTTCTCCTCCTCTGCTTTTTTTTTCTTTCTTTTGTCATTTCCAGAAGGATAACTTCTCTTCATTTTAGATATACGCCAATTAAAAAAAGCCAAATCGCCGCTTACTCTCACTCTACCCCTTTCACATACTCCAAAACACCGGGAATATCGCAGGACTTAACCGTGCAGCAGTTGTGTGTGAAAACAATTTCCCGTGTCGAGCGACACGGCGTTTACGCGGACATTTCACGGGTCGCGTCCTAGTATCATGTCCGGTACTTTCCCCGGAAGCGGTGTGCGTGAAAGCAGGTGTTAAATTCCCGGGACACAGCAGATGGCTGATGACTTTAATATCGCGGGCCGATGTCACTTCCGCCCTCTTCGCAGTAAGCCGAAAAGCGGTAAACAAAGATTGCGGTTATAGACATAGCAAGCTGGAAACAGCTAAATTAAACTGAAAATATGATGAAAGGAAAATGTCAAATATTACCTCCGGGTCGGGCCGGGCCAGGGTTCTCTCTTGCTAACTTTTTAAAATGAATATATATTTATATATGTATACTAAAACAATGTATGGATGTTAAACTAAGGGATACTTGTTATAAAATAATTTGGATTAAAAAAAAAGGTGCTGTATGGTCATTGCAGAGCCAGAGCGTGCCATACGCCCTTTTTAATCTTCCTCTCTGCGAGTCCGCAAAACCGCATCTGTTTATTTATGTAGTATGGTGAGGGTGTAGCCCTGAATTCGCCCCCACAGTGGTTCACAGAATTCACAAGAAAGGACATCACATTTATATTTAACAAACTTTTCCAGCGTTATTTCGTTGTGTAAATACATTTATAATGATCATAAAAATATGTACCAGGCCTGGTCACGGCTCCCCCCAATGAATTTGTTGGCCACCCCACGCGCCAGTATAATGTTAGATTGTAGTAGCTGCGGAACTCAAAATGTTGACTAGACTATTATGGACTGTGTACAGTACATTAACACAATATAATAGTGTACAAAATACAATATAACAATCAACAAAAGTATATCAGTAGGTGTGTCCTTAAGTCAATCTGACAGTTTTCTACTGGCCTGTTTATTACTACAACATAGTAAAAACCTGAAATTATGGCTTATATTTTTTGGTGTGCCACCTCAAGGTCTTAAGTGGCCCCATTTGGCCACCCCTATGAAGAATTTCTGGAGGCGCCACTGATTTGGAATTGGCAGTATAGCGCGACTAGCCTGGTACTCCAGACTCACCGCTGTTCCAGCTATTGAGTCTGGCCACCATTAAGCGGATAAAATTTCCAGGGCGGAGCAAGCCACAGTAAACAGACAGCGGAGTGGACCAATCAGCAACGGGCGGGACAAGGGACTTGCGCGCGGAAGTAAACATACGAGGAGAGCAGAGTTTATTCAACATGGCTAGCGCGAAACAGACTGTTGTCAATGACTTGTGTCGATGTTTTTTTGGTAATTTAAAACTGATTTTACCGTGGATTGGAACATATTCTCAGCTCTCCTGTTCACCATCTGTGTTGTTGTGGAGACGACTTCCGACGCGGAAAAGTGACATTGCTTGTTAAGAACACGTCACGCAAATAAACGAATCTGATTTGTCGATTGATTTTGTATTTGCTCGAGAGGCCGTTAATGGGATGGGTCCCAGACTATACTCGCAGTGTTTGGAAAAACACAGGGAGAACAGTCTGGCCGTGCCAGGCAATAGCGCTACTCCAAAACCTTGTGGTTGTT
Organism: Corythoichthys intestinalis; assembly: GCF_030265065.1. Classification (NCBI taxonomy): domain Eukaryota; kingdom Metazoa; phylum Chordata; class Actinopteri; order Syngnathiformes; family Syngnathidae; genus Corythoichthys; species Corythoichthys intestinalis. The sequence continues at coordinate 34,048,613 of NC_080408.1, read as the reverse complement.
CCATGATTTTCTTGCCTGTGAGCGAACGAGGGCAGGTGTGTTCCATTTACGTCTTTCGCTCCTCCTCCGCCCTCCAAGTGGCCTCTGTGTGACGTCATAGCAAGTGCTTAGGGCAAATGAGTGAGGGCTCAAACCGTGATTGGAACGCAGCCAAGGCTTTCACTGGCACTGTCGCAGTGGCACTGTCGTACTTGTCACTGTGACAGTGCAGTAAAGCTGCGTGTGCTAAATCTGTTGGCCCTCTGGGGGCCCCTGCTGGCTGGGGGCCCTAGGCAATTGCCTGGTTTGCCTAATGGGACACGACGCCTCTAAGTCTAGGTCCCCCAAAAGCGAACTCATTCTTTGATGGCTTTCCTTTTTTTTTTTTTTTTTTTGACTTTCGTTCAAAATGTTTCTTTAGTACTTTTTGAAAACAAAGGTTTGAATCGAACGATGTATCACGTGAACCAAATTTACATAAACGTTAGTGTCAGTCAATACAGATTCCTTTTGCTTTGATCATTTCACCTTTCAATTAATTAGGTTTATGTTTGTGAGAAATGTGACTCTGACCCCCGTTCAATAATCTGTTTGGTCTTAATAATTTCCCGTCCCCAGCAAAAAAATGTACATGCAGGTTATGCTGTTATATCGTCCCTACCAATGTTGAGAACAAACCTACGCCCTTGCTTTGGACTTATTATTTATTCTATTTTTTCTTTATTTTAGACTACTTATTTTTCTTTTAATAATTTAAAAAAGTCACAGTTATCTTTATATTCAAAATATATTAGATTTCACTGTGCATAATGAAAGTCATTTGTACCTATTTTGGTTGATGTGTGTTAACTTACTTATATCTATCTTTATCATTTTTTTTGGGCTGTAGAATGAATGAATCAAATTAAAATGTGTTCTTATGGGAAAATCCCGCTCGACATAGGACCATTTCGACTTACAAACCAGGCCCTGGAACAGATTAAATTTGTATGTAGAGGCACCAATGTACATTCTATGTTCTTAGGTAGTTAAAATTGATGTTTTGCATGTAGATGCGAGGAAATGAGGGAAAATAAAAATTAGCCGATGGAGGTTGGTGTTAGTGGTGTTTTTGATAACTGTTATTTTGCATATCATTGAAAAGATACAATTTTGAATGAAAATCTGTTTCTCATGTATGCCTTGTTACAGTCAGTGTATTTAACCAGTCAGTGCTTTATTGTGTGTTATAGGTATAGCTGTTTTCTTAGCATTTTGGTGGTTTTAGGAGGTTGAAATATTCTCCATGAAACCCTGTAAATCTACTCAACTACTCTTAGACATTACACAAATACTCCCAAATCTAATAAAATACTGCCTGGAAGTTATCCAAATGCTCCTAACACGACAAATACACAATAGTTTTAAATTTATTAAAAAAAAGAAAAAACCCTGAAAAAAATCTAAATACTAGACGTACTCATATCATTCTTAAATGTTACACCAATACTCTTAAATTTACATACTGCAAATCTGAAGTTATGAAAACATTAACTTGAAGTCATCTAAATATTCCTTAAATGTACTTAACTACTTTCTAAGCTACCTAAATACTGTAGTCATAGGTGAAGTATGGACAATTTAAATTACATAATTATTAGAGGCTTATGTTTTTGAAATATGGAAGTATGCTGCCATTCAAGTGCCAACTAAAGCACAGGCAAACCACGCAAACTTTGCACATGTAGACCCTAGCTAAGATTCAAACCATCAACTTCTGAACTTTGAGGCAATGCGCTAACCAATACGTCACTGACCCCCCCCCCCCCCCACCCTAAATTTGCTTTGAATATGTTGCAGATAATCTGTAGGAACTCATTCACAAGAAAATTTGCTCCATTTTTTTTATTGGGGGGAGGGGTGGGGGGGCCTAGCGAGAAAGTGTTTGTCCCTGGACTGCTGTCTTCATGTGGAGGCAGGTTTCCGATGGACGACCATCAGTTAGTTGCACCTTTGCTATTTTAAACATGGTAAAACAGGAAATAAGTTAACATTGGATGTATGTAACTAATGAGTAATAATATCATGTATATAACATGAAAAAGGTCTGAAAATAACACTTACCCAATAGTGATCCAGGTAATGACAACCTAGCCAATAATAAAATTACAATATTAGCTGTGCTGACAAAAGGGATTTCTATTTTGATGGGTAATTAGTAACTAATTCACTGCGATAGACATCCAATCCATTTAAAGTGGCTGTGACACGTTAAAAAAATATTAAAGTAGCATTATTATTGGAATTAAAATCATATTTTGAGACGATTTGACTGTATACATCAATTTGGCAACGCGCAGATGATGAGAAATGAGTCTTTTCATCTGATGTTTAGCTCCTCCTGTCATTATATCGCTCTGGCACCTTTATCTTGATGATGACTTTGGCGGAGTAGTGATTTCAGCTGATTTATAATTCAGCCCAATGGAGGACGAAGCGTTTTTCAGCGATTCTGGTTCAAGTGTGGATCTTTCAAGTGATATTGTCGATCCAGAGGAAGCCTGTGGCATACAGCAATATATGTTTGAGTCGTATTTGGAGGAGGAGGAAGACTCAGAATGACAACATACACGAGGCTGATGACTAGATAATACTGTAAAATGTCATAATTGCTTTTTCTCTCTACTCCAATATTTTTACAGGATTTTCTTTGTATCTATGTATTTTAAACACTTGCTAAATAAATTGTACAGACATGAAAAATGACAGTCTTTTACTAAATGAAATATGAAATTTTAAAATGCATTTATTCAGTACTATGGGGCTAAATTATTCCATAACGGTCAAAACTGCCCAATTCCGAACCTCCCGAGTTAGTCGTTGTCTCTTGTCATTTCCCAGTGGGGACTCGAGACGGTGACTCGGAGACGGAAGAAAGAATAAACAAAAAAGGAGTGTGGTAGCTAAGCTACATGCTAACCTGAACCGAGCGTGTCTTCCAAGTCTTTTCCTCGTATTTCGAACACGAAAAATCACACAAAACTACCCCGACTTATGTTACACGGCAGCGGGGGTGATTGTCTTCACCGATTGGCCAGCCCCCGGCGGCGAGCAAGTTTCGGCTCGTCGTTCTCCTGCTGCTGCCCTGGCAAGCAGGCAGTGTTTGTCGCTAGGGACGCAGTAGGGGAATGAACGTCAAAAATGGCACATTCTCGGTGGACAAACCGGCCAACGTCAGCGCACGTGGCTGCCCAAGCCCAAGCCGAGGATAACGCTCTCTCGGCGGGGCACACGAAGAGGGCCGAGAGGGGTGGAAGTCTCTACACAATCGAGAAACGCAGACGAGAGCGCGTGGCTGCCCGAGCACGGGCCCTCAACGGCCGGCAACCATGGTGTCGGGCAAGGGAGGCATTCTTGGTGGACAGGGAGCATTGTCACCCACAAAATGTAAGCCACCTCCTTATTAAAATGTGTGCTATGATCCCAGTATTTGACATCATATAAAACACGTAGCTTACTCACTTCCTCGTCCGTCCAATAGTCGCTCCATTGTCATACTTGTTTTGTCCATATTTCGCGGTAAACATGATCTTTTTGAAACCTAGAAAGGCTGACACCACTCTCCCTGGTATAGCAACGAAAGCCTGCAGCACATAGGGCTGGCGTGACGCGAAAAATAAATGAATTAATCCGCAAAATCAACTGGATCCGCAGTCCTTGTGTCTTCAAAAGTTAAAGTATCACAAAAGTGAGTACACTCCTCGCATTTCTGCAGATATTTAAGTATATCTTTTCATGGGACAACACTGACAAAATGACACTTTGACACAATGAAAAGTAGTCTGTGTGCAGCTTAGAGAATAGAGTTAATTTATTTTCCCCCCAAAATAACTCAAAATATAGCCATTAATATATAAACCTCTGGCGAGAAAAGTGAGTACACCCCTTAGTTAAAGCTGTCAATATTAACATACAACATGTAAACTGTCAATATTTTGTGTGGCCACCACTATTATCCAGAACTGCGTTTACTCTCCTGGGCATGGAGTTGACCAGAGCTTCACAGGTTGCCACTGGAATGCTCTTCCATTTCTCCATGACGATGTTTTAGTGTTTTAAAAGAGCAGGGTCCACTCAGAACAGGCCTTGGGTTGGTCATCCAAAGAAGCTGAGCGCACGTGCTGAGCGTCACATCTAAATGCTTTCTTTGAAAGATCGTCGCAGGAGTGCTGTCAGCATTGCTGCAGATATTGAAGAGGTGGGGGGTCAGCCTGTTACTGCTCAAACCATACGCTGCACTCTACATCAAAATGGTGTGCATGGCTGTCACCCCAGGAGGAAGCCTCTTCTGAAGACGGTACACAAGAAAGCCCACAAACAGTTTGCTGAAGACATGTCAACAAAGCACATGGATTACTGGAACCATGTCCTATGGTCTGATAAGACAAATATTAATTTGTTTGGTTCAAGTGGTCTCAAGCATGTGTGGCAGCGACCAGGTGAGGAGTACAAAGATAAGTGTGTCATGCTTACAGTCAAGCATGGTGGTGGGAATGTCATGGTCTGGGGCTGCATGAGTGCTCCAGGTGTTGGAGAGTTATATTCCATTGAGGGAAACATGAACTCCAACATGTACTGTGAAATACTGCAGTAGAACATTATCCCCTCCCTCCAGAAACTGGGTGGCAGGGCAGTGTTCCAGCATGACAATGACCCCAAACACACCTCCAAGATGACCACTGCTTTACTGAAGTGTTAGGTTTTGTGTTTGGTTTCTCCTTGTGTGACTTGTCCCTGTGATTACCCATTGCTCTCACCTGTGTGTGTTTTCCCAGTGTATCCTGCAATCTGCATCCACCTGTGTTACCCAGCTGTTCCTCGTCTCGTTACCCCTTGTCTGCGTATATAATGACCCAGTTTCTTGTCACTCCTTGTTGCGTCATTGTCTATGTCAATGTCCGTGTCTACATCAACGTCAAGTCAAGCCCCGTCCAAGTCCTCGTGTACCCGTCCCTTCACTTAAGTAAGTTTTGTTTGAACATTGCCTTTTGAGCCCTAGCCCTTTTGTTTGTACTTTGTGATTTTGTTAGTTATCATTAAAAGGTTTTTCTTGAGTTCACTGCCACCTGCCTCGCTGCATTTTTTGTTTCCCTGCATTTGGGTCCATACAACCTGCCTGCTCGCTCATTCCTGACATGAAGAGGCTGACGGTAAAGGTGATGGACTGGCCAAGCATTTCTCCAGACTTGAACCCAATAGAACATCTTTGGGGGGGGATCCTCAAGCGGAAGTTGGAGGTGCACAAAGTCTCAAATATCCGGCAGCTCCGCAACGTCTGTAACTGTATCATGAACATCATGTCTGCCGTTAACGTCACATTCGCCTTCTTCCGCAATCCGAGACCGTGGCTGGAAATCTCTCATTTTCGTAGCGAGGGATTAAAAAAATTTAATAAATATATTAATCGCTTCTACACACATCCAAGTTGTCCATTTCATTCAGGAGCATAAAATATCACGTGTAATATGAAATAAACATGCTTTTTGTGTCACAGGCACTTTAAACCGGGGGGCCTGACAGTAATGATTCACTGCCACCCCACCCAGTGCAAACTAATTAGATGCCTATTGCTGTCAATGGCAGTTAATGACTGATGTGTGTACTTACATTGGGTAACTCTAACTTTTCCATTGATGCATGTAATTTGGCTGGTGTAGTACGCCCAGACACACTGAATGCTTTTAGTCTCTCGGTCTTTCAGAATTATTGTTCCAGATTCTTGGAAATTGTAGTTGCTATACTCATCAAGGTCAATTTGACAATACGCTTCTGCACAAAATGAGGAAGGTGAAATTTGAGTCATTTCAAATACAGGGATAATTTTGACAAAGCAGAAGTCAGTTGACTTACCTTTGCATGTAGGTAGGGTGGACCAAGTGCCATTATTGTAGCAAACCACTGTCTCTGGACCGACCCTTTTATAAAAACCATTGCACGCATATCTCAAAGACATTGTTTTTTTTCGCACAACATCACCGTTTGAAACTTTTGGGTACGGTCCGCAGTTGTCAACTGGAATCAAGAAAAACATTTAATTTTTCTTTTTAACACACACTAGTAAGCAGAAGTTCTTTAGCCAAAATGATATCGATCCAAATGCTTTTTTTGTGTCTATCTTCATCAGGGTGACAGATGAGCTGGAAACTCCTGCTCACGTTCAGCAAGTGCACTTGTAATCTTCACCAGGCGATTGCAACAAAAAATACATTCTTTTACACTAATATAGTAGTATATACATATAAAAAGACTGCTCTTGGAAAATCTGTGTTTTCAGTATTGACTTGACACCTCTCACTGCCCCCTGCCAGCCTTTTGCGTTATGTTTGTTGACGTTTATCTGCTGTGCAACGGTGAACATTTATATATGGCAGAAAACACAGACAAGACTGAAGAAACAGTTTCTGCTCTTGCACTCCTCTTTAAAAGAAACTGCTGTATTTTAAGCCAAAAGAACTGTTGTGTTTGATAGAACAATATGTCTATATGCTGCCATAGCAGATTCATGGCGCATTAAGCCCCGAAACTATTTTTAATTTGTCCGTTTTACCCTGGAAACCCCCGTTTACAGACATCGCGCAACCGCCTTTGTTTATCCCAGCAATAAAAACAAGGTAATAATACTTATTTTTCAAAATGTCTGTCATTTTTAGCTTAGAATCATTAATCAATGTCTAATATTTCGTTTAACAAAAAAAAAAAAAAAAAAAAAAAAACGACTTTTAAACAAATTACGTCACAATGAAAAAAATTGGTATCTGTAAAAAAAAGTCACGCATATATACCTCATCACTATTGCTTAATTGTATTTTTCTGTTACTGTCGCATTTTCTTCGATGTTAGATGATAAATAATTGATCCAAACAAAGAAAAATGGAAAAAAACTTTTAAATATGAAAAAGAAAACCTCGACCACTCCTTGATGTCTGCGATTTCTGCATCGTGCCCCTTGATATATTACCATGTTTCACCCATAAAATCCCCCAAAAATCTGGCTGTGGCCATTCACAGCTGTGTCTTGACACTCAGTGATACATGCTACCTGGAGTATTTGGATCGAAACAAGGTAAGTACGCGATAATATCTCTTTAAAGTCATGGCGTCTGTAATTCTGCTCTCGCGTCCTCTTACCTCCAGATAGGGTTTTGCTGTTTATAAAACACTTTTTTTTTTTTTTTTTTTTTTTAGAAATGCCCTCCTGTTCAAAATTTTTCTTCCCCCAGAAAATTGAGATTTTAAGCTTTACAATGATGTATCACACATGCATATTGGACAATTTTGAAAGTTGGCCAAATTGGGTGTCTCAGAGCGGAATTTCAAGTCACCTGAGTGTTTTCCGCTAGATATATTTTTTAGATATGCAATTAGAATTTTACTCTTTTTTTTTTTTTTTTTTTTTTTAAGAAGACACATAGCATCTGTCCAAGGACTGCAGATGAAAAGAAGCCCTGAGCTTATATTTGGCATATTTATGGTAATGTTTGTTGCATTGTCCACAGAATAATATTTGATCAAATGAATGAATGAATGAATGAATAAATAAATAAAATGATTTACCATCTGTGACCAAGGGTGCGCTGGTGCTGTCTGTCTTGTCAGAAGTGCTTCCAGATCCTTGACAGGAGGAAAAATATGTTGTGGTTAATATCACAATCGAGAATAATTTATTACATTGATTGCGATATGGTATACTTTTGACCAAGTAAAGAATATTTTGGTGCTTTGGATAACTTACTACAATGATGCCGTATGGACTGATGGGTTTCGTTACTTTGCAGTGATTAAACAATAACAGTTGATCAATTAACACTAGGCCTGGCATTTTACTACGGCTACTTGGACATCTTATGTAAAGTATGTTGCACAAAATCAGAGAAGCAACGGACTGTAAAGAGTCTTCACAAGAGGATTACATAACAACACAAATCACTGTAGATAAAATTTAACAGTTTTAGTATTTTCAATCACTGTGATATGGTACATGAATATGCGAATATGAGATTATTCAGTGTGGAAAATCATCATCATTTTACTCACTTGGTCCAAAATTAGTGGTAAGTAAAAGTTTGATATATTGTTATTTTTTTTTTTTTTTTTTTTTTTCAACCAAATGTACAATGTGACTAAGGATAGATAAAATGAAATACAGTACTTTCTAAAACTGTATCCTCCCACAGAATAATTTCAGGTAAATGAATTATTTCCGTCACCCAACCTGTTTCAATTGGTCTTCCAGTATTGGTACCAGCAGCTGCACTGCTAGAATACCCAGGGTTAGAACTAGCAGTGGCACCACCCCGACCTCTTCCTGACAGCAAAGTGAGCACATTCACATCAATCATCAATTTAATCAACAACTACAATGTGTTACTTCATTTGCTGCCATTGACGGCAACGCCAATGAGTTAATCACCCACCAGAATCGACAGGCTTTGCAATGCCCCCCGTTGTGTCTCCATCTCCGGGACCAGGTCTGGATATTGCTTAAAATGATAATAATAACCACGCAAAATGAAAAATCAATAAAAGTTGTAAGTACAGGTTAGTGAATGATTTTAATGGCTGGATAAGTAGTTAATGTTTGTACATTAGAGAGTAAAAACTATTAAAACTCCAGACAATTTACAAATGATTTTGTTAATTATAACAATGTGTTTAACGCAAGAAATTTCCACACAAATAGTGTCATTGTTATTGTTATTCATACTTAATCTATCTAAATACACCCAGTTACAGTGGTATTAAAAAGTATCTGAACCTTTTGGAATTTCTCACATTTCAGGCTAAAATCACAATCAAATGTGATCTGATGTTTGTCAAAGTCCCACAGATGTAAAAACAGTGTCTGCTTTAACTAAAACCACCCAAATATTTATAGGTCTTCATATTTCAATGAGGATTGCGTGCAAACAATGACAGAAGGGGAAAAATAGGTGAGTGAACCCTCTGCCTATGGAGACTTAAGAGCAATTGAAACCATCTTTTACCGAACAATTTAATTCAGGTGTGTGCCCAATCACTGGTGAGTGGTTAAACGCTGCCCTGCCCACTATAAAACACACACCTGGTAAGAATTATCTTGATAAGAAGCATTGTCTAATGTGCATCATGGCTCGGTCAAAACAGCTGTCTGAAGACCTGCAATCATGGATTGTTGATTTGTATAAAGCCGGGAAAGGATACAAAACCATCTCTAAAAGTCTGGATGCTCATCAATCGACAGTCAGAGAAGTCTACAAATGGAGAAAGTTTGGCACTGTTGCTTCAGCGCAGAATACTAAAAGAGGGGAAAAAAAGAACCCTAGAGTTTCTGCTAAAGACACAGAAATCACTGGCACAGTCCAATATCCCTGTGCACACATCAACTATATGTAATACCATGGCCAAGAATGATGTTCATGGTAGGCCTCCAAGGAGGAGGTCACTGCTGTCTGAAAAAACATTGTTGCTCATTTAATGTTGGCAAAAAGGTACTTGGACACTCCAAGTTTTGGCAAAATATTTTGTGGACTGAAAAAACCTAATTTGAATTGTTTGGGAGTAACACACAATGTCATGTGTGGAGGAAAAATGGAAGCGTTCGCCAACATCCACACCTCATCTCCACCATGAAGCATGGTGGAGGGAGCATCATGATTTGGGGCTGGTTTGCTGCCTAAGGGCCTGGACAACTTGCAATCATTAATGGAAAAATGATTTCAAAGGTTTATCAGGATGTTTTGCAGGAAAACCTAAGGTTGCCTGTCAGACAGTTGAAGCTAAAAAGAGGATGGATGCTGCTACGAGACAATGCTCAAAACACAGAAGTAACAACTCCAGAATGGTTTCAGAAAACATAATACGCGTTCTGGAGTGGCCAAGTCAAAATTCTGACTTGAACCCCATTGAAATGCTGTGGCATTACCTAAAGACAGCTATTCATACCATACATCCCAGGAATCTGACTGAACTACAGCAATTTTGGAGAGAAGAATGGGCCAAGATAATTTCTGATCAATGTGCCAGACTGATCGGCAGCTACAGGAAGTGTCTGGTTGACGTTATTGCTACCAGGTGGGGGGGCACAAAATATTAAAATGAGATGGTTCACTTACTTATTTCCCCCCCTCTGGCATTGTTTGCATACTATCCTCATTAAAATATGAAAACCTATAAATGATTGGGTGATTTTAGTGAAAGCAGACACTGCTTTTTCATCTGTGTGATTTTAACAAAGATCGGATCACATTTGATGGTGATTTTATGCAGAAATATGAGAAATTCCAAAAAGTCAGATACTTTTATATACCACTGTATACTTTGACATCCACCATTAATTTGCTTTTTTTTAACATACATTTTCTGTGCTGAATTGAATTTAACTGCTATAAACCTGCTGCAATCACCCCCAAAATACCCAAGAAGTTTTGTCAGGTTTTTGATGAAGAAAAACAGCACAGTACTGTAAATAAAAAAAGGTTTAAATAATAATAAAACATTTTAAAAAAACATTTATATGCACAATAATTTTAACAAATTGTCATCAAATAAAGAATTTAAGTGAAGAGTGAGCCACACATTTTATTATTCTTGTCAATTTGTGCCTTGAAACTTATAAGCTACTATTGATGGCTAAACTATAGGTTGTGTAGTCCTGTGCAGTTCATTAATGAATTCTTTCAGGCTAATAAGCTGCATGTCTTGGTGTAAATATCACAAAACAATGTGTACTAGCAGTGTCTAATGGAAGGACAATGTTCTATTAACGCATTATGGGTCTATGTTTGAACCATTTCGCTACTTACTGCAGCTTGGCACTTCTGTCCACATTCCAGCGACACATGAAATTGACTTTCTGGCATTTGTTCCCTCGACACTGTATCCGTCCTCACATCCATAGTGGATCTCAGAGTCTGCTTCAAATATGTGTTGATATTTGTGAAGGACCACACCATGTGGGATGTTAGGTGGCTCATTACAAGACGTTTCACTTCCTGTATTAAAAAAAAAGAGGAAATTAAACTTCAACAAAAATGGTATATTCTGTATTCTGTATATAATATATATAGTACATATATTTTTATTATTTATACATTTTGGCTCAGACTCGAGGAAGCTGTCACCCACTGAGATGCTCGGAATCGGCGTATACAACAGTTTGTACCACTTCCTACCAATATTCAGCAACTTTGCACAGCCCTTAAAAAGATGGAGAGCAACATTCCACAAAAAACATCGACAACCTCATCAACTCTATGAGAAGGTGATGTGTTGTACTGCATGAGGCAAATGGTGGTCACACCAAATACTAATTTGGCTTTCAGGTTAAGAGTCTGGGTGTCATCCTCGACAACACGCTTTCCTTCCGCTCCCATATTGACAACATTACCAGGTCAGCCTACTTCCACCTCAGAAACATCTCTCGTCTCCTTCCTTCACTCATCTCCCGCCACTCTCGTCTGCAGTCTAGTCACCTCCCGGATTGACTATAGTAACTCACTCCTCAATGGTCTCCCAAATAAATCCATCCAGAAACTGCAGCTCCTCCAAAACTCAGCAGCACGCCTCATCTCTAAAACCCTCTCCACACACCACATCACCCCCATCCTCTGTCAACTCCACTGGCTCCCAATTAAATAAAGAATTATGTACAAGATTCTCCTCATCACCTTCAAAGCATTTCACGGCATTGCCCCATCCTATATATTCAACCTCCTCTGTATAAACACCCCCCGGTCACTTCGTTCCTCTTCTTGCCTCCATCTTTCTGTCCCTCGTGCCCGTCTCACCACAGGTAAGTAACAGGTGCTGTTAATTACACAAATTAGAAAAGCATCACATGATTTTTTAAAGGGTGCCAATACTTTTGTACGGCCACTTTTTTGAGTTTTGTGTAAAATGACAGTGATTTGATAGTTTTTTTTCATTCTCTTTTGTGTATTTTAATTCCAAGCAAAATAAATAAAGATATTACTCCCTAAGCATTTGTAATTGCAAACATTTTCTGGGAGAAATTGAGTATTATCTGACAGAATTGCAGGGGTGCCATTACTTTTGGCCAGCAGTGTACGTGCAATGTCGGTAGTAGTTTTCTTGTAAAGTTCAATGGTGCCTGTTATTATAAATTGACTAGATAAATAAATATTAGGGGTGTCAAACGATTAAAATTTTTAATCGAGTTAATTACAGCTCAAAAATTAATCGTAATTAATCGCAATTCCAACCATCTATAAAATATGCCATATTTTTCTGTAAATTATTGTTGGGATGGAAAGATAAGACCGAGATGGATATATACATTCAACATACGGTACATAAGTACTGTATTTGTTTATCATAACAATAAATCAACAAGATGGTATTACCATTATTAACATTCTGTTAAAGCGATCCATGGATAGTAAGACTTGTAGTTCTTAAAAGATAAATAAAAATAATGAATAAAATATATAAATATATAAATAAATAAAATACATAAATATTTATAAAAATGTATAGAAAGTAAATAAAAGATAATAACTAGTACAAGTTATAGAAATTTTATATTAAAACCCCTCTTCATGTTTTCGTTTTAATAAAATTTGTAAAATTTTCAATCAAAAAATAAACTAGTAGCCCGCTATTGTTGATGTCAATAATTACTTACACAATAAGAGTGGGAACCTTTTGGTACCTCACAATACGATACGGTTTGCGATACAAAGCTCACGATAACGATGATCTGACGATATGGCGATACAACGATTATCGATACATTGGTCAGGAAATCATTCTAGGATATTCTAAAAACAACTAATAAACAGAAAAACAAGCTTCTACTGTGCGTGAATTGGAATGAGTTCATCACTAGTAGACGTCCAATCCATTTGAAATGGTAGGATGGCAGCGACATTCGCTGCCATCCCTCCCACATCAAACATATTGAACGTCTATGGCCGTCAGTAGCAGCCAATGCCAGGCAATGAGGTAATTTTGGGCCATTTAAGGTCATTTACCTGTTGATTTTCAGTTACTTCCTGTTGATTTTGGGGTATTTTATGGGTCACTTCCTGTTCATTTTGTGTTACAGACCTGGGAATCACCCAAATGAATTGGCAGTGACTCAAACTCAACAGGAAATTACCTGGAAATGCCCTAAAATGAACAGCAAGTGACCTATAAATGCCCTGAAAATCTGACAGAATGACTGTGAATGCTCTGGTTTCGAATGAACGAACATTCCCAGTCTAAATGGATTGGGTGTCGAGTACCGTCAAGGCAGCTTTAGAGTTAACTGAGAAACTATTATGGTGGAAGATTTTGGTAGTAAATTGTTGTTTTTTTTATTTTTTATTTATTTATTTTTTTTGGGACACCCTTTTAAAATGATATCTCGATTCTTGCAGGAAGATATCAATAATCTTTTGGGATACAAGTATCACGATATATCACCATTTCGATATTTTGTCACACCCCTATTACACAATGCTCATGCGAGCTGAAGCCTATAAAATCAGTCGCACCCAAGCGCCAGCAGAGGGCGGCAAAACTCTGAAAAACACAACAACTACACCATTCACTTTGCTGTCCTTTTAATATGTTTGAGCGGGGCATTTGTGCGTTAATTGCATCAAATATTTTAACGGGATTAAAAAAATTAATTACCGCTCGTTAACGCAATAATTTTGACAGCCCTAATAAATATACATATTAAAAGCACACGTGGTCTGTGTAAATGTATTTTTATTTTTAAATAGACTTGAAAGGTCTCAAAAGTGAAGGACTTGCGAATTGACTAGAGACTTGTCAGTATTTACTTAGGAATTGAGTCAAGAATCGAGGACGAAGATTTGAGACTTACTTGTGATTTAAAAATGAATGACTGTGGGATTTACTTGGTTGGTGAATGTGGTGGACTTACGCTCACAAACTGGCAAAGAAGACCATGCTCCCTTTCTACATGTAGCTGTTGCTCCCCAGGTTTTATGTTTGTATCCTTCATCACACTTGATTCGAATGACTGATCCTTCCTTGTACCACAAGCCTTCAGGACTTTCACCATATTTGCCATGAGGAACATCTGGTGTAAAGCAGGCGTTTTCATCTGAGGAAAGATTTAAAAATCATTTGTCTGCTTTTTAAATAAAAAAGTGTGTTCAAAGAAGCAATGCTAAAAGCACTGACAGCAGTTAGTATAAATGATCTTAATGTGAAAGATGGTTTCTCCAAGTGTCTAAGTATGCAAGTCGCAACGCAGTTCTTAAACCTCGGATAATGGAGAAAATAATGTTTAAACAAAAATGGCAAGCTTATCAGTGCAGCCATTTCGTGACGTCAGTTATACCCACAAACAAATGTACTGATAGACTAGAGTACAGGTGAATATGACAATTAATAATACTTTAATAACGTTATGAGGAAGGTCAGGCAATACTTGATTGTCGCATGCACGCAAACACATAGTGCCGGCTTTTTCAAACTAGCGGGTAGTGGCAACACATTGTGGATGAGCTACACTCAATTCGATGGCTCTTGTCCCACTCAACAATGCATTGATTTTTCATCGCAAAAAAAGAAAGCTACGGCTTTTGTCATTTTAAGGAGGAAGGGGAGATTTTCGTAGCCGTGTAGAAGGCTTTACGAGTTTCGACATGAGCTGCGTGCATACTATGTTGTAGCGTACTATGTTGTAGTGCATGGATCCAAAATTGCACGGTAATTGGACACAAACGGCACGATTGATGATGTCATCATGCAATGGACCAAAACTCACTGAACTGAGATCTTTAGAACACATTTGCATCAACAAAAATATTCTGCTGCTCTTTAGATGGCCAGTCAGCGCTAGATGTTCTTCACTTCCTCCTTGATGGCAATAGGTTGACGTAGAGGAGTTAATGTCTGCAGATGACGACGTGTTAGATAATGGTTGGCTCCCCAATGATATGGATAGTTCTGATAGTAGCAATGAAGAGGACAAAACACCTGACCAGAGTCTTGAAGAGGAAAAATGGGGTCCAAAAATCACAAGTAGCAAAGCAAAATAGAAGATGCAAAGTGAAAACAAAAAAAAAAGAAGGGAAAGACGCAGAGCAGCTGAGTTTAATAAAAGTGAAGAAAAGCTAAGTGCGGAAGGGGGTCCACCCGTAATAGAGGCCAAAAGAAGAAAGAAATCCGCAACAAAAAAGTGAAAAGGCCAGAATTCGATCCTCCATATGCTCCATTTTTTTGGGAAGTGTTGATAATGGCACTAAAAAAAGGTCTGAATTTACGTGCATTTCAAACAATTTGTTACTGGTCGCAAATCTAACAAATCTGATCTGTGCACAAAAAGGAGGAAGAACACTCAACACAAATGTTAAGAAATTGAATGGCCTGAAGATGCCAAGAAGGGTACATTTGTAGAAACTGAGGCCAATCCATTGCTTAAAAAATTGCTTGGTTCCATTCAAAGGATGATCTCATCTGAAAGTCTACCTCTACTGACAGAACATCTGTGACAGAGAGGGATATAATTCATTGGTACCACCATGAGCAAAATTGCACCTGACTGCAGCATGAAAGATGAAAATGGCAGGAAGCAGGAAAGATGGATCATGGATCACAAGGTCAATCAAGACAATGTGATTGTTGTACGATTGTATGACAACAATCCCATCAACCTGGTATCCTCTTTCGTTGGCGTCATTCCCCAAGACCACGTGAGAAGCTGGGATCGGAAGACCGAGACACATTTCGTTGTTCCCAGACCATCCATCGTGGAAACCCACAACAAATTCATGGGTGGTGTGGATCTGATGGATATGTTGTCTGCATTATTAGAATACAAGTAATTTTGGGGAAAAACAACCCCCCACCCCCCAAAAAAGTCTATTGTTCAAAGACAGAACTTCAGTTTTTTATGTTTACCATTTTGCATTGTTCAAAAAAGTGCCTATACCTGTAGAAGATAACATTAAAAAAAAAAAAACTAAATACTGTGATATTTTTGTTTTGCCACTAAAACTGCATGTAATACCGAATCTATCATTTGTAATACAGATGAGAAAACATTTATGCAAATTATTTTTTGGGCATATTTTTTTTCCCAATTAAGTTTAAGGAGCACATGAAGCTTTCAAATCTAAAAAGAAATCAGAATTGTCTCTCCATTGCTTGTGAGGTCGGGCAGTCAGCGGGTTAACGAAGACACTTAAAAAAAAAAAAAAAAAAATGTTTATTAAACAGTGCAACTGGTTCGACCATAAACAATGCAGACGTCATAACTGCACTGTCCTATGGGGTGATGATTCTGCTGATATAAGTTGAGGTGACCCAGGTTTTGCACTAAACATACAGTGGAAACACTTTAGTATCAGTGAGTGAAATTGGATCGTTTGATGAAGCAGTCCAATTCGTGAAGAAGAGAAGCCCCACCAACTGAATACTGGTAAGGCACTGACTTTAAAAAAATCAGTTTCAATAGACTGCTTTCTTTTTGTGGTAAAATATCCACTGTCGCTCCTAAATCCACGTATACATTATACTCACCAATACATTGCGGTGTATGAGACCATAACCCATTCAGGCATACACTGGTGGCCCACCAACCCTCCACTGCTGGTTTCTGTCCAGCGTTGCAAGCGTATGCAAGGCTGCTTTCATGCAAATAGCTGTCTTGTTCAGGCACTAAAAAACCTCCATCCAGCTGGGGAGCAGCACACGACTCTGCTCGGGTTTGGCCTAAAAAATTAAAAAGGTATAAGGGAGCTGTCATTTCTATTGTTCAGCAAAACAGCATCAGTATAAACTTAACATACCATGTAGTAGTCCAGGAAAAGACAAGAGAAGGACAAATCCAAGACACCTGCAAAACATTTTGCAGTATTCTCTGGCAAAATTGAGCATGTTCTCAATCAGATCAGGACCGGTTAATAATTGTTCAGTTGACCCCATCTCTTAGTCAAAAAGCAAATACAGACCTCCACAACATTGGATGTTTGCTTTGAAGAGCAAGGCTGAAAACCTAAGTTTGGGAAAATGAAAAAAGGACACTTTTATTCCTAATGACTACAGACATGGTACAATTTGAAGTTCAATCCCAAATTTCTGTTTCAAAACTCAAACTAATGCTATAGTTCAAATTTTTTTAGCGACGAATGTCTTTCCCAACATATGATGAGCCAATGTATACACAGAGGTGGGTAGAGTAGCCGAACATTTTACTTGAGTAAATATTACCAAGAGTCAAGTAAATATTACTAAAGTAAAAGAAGTCGTCCAAAAAATGTACTCAAGTACAAGTAAAAAAGTATGTATTGAAAAGAATACTCAGGTAATGAGTAACATTGTGAGTAGTTGTTTTTTTTTAGCAATGATATTTTTTTTCCCTCAGCACAAACTTTGCTATATGAACTCTTGACATAATGATACAGTAAATAACCCATTACATAACCAAATTAAGCCAAAGAAATTACAAAAAAAATAAAACAAAATCATTGAATTCCTGCGAGAAAAAAAAAAAAAAAAAAAAGACAGTAATGAAGCAAAATTTGTCTAAAGAGCATTGGTGCCCTCTTGTGGAGAAAATAGTTCCTAGTTTGAAGAGTGAATACAGTAGTTCCTTCTAGTTACTATTATGAAATTAAAAGGAACATATCTCCGGTTTTCCGTGGTCAATCGGTGCCAAATAAAAACTTGGAGAGGTTTAAACCCGCGCTTTCCATTCATATTAGGGGCAGCGCTCTACGTCAAATATGTTATTTTTTACGGCGCTATAAAGACGCCAGGTGTTTGAACAGGCTGGCGTGGTCATCGAATGGCAAGCTTGTGTCTGCTTGGTGTAATGGAGTCATGTGATTATTATTGGGACATCTCATTGGTGAAATTAGTAGAGCTACTCTTGGCATCGCTGGCAAAAAAAAAAAAAAAAAAAAAAATCTGATATGTATAATATACAGGAAAATGTAACGACTCTTGTGGAGCCCAAAGTAGAGGAGTAAGAGTTGTGGTTTTTCTTCACAAATCTACTCAAGTAAAAGTAAAAAGTATGGGTTAGTAAAACTACTTAGAAGTACATTTTTCTCAAAAAGTTAACTCAAATATATGTAACTGAGTACATGTAACGCATTTCTATCCACTTGTGTGTTTACAATACAGAATGTCCTAATGTGGGGAACTTGTTCTCTGCCATTGATGGCAACAGACGTCCGTTTGAATTGGGAGAGGTGGATAGCGGAAAATGTGTAATTCTGAGAACACAATGACATAGCAATACATTTGAGGGCATGACGTTTTGGGATAGTTTGATTTGGTTGAGCAGTTAAGCGAAAGAAAAAGTGGGAAAGATAATAATACTACGCCACAACTCAAAAATGAATTTCAACACAAAGCTAAACTCCATCCGAAATTACAGGTTTACTGTAATGCCACTTAATCAACATGCAGAGTGAACATTAAGACTGCAGTGAAATACCGTCACCTAGTGGTGAAAAAAAGAACCGTTAATAAAATACCACACAAAGTTCACTACCGCCGGTAATATTTCTATAATGATTCGTACACATCTGTATGTAGAGTAGAGCCGATCAAAATGAAAACGATATTTACTACGGTTATTTAATATCATATTCATTCATTTGTGATATGTCAATTGTAGTCAGTGCTTTCCCGGTGGACTTTATTTATTTGGTGCCATTCATGACTGGTACTTTTGAAACCTTGACCTCGCAAGTAAAAATGATGTTGACAAGTTTGATTGGGAAATTCCACAAACTAGTTTGATTGGGAAATCTCAAAATGTTTCAATGACTGCCCACTTTGTTAGGGGGAAAAAAAAGAATAAAACCACAGGCAAAAACACTTGTTGCACTGTTCTTATAAAGTCTCGTTTGAATTCGACTTTGCAGAATGCTGCAGCCAGAGTCCTGACAAATACAAGCAAACTGGACCACATTACACCGGTTTTAAAATCGTTACACTGGCTTCCAGAGAGTCAAAGGATAGACTGTAAAATACTACTGCTCATCTACAAAACACTTAATGGCCTTGGACCAAATTACATGCTTGATTTGTTAGATTCCTATGAAACATCTAGACCCCTGCGGTCGTCTGGAACAGGTCTCCTGTATGTTCCAAAAACAAGAACCAAGCAGGGTGAGGAAGCATTTAGTTATTATGCTCCTCACCTCTGGAACAAGTTATCTGAAGGTCTGAAGTATGCTCAAACTGTTAGCTTCTTTAAATCAAGGCTAAAAACGCTTTTGTTCAGCACTGCTTATCTATAACTGTCTATATATTTCAATCTATTTGCTTTCTATTTTAATCTCCATTGCGGATTTCAATTATTAGCAGTAGTAGTATTTGTCTTTTTTATTCTGTTCGTGATTAAATGCGGTTTATGTATAATTTTATTTCCTATTTCGATTCTCTTTTTACGTTCTATTGATTTTAATGTGATTTTTATGACCTTCATGTGATGTAAAGCACTTTGAATGGCCTTGTGTTGAATTGTGCTATATAAATACATTTGCCTTGCCTTTATAGACTTGTTTTCAGACACAAAACGAACAATTTGATGTTAATGTAAAACAGAAAACTTTACACTCGATAAACAGCAACACACAGTTAAGGTTCTTAAAGGTGTTTATTTTTCTATTTAACTCTTGATTTAATAAATCCCGCTCCTCTATGATGACATCAACAAAGCAAACTGAAGCTTGGAACCGGGTCATCGTCTGGCCGAGTATCTCAAAAAGAATGCGTCAAAAAAACAGAGCTGAAAGGAAATTACCTAAAGTATTAAAAGTGTTTCTTCACCTCATAGGCTTTCAGCTTGAGTATATACATCATACCGCAACATAAACTCTCCAACGCAGTGGCAAATGTGACTTAACCGAGCGGACAAGTTACAAAATTCCCTTTCACTGAGCGCAAACATGAAGCCTGAAGCTTAAATGTCTTATTCTTTTGAGCAATTTGCTACCATTGATGGTGATGGACTCTATCCCCATCAACTGCAGTGAACAATAGTATGATATCTGTAATATCGAAAAGAAATATGGATTATGGGCACGTTTGCCGATATCAGAACATAAAGAAAATCCCATAAAAAAAGAAAATTAAATCCTCTCTTTGTAAAGAGCAACGTTTGCATTTTAAGTGCTCAGGGAATCCATTGGGTCCTCCATTATGCCTCTCCTTAGAGCATTGCGTTGAAATATGGCACGGCGGCTCATCGCAGGTAGAACCGGGCTGAGCAGAGTAACAGGGCCAGAGAGTTGATTGGGATTTTCGGGTTTTGGACGTTTAAAACCTGAGGTGAGATTTGTGTTTCACCAAGTATCTGGAGGACAAAGAGACATTTCAAGTTACTGCTGACGCACACTCAAAACTACTATGTCTACCCATACATGCTAGAGAAATTTAAAGTTGTGAGGAAGAAAAGTCTCAGAAGTCATCATTTCTTTCACCTGTCCAGCGTTTCCCAAAAACGTAGAAAGATGGGTCGGTCCAAATGGCGCCGGTGGCGACTGAGCTCCAGGACTGTTACATCCCATTTCTGTACGTTGGGGTCCGTCTTGGCCTCGTCATACTTCAGGTGAAAAGCTCGAACTGAAAGTGAGGCAATCAAGTAGATTTTGAGAGTTTTCTGCATCCACTCACAGCTATTGAAAACCTAATGACTTACTCTTGGCGAAAATGTCGACTGGAGAACCATCAGGCAGCAGCCAGGGCCAGCCCTTAAATTGCCAGGCAGGACCCTGTACAAACACAGCTACCACTCGGTCCCTGTAGTAGGTCAAGGGGGAAAAAATACCAGCTATTAAAAGCAAAGTCAGACCTGATGGTTTTGAAGTTCCCATTTAATTGATTGACTTTGATGGCAAATAACATCCAATTCATTGGAACTGTGAGGGCTAGCAGACGATGATTATTGCCAATTTTATTATAACACTTAAAGTTTGTTGCTGTACTATCCCATTTAAAGTGCGTATGACACCAAAAACTATGTTTATTTCATATTTCACGTGGGGTTTTATGCTCCTGAATGAAATGGACCGCTTGGATGTGTGTGGAAGCGATCGTTTTATGTATTCAAGTTTTGAATCCCGCACCATGAAAATGAGTGACATCCGGCTCCAGTCTCGAGTTGAGAAAGAGGCCACTGTGACGTGTACGGTAGAAGGAGTCCTCTTCACCATCCAGCCGTACTGTTGTACGAGAAGGACTAAGGAGTCAGATGATTTTGCGGATTAATTTGTTTATTTTTCGCATCATGCCAGCCTAATGTCTGCAGAAAAATGTTGCTGCAGCAGGGAGAGGCGAGTGAGCCTTTTTGGGGTTTCAAAAGGTTCCCATTCACCGGTGGATATTGGCCAAAACAAACCCTACTACTGTGGGACCATTGGACTTACGAGGAAGGGAGTAAATTATGTCAAATACTGGGATCATTTTAATATGTAGGTGGCTTGCATTTTGTGGCTGACATGCTCCTTGTCCAATCGGCCGTCGACCGGCGGCTTGTCGCACATCCCCTCTCTGGGAGAGCACTATACTTGGTTTGTTGCCCTCTTCATGTGCCCGGTGTTCTGTCAAATTTTCCACCCAATCAGAAATTGCAACTTTGTGTTAAAAATAGCCGCGAATACAGCGATTACAAAGTAAACTCTGTATACTTTCTTTAAAGGACTACTTACGTTTGCTCATGGATGGGCATGTAAAAAGCTCTCCTTACACACATTCTGTCATGTTAGCTGCACAACAACTGCAGCTGTTCTGCTATGACTCTCTCGCTGTTTATGTCTTCACCGTGTAGCAAAGCATTCTTTTGCCATATTTGTGTTGACCATTTGGCAGCTACACGCTCCTCCGACGTCGGCCGGTTTGTCTGGCGGTCATTGCCCAGCTGCTTCCCCGCAAACGAGCCCTCTGCCCTCAGCAGGGGAACGCCGGGCGGGTTGACGATCGGCGAAGACAATCGACAACCCTCCGTCGTGTCAAATGATCGTTATGATAGTAATGCCTGATTTTCCGCTTTGAAGACTTTGAAATATCACTCAGTACGGGTTAGCATGTCGGCTAGCTGTCACGCCTCTTGGTTTGTTTACATTCTCCAAAGCCGGGGGGCAGGGAAATGACAAACGCCTGACTAACTGCATTGGCATAAAATATCGTCAGGAGGTAAGACAGTAAAGGTGAAGTCAACAGTTTTGACCATTATGGAGTAATTTGCCATGTCGTACTGAATAAATGCATTTTTATAATTTCATATTCCATTTAGCACAAGACTTATTTGTCATGACCATACCATTTACTTAGCAACTGGGGAAAAATACTTGGATAAAAATAATATCCTGTAAAAATATTGGAGTAGAGAGACCGAAACAATGACATTTTGCGCTCTCTTCGTTGCATTTTCCTTGTTCTGAATAATTGCCCTTCAATGGGCCGAATAGTAAAACAGATGAGACCATTCTCCTGCCGACGTCATCCACCTGTTGGGGACACTAGAGCCCTATAACGGTAGGCGTGGCTAACCAGCAGATTAAAAGACTAATTTCTCGTCATCTGCGCTTAGCCAAATTGTTGTAGATAGTTGAATCGTCTCAAAATATGATTCAAATTCAGATAATAATGCTATTTAAGCCTTTTTTTTCTCCTGTTGTACACACTTTAAATATCATTGAAAATGAGGGCAAACGTGGAAACCGGATCCCCAAAAAGTTGAGTCACAATAAAATAATAATAATAATAATGTAATAATATTTCTTAACTTCAAAAATGTGTCTCTTCGGTCCTCAAAGGTTTGCAGACTATTGTAAAAATAAAGGATACCTCACTGTGGTGCAAATGAACTCGACCAAACATTTCGTAGATTTGGTGACGTCGTACAATTTGAAATCACCACATTTTCCCCTTAGAAATATAAATATTCATATTTTAAATTTTTGAATTGTCCTCTACTGCATGTTTGATTTTGAATAAAATATTGAAATTTGGCACTTCCACATCACTGCATTCGATTTTTAGTCACAATTTGTATCATGTCCCAACATTTTTTTTTGAATCCCCTTTGGAAGAAAACACAAAATCCTTTAGAAATATATCCGTATCCATAACACGAACTGAAGTACCAGTGAACATAATCTTACCAGTCCTGCGGTGCGAGTTTGAGAGGCTGGTCGATGACTCTGTAGGGGACGGTGACAGAGAGCGTGTTGCCGGCAGGTTGGATCTGGTCTTTGCGCCTCTGAAGAAGAACCTCATTATCGCGCTGGATGCCTTGCTTCTTTTTCTCGTCTGATGTGATGAATCTGGCGGGAGGTGGATTACCTCAGATGAGAGCCAGTAGCTTACTGAAAGTCTCTAATTTGACTGTGAAACATACTTGAGATCTTGCAACAGATCTTTGGCGTTCAGCATTGTGATGAGTGAGGTGGTGGCGGCCGGGATGATGATGATGGGAGTGCGGGACCCTGCAAGTAAAAGAAGCTTATCATGACGTATTAAGAGAACAAATATCACACACAGGTTTCAACGTTCGCTCCCCACATGAGAAGCAAACATCCAATTTTTGTTGGTGTAATGTCATTTTACATGTGTGGAAAAAAAATTTATAAACCTCGTGAAGATTTTTTTTTTTACCTTTTTTCTGATTTGGTGGAGGTCTGGCTTGTGAAACTAGAAGAGACAAAAATACATTTCAAAATTTACTGCCCATTGATGAAGACAGAAATCCAATCCATGGCAGTCAATGGAAGTGGACGAGTTGATCGCAACTGCAAATGTAATTGTTTTTATCCTTCTTTTCCAGTACTTTTTCCAAGTTCAAGTGCTGGATCCCAATTGCTTGATACCTTCTCTTCTGTATTTGTCCTGCCTTCGCTCGTAAAAAAATTAGTTTGCATGCACTCTCTGTTTACTGTGGCAGATTCAATTTGACTCTATTCAAATTCTCATGTTAAAGCATCGATTATTCCAAACCTGTTTTCAATGTAATCAGGCTGAAATGTGAAATGTAAGACAATGGAACGCTGAATAACAAACAAACAACTTCATGAGCAGGAAGCTGTTGCTTTGCATTGCAGAACTCACCTGGGCGAGGTACAGGTTGTAGTGCAGGAGTCTGAGCCTTCCGAGCAGATGCACCTTCCTGAAAGACAACCACGTTCAAAAAGTCATTTGTAGTTTCTTGAGTTAAATAAAATTTGGTGTATGCCACCTTATCTTGCACTTCATACAGATAAAGAATTTGCAGATAAAGAATTTTAAAAACTCAAATGTATAAGGTATTTTGTGAAAAGAATAAGACTGAACTACTCCAACCATTTCTATTTCATGGGGTTAAAATTACCAACACTATAATTCGCGCCACACGACTTGGGCTTAAGGCAGACTCGAGTTGTGAAATTTAATGACTTTAGACTCAAAATGTTACGACTGGCACTTCGATTTAGACTTTAATATTGGGCTTGTGACTTCATTTGGCGTTATACTCCTTTAACTTGAAGAGATTTGCCAATCACCGCATGCTATGCTGTTTGCCAATCACATTCTGCCACTACACAACAATAACGTATAAGGCTTAGCTTTTGATGCAATGTCAAGACAACATAATTCTCCGTCCTTTCCACCATAAATTGTAGACTGAAGTAACGGGTTTTGCCAAGTTGTGACTTACCTGTGGAACATTGACCTTATAACGACTTTCTTGTGCCTTGAATTGAAATGCTACTGTAGATACCAGAATCATTAAAGTTTTTATATGTTTTCACGTAATCACCGTAATTTTCGGACTATAAACCGCAACTGTCTTCACTCTGTTATGGAATATATACACAAAAAGATATTAACCGGTAACACTTTATTTGACAGTGGCGTCATAAGACTGTCACAAGACCGTAATGAGCATTAATGACTGCTTATGACACTTCTCATTTAGTGTCCTCAGGCAAATTATCTCATATTTTAATGGATATAAAAGATCAAAGAAGGACATAAATGGAGTTTGTGACGAAATTTTGCCAAATGACACATAACGACATCTGTCATAAGCATTCATTAACGGACATGACAGTGTCACAATTATGACAGTGTTGTGACAATCTTATGACGCCGCTGTCAAATAAAGTTACCTTAACCCAAATAAATTAACAAATAAGCCACAGGATTCAAAATGAGGGAAAAAAGTAGAGTCTTATAATCCGAAAATTACAGTGCGTAGGGTTAGTGTGTTTGCAATTGGGTCCCGGACCTTGTGTCGGTATCAATGAGACGGAATACGGTGTGTTTCAATATATCTCCTTTTCGCCTAGGTTACTACTGACTATTCCAGTACCAGCTGGATGACTTTCAAGGGTGACTACGCCAGAACAATGCGGCTGAAAAGACGTAACTGCCTTACACAGATAACCAAACTCATCTTTTTGCTCTCACTGGTGGCTCTCCTGATCTTTCTGATTGACCACATATCGCCAGATAATGGAGGGGCGGTAGAGAAAAGACTTCGAGACAAATCAATGGCAAACACAAGCATTTTCATCTGGGAGGTTTTCCGTGGCAAAGAAAATAAGAGTTCCAATGGACAGCAAAATATCTCAACTTTAGAGAACTTAAAACCAACTAACACCAACCTAATAAATTTGGAAGACTTTAACAGTGACGGCCTTTTCCCCTACCTCATCAACGAACCAGACAAATGCCAAAAGAATCAGGCAGCACCATTTCTGGTGTTTCTAATTACCACAGAGGCTTTGCAGGTGAAAGCAAGGGAAGCAATACGACAGACCTGGGCAAATGAGAATGTGGTACCAGCGGTGGCAGTTGTTCGGCTGTTCCTGCTTGGAAAATCCAAGGATAAGCTGGGAAGTAAAAAGCAAATGATCCTCTTGGAAGAGAGTCAAAGACATCACGATATCATCCAGCAGGACTTCCTGGATTCCTACTACAACCTGACCCTGAAGACCATGATGGGACTACACTGGGTGGCACGCTACTGCTCGAAGGCCAGCTACGTCATGAAGACAGACAGTGACATGTATGTCAGCACAAACACGCTCATTCGCAAGCTGCTCAAACCAGAGCTAAAGCCCAGGAAGAACTACTTCACGGGACGTATCATAAGAAATGAGACACCCATTCAAGACAAAAATAACAAGGCGTATATTCCCAAAGAAGAGTACTCAAAAGCGACGTTTCCCGCCTTCTGCTCAGGTACTGGTTACGTGCTCTCCGGAGATTTGGCCCTCAAAATTTACACAGTATCTCTGACTATGCGCCGAGTGCACCTGGAGGACGTGAACGTGGGACTAAGCCTGGCCAAACTTGGGTTGAAGCCCATCGACCCACCACATGACTTGGTGTTTTACCACTGGCGGATAGACTATGCAGTATGCAAGTATAAACACCTGATTACATCCCATGGCTTTAAACCTGAAGAAATAATCAAATACTGGAGGCTCCAGCAAAACGACACTACAAAATGTTAATAAAATATACTGGACTGTCTCAGAAAATTAGAATACACAATATTCTAATTTTCTGAGACAGTCCTGTACATTAATCCACCATTTAAAGCAGGGGTGTCCAAACTTTTTGCAAAGGGGACCAGATTTGGCGTGGTAAAAATGTGGGGGGCCGACCTTGGCTGACGTCCTTTACATAGAACAATATACAGGACTGTCTCAGAAAATTAGAATATTGTGTATTCTAATTTTCTGAGACAGTCCAGTAATCTTATTAGGATGTGATCGGAAATCGGTCCTAACACGCCATTTTTCAGCGGATTGGAATCGGTTAAAAAGGTTAGGGTAATTAAGTTTTGTTTTTTTTAAATATATATATTTTTATAAGGACTAAAAAGTAAAAAAAAAAATTCTGAAATACAATGGCTGCCAAAAGGAAAAAAAAAACAACAAAGGTAATTTCTGGACTATTGGGAACCCTTGATTACAAGCCTCACCCAGTACATTTTGAAAGGAAAAACCATTTTGTACATACATAAGCCTCTCATGTCTATGAGCCGCGTGTGCCCACATAGTACCATGAGATATTTACAAAGGAATACAGTTTTCTCTGAATTTTAAAAACATACCTTAACTTTTCTTCCCAAACAGCGCCAGCAACACGGCACTTACAAAGCAGCAACACGGAGTACAGCACTAACAGTAAGGAAGTTCCCAAAAAATCGATTATTACATGAATCGCGATTCATTTAATGTGACGATTTGATTACGATTCATAAAGGTTCAAAAACGATGATTTTCCCTCATAACTTTATGACAGCCGCTCGTAGCGGAACGAAATTCAAGACACATTTGCCGCCCGGACACCTATAACGGATGCATGCCCGACGTTGTGATGGATGCTGCCGGTTACTGAGCGAGAGATTTACTCCTTTTCAAAAGACTGGAAAATAAATTTGTGTATGAGACAGGCAGGTATGAGACAGGCGGTCGCGCTTCTGTGCGCGAGTTATTTTTTAGAGCGAGAGGGGAAGAGAGAGAGCTCATTGCTCCTTGTTTTTCAGTTGCACAGCAGTAGTTTCAAGTCATGTCAATTGAAAAATGTCCTGAGTGTGTTGCCAAGACCCGTGTGTGTCTATGAGTGGTGAGTACACAAGCCCTCTTGTACTGTTAAGCCTTTATTGTTGTGTTGTTGTTTTTGAGATGTTAATAGTTAGCGCTAAGCTAATTAGCCAATTCGCTAACGTGCATTCTATATGCTGAACACGTAAAACAATGATTAAGTACAGCAGTAACACTATAAACATGCGAAATAGTACAGAAATCTGTGAAAACAAAGTATATTAGAAAAAAAAAAGTCTTATTTCTAAAGACACTTTGTTTCCAGAAAATGTGGAATTCATTCCACCTGTGTAAATGTTATTGTATTGTTGAGAGAAATAAGTACGCTCTTTAAAATGGTTAATGTTTTTGCACTTTCTTGTAAAAGTAAACAAATAAAAAAAGCAGCTTAAGGGCAGCTTTTTGTTGTATGGGCATGTTTCCATCGTTCCTGTTGAATCATTAAGATATTTTAATTAAATAATGGACATAATTTTGTTTGCCTACTTTATTAATTAGCAATGTACGATGCATTGATAATTGTGATAACTGTGATCATCGTCAATACCGTGATCATCGTTCAATAATCAAATTGTAGCACCCTGAATCATAATCGAATCGAATCATGGGGTGTCTAAGATGGCACACCCCTAACTAAGAGGGCTGCTTATTAGATTACTAAAGTGTTTGTTAGCAATCTTCATCCTGTGCACTGAAACCATGGAAGTCTTCCCCCTTAGTGTCGCATATGAATAGGCTGAGATACACTTCGCCACGCACTTTCTCTCTTTTGTTGTCGCTTTCAATGTCTTTCATAATGAGGATAATTCACTCCTGAGCTTGTGCCGTCCTCTTCGTCACGCACCAGACTGGCTTTTTGAAACCTGTTCGTGATGGTGGATTTTTTTCACACTGCTCCAGGATGCACTGGCAGACATGTGCAAAACTTGCTCTTCTCATACGGCTAGTTTTGGCAAACATCTCTCGCCGCTGATCATCCAAGCCTTCCATTCAACTCTGAGTGTCTCTTTAATTGCACGATTCACACTTATGTCAAGTTGCAAGTGCATTTCATCTGGCATTTTCCATAATGCGGGTCTACTAATTTTACTCATGCACAAAGATGAGGGTCTGCTACTTTTATTCATGCACAAAGCACAAATTTAATTTCCGGTAATAGTGCAAACTAGCCTCTTCCTCGACACATATATTCCACGTGTCTAACTCTTACATTTTATGCTTGAGCGCCCCTGGCGGTGCTTAGAAAAATCGGCCGCATCATTGCACACACTGCAGGATTAAAAATGAGGGGAAAAAGTAGCTGCTTGTAGTCCGGAAATTACGGTATACGTTTCATATTCCGCAACACTCCCAGAAAAAGCGGAATAGGAATTACCGTACTGTAAACAGTACAGTACTGAAACATGTTTGGAATTTTTTTTCTCCCCCCGAACAAAGAGACCTTTTTTTCTCGGTATCGGATCGGTAGATTCTCAAAATCAGGTGACTCAGACTCGGGTGAAAAATATGCGTTAGGGAAATCCTTAAAATCTTATCAATTAATAAAAGAAAAAAATCGGTCATATCTCCTTTTACTTAGATACCAATGGGCTAATAAAAAATGAGTTGCATGCCAAGAATTCAATTGCCATTGAAATAGCACATTACTTGTGTCAGTATTTTGGATTTTTTTTTTTTTTTTTTAGACTGTTCCGTTAGTTAGATTGGAAGATCTTTGTTCTTACCGTTACTGACTTAAGCGTCATTCCATGGTAGGTACCCATGGTATCGATCTTGAAACCTTCCGTTTCTACAACAACAACAACAACAACAAAAAAATTGTTTCCTTAATTCTTTCCAATTTTCGGACAAGTCTGCAATCACGATATGACTAGTTCGTGCGCACGCACACATTCAATTGAAACAAGTTCACAATTCCAATCAGTACAATGAGCACAAGTCCACACTCACCCTCTTTTCCTTTGAATCTCTCCTGATCGTATCTGTTATAGGCCGCAGGCACTGGCTGCTTGTTCCTTAGCGAAGGGTCCTGGTAAATAAATATCAGAGACTGTTAGTTTTATACGATAATATCAAAGGGAACCTATCATTGGATTTTAGCTGCCTCATTCTAAAAATGTGGTTGCATGCAAACCTTAAAGATTTTGGCCCAAAAGTCAAAACTATTATCAGGATGATATGTATATATAAAAAAAAAAATTCTTACCACTTGAGTTGTGTTCTGTGCTGGTCTTTGCTCAGGGGCTCGCCCTTCTTCTCTGGCTTTCACCGACTGAAGGATGGCAAAGATGTTCTTGGAGAAGTTCTACAAGAGGAACAAACTTATTATTTGGTCACAGGAAATTTTCACATATTTCCATTTTATAAATTTACATATTTGTAGATTTTTTGTGGTAAACCATTCTTAATTAGCTGAAAAACTCATGTATTCACTGCGTTTTGCACTCAGGCCAAACCCATGTCTAATTTCAAAGTAAAGCTTTCATGCCATCTTGTCCAACTATACCAAAGTGAGTGAAGCAGTTGCATTTAGGTAGCCACTTTTTAGTGGTGCTTTGTGGTTATCTTGTGGCATTTACAGACAATTAAACATTTTTAATAATCCAAATAATAATGAAGCGGCTTCCAACAATGACATGCAATAGGTCCAGTGATCTTCAAGAAACCTTTAACACCAGTAATCAAATTATGTACAGTAATTTGTTTCCCTCTACAAATTTATGAATTTATTATTTTTTTTCTTGTTAAAGGCCACACAGAACATTATTTGGACGACAGAGTAAGAATGCTTGAAAAATAAGATGAAATGGATTTGATACAATTAGTTTAGGATTGACTTGGACCTTTCCTGTGCTCTGAAGAATGGTTGTCCTTGTCCTCCAGACCCGTTCTCTGCTGACAATGTCTCGAGTGACATCTACTTCAGCGTCCACAAAGCTTCTCTGTTTCACAGTTATGTCATCGTCCAAATCAGTTTTGATGGTGGACCGCTTCTTGGCCATAATCTTGGCTTTAATGGCTGCAATCTTCTCCACTGACATGGCCTCAGACAGCGATCTGCGAAACGGGAAACAAAGGTTGGGGGAGCCTGTAATTGTTTAGCCCCCCAAAAAAACAACGAGTACATTTTGTACACAGTACCTGATCTGGTCAGTCTGTACGATACCCTCTTTGTGGCCCTCCAAACGAGCAGCCAAACGCTCCTTGTCCAAACGCACTCGTTCCTCATCCTACAGGTGAATGCAAGGTAACAAAAAATAATTTTTAAAAATGTTCTGTGATACGGGTATGATTACACCACCAAAAATGATCATTATGACCTTTGTTACATATAACATTTTTGAACAAATGATAAGTGACAATTACTGCAAAAAAACCAAATTGAGGTCAGGACACTGCTATATGACCATAAATTTGTTCATGCTCACTTCTCCCTTAGAGACCCCATTCACATGACGTCACAACCACGCCTCCGCGCCATATTGTCCGTCAGCTCGTCGTGTTTACGCATTACCGCTACGTAAATTCCTCCTATTATGGCGTGTTTTTCTGCTCGTTAACAATAATCAAAATGGTGAAAGCGTGTGTGGCGGTTGGTTGCAGTAACAGAGAAGATAGACGGAGAGACTTGAAGTTCTACTGTATTCCGAGAGACCCGGAGAGGAGCGCGAGATCGACTGCTGCAATTCCACGAGAAAACTGGGCACCAAACGATCACCACAGACTATGTAGTAGTCATTTTATACCTGGTAAGATGCATTTAATATATATTTAGAGGGTTTTGGGCTGACAACCACAATTAAGATCATTGCGAGGCTAATCGCCGACAACATACAGTTTCAAATTCAAGATGTTTATTTCTTCCGCCATCGTTATTTTTTGAATAATATTTAGCTGGTACCAAGTGAAAGAAGCTGGCCTCGTCTACGGATCATCAGTTAAACAGGGGTGTCCAAAGTTTTTGCAAAAGGGGCCAGATTTGGTGTGGTAAAAATGTGGGGGGCTACCTTGGCTGATTTACGTTGAACAATATATTTCAACAATTTTTAGCAAGCCCTTCTGTGTGTCACATTTGCTTTATTATTATTATTATTTTTTATTCATTCCAACAATCTCGCCTTTGTGGCGTTCCCTTTCGACACTCGGGCTCTTGCGAAATACTGCTGCTGTGAAATTAAACTAGCTTCAAGTTGCTATAATTTCTCGCTGGGTATCTTCCTTGTAATGTTGTCGTACATGTCAGCGTGTCTTGTTTGGTAATATCGGGTGACATCGAACTCTTTGAAAAAAGCGACTGTCTCTTTGCAAATGAGGCAGACACAGTTGTTGCGTATTGTTTTGAAGAAGTAGTCCAATACCCACCTATCCTTGAAGCGGCGGCCATCGGAGTCAACTTTTTTTTAATTGATTGTCGCCATTTTAGAAAATTGAAAGTAAAGGGTCACACGGGGTAATGTTGCTTAGAGTGCTGCTCTTAAAGTTTTTCAAACTTTCGTGAGAATAGGCTGATTTTGTGTGGACAAGATAGTTGGAAATATCAGGGTAGCAGATGTCAGGCAGAGACGGCGAAGACAGCGGGTCGAAAAATATCGATTTAGGCATCAAATATGGATATGGCGAATGGATAGACTGAAGCTTTTTCACATAACGCCTTTTATGCAACGCATCCAATGAGTTTACACTGTCTGAAAGCACCGGGGATTCCATGAGTTGCACTATAAATTGCACGACAAATTGAAACCATTGAGAATACGGATAAACAATGACGGACAATATGGTGGCCGGATACAGCGACACGTTACTGTGTGACGTTGGTGAGTGGGGTCTATAGAGCGCTTCTTGATTATTTTCTGTTACACCCCCCCATATATACATTTTTCGAGCACCCCCCCCAAACTCTCTGCCGGCACTGTAAATAGTATCATTTGTCTATAAAATTATGAAGAGTACACCTCTGCATAACAATGTGTCCTTGTTAACATAAAAAATATATAGATCCACTTACAATAAATTATAAACTTTTTTTAACATTGTTGTGTTTGTAATAGAAAAGACCACTTGAATTTGGCAGAATACAAAACAAAACAAAAAAAGCCACATCTGAACTGCAAACATACACTCAAGGTACATTTTTCAGTTCCATTTGATACTGAAAAATAAATTTTAATAAAATCAACAAATAAATTCTAATTGATTAGCATCATTTAATCACAGTACAATATACTGAACAATTTGACCGAAGAAACAAATTAATAGAACAAAAACGACAGTGGCATTGGACACGGACAGATTTTATTTTTGCTGCAGGAAGTATTATCTCCTTTGCTATTGTGTGTTGTATTTTTGCACTGGGCAACTTGGTATGCCACCTTATACGATGCTAACATATGCAGTTAGGTTTGTGCCACAATTCTGAGGGAGCAATGGTAGATTTTGACCACAGAAAATTATACCGAGCGAGCAATTAAAAATTTTGAGCAAGCAATGATAGATTTTGAGCACAGAAAAAAAAAAATCTACTCTGTGGTCTATAACCGTTTGTATGTTATTTCTACCCGCTCACTTCCCCCATCCCGCGCTCGCTTATTCTCTCGACCCCTGTGCGCGCCGATTTGTCCGCTCTGCACGGTCAATAGCATACCACACGAATGCCATTTTTAGACCGTGACGTTGCATCATAAAGTGGAAGTGGCACATTATAGACGCGCCCTCGCATCGAAACAATGTTAATTCTGCTACTTTTCTCCGGTAGTCTTTCAAAAACAAACATGCCGATCACACATTGCTTTTTTGGAACTTGTAGAAACGATTCCAGACATTCCGACAAATGAAGGATGTTTTCTTCATACGTTTCCCGAAACCAAAAACTCGAAGGGAAAAAATGAAGAATGACTCAACATGCGCGGACTTTTAACGCCAGCTCGGTGAATCCATTCACATTTCACATGCAGTAAACATTTTGCTGGGTTGGCATGGTCTTTCAGAGGACAAAAAGGTAAGCCATTTTGATATTTTTAACTTATTTTTTTAGCGTGACGTTGTGCCGTGCTAAATTCTGTCTGACAATGAATGACCTGAAAAGAATTAAAATGGTATCTGACTACCACTGCTACCTTTTCTGTTATTAAAAAAACAACTTTAGTAAAGGGGAAGTGTAAATAAATTATGGAATTAAGATTTGTTATTAATGAAAAAAATAAAAGTGCTCATTGGCTGTCACCGTTTGCAATCGCTACACAAAAACAGCAATGTAAATTACCCCCAAGAACGGTCAGAGTCGTAAGACAACCAGAGGATATAATATATAACAAAGACAGGGTATATGGTGGTAAAGGATAGAATGTTGAAACAGGAGAAAAAGCACACAAGAAAAAGGTGTCGATAAAAAAGCTACCTCTGGATAAGGTCGGTTCTTTTTCCCGTCTTTTTCAGCCCTCGACACTCAAGCCATCCCTTTAGCTGACCATTTGTATGTTCTTCCACATCTTTACCAGTGAATTTGGCATCAGAGACATCATTTTCAGACAGAATTGGTAGGTTTAGCTCAGTAAAAATCTTGCTTGTACACGATTTCCATTAATTTCCTGTTGGGGACAAATGGTAGCATGTCCCCCCTTAGCAACAGTAGCTAACGTCATGAATATTAATGAACGGAAGTGACATGTTGCTTGCGGTACGCCATTTGGCACAAGTTACAAATGTGCCACGAAACCAACTAATCAGAAAGCTGGCGGAAGTACACTGATTGGCTGTTTGCCCTCCAATTAGATCACTTGTTACATTAGCCCAGAAAAAAAGCAAAGGAGACAGACATGGACGGGAGAAGGATGTCTCATGTTATAGAACTTGTTGTTCTCCAAAGAAGTCATCCTTCTCGCGTCCAAGGGTGACTTCTTTGGAAACAATGTACGACAATATTCATTACTATTGTCTCATATTATTATGATTATTGTTGCATGTTATAGAACTTGTTGTTCAATTGCGTTGTTTCCAAAGAAGTCATTCTTCTCTCGTCCGTCTCCTATGGTTTGCTTAAACATACTGGTCTTTCGTTTGCCACTTTAGTAAAAGTGAAGCCAAACGCTACATATGTTTCGTCATATTTCCAGAGTTGCGAATTCCCTAGTAAGAGAAATAGCTATTGGCTGTCCTAAAAGTCGCTAGAAGTCACTAGATGACATCATATCCTAATTTGCATAATTGTTCATTTGCATACAACTGTGGGGGAGTTTACATGGCGACTCTGCGACACGAAGACGCAATGACTGGGTTGCGGAGTGGCCTCGCATGCATATGGTGTCGGCGAAGACGCAAGGCGAAGACGAAAAATTCTGAATCCTGCCTCCAAAGTGGAGGAATCCGTCTGCGGGGGATTGAGGGGGGCTTCCTCGGCATGCAAATCAAAGGCTCCCACGGCGCCAGACCGCGACGATAACGTCAGCACTCGTACATGTCACATTGGGCGTGCGCAGCGGTGCTACTAAACATTAAAAACAGCAAATATAGCGGAATGTCAGCTTTAATTTACTGTTTTAATAATATTTTTGAATTAAATATGTTGAATGTTTCCATTTTTGTGCCTTTTTGAACAAAAGAAAAATGCCATTGCTTCGAGTGGGCGGGCATAGTTTTTCTGGGCTGAGGGAGCTTGGTGGGGTCAAAGTGCATCATTCTTTGTCGCCCTGTAAATCTGTACTGCCCCCTAGGGCCTGGCATGAATATTACATCGTTTTTCATGCGGAATTGCGACATTGTTCGAATGGAGACGCAAATGCAAATTTGAAATTTTTCGTATTCTCGGAGAGTCACCATATAAACGGCCCTTAAATGGATGCTGTAGGAGAGAGGAGTAACATAGAAAAAGTCGCTAGTCACTTTTTACAAAATGTCGCCAAGTTGGCAACACTCTTTCCTGTGTGCTCTTGCATGGTTCAAAACTATTGTACACACTCTGAAAATGAGAGCGCCACCGCCATCTACTGAGTGGATGTGCAATTACACTTAATTCTACTACGGCAAAAAAGTATGTTCTCCGAGGTCACATGCGCCCCCCTCACTACCGACAGCATCGCTTTGCAAGTGCTGACATTATCGGCATGGGAGCTTTCCATTGATATAAATGTGGAGCAAGCCCCCTCAATCGAATCCTTCCACTTTGGAGCCCGGATTCAATGGTTTGCGTCTTCACCTTCAGTTTTCACCGACACCATGTTAAGGCGAGGCCATTCCGCAACACAGTCATTGTGTTTTGGTGTCACCATGTAAACCGCCCCTTATTTAATAAATTTGAGGGGGTGGGTGGACCCACATAATTTCACTTTTTAGAAGTGTATTAGTGGACAAAAACAAAACAATGCTAAAGGTGTACACCTAACGAGGGGCAGACATAATTAATGCCGTTAATATTTTAGGCAACCAAATCAGTTTCCCAAATTACTCACCCTTGTTAATGCATTAATGCCCCTTATCACGTGCACCTGCGCTCAAGTTTATTAGTGTGTATGCGCCGTGGGTATGAGTGACATTACCAAATGGCTGCCCCCATATGATGCTTCATATTCGGTTTAAAAAATATTTTGTCTTATCAGAAGTCAAACGAATTGGCAATTTGTATACTCAAATAAATGAAGCAACTGTCCTTCATATGAACGTCATTAATTCTAAGTGTTGTCTTGCAATGTAAAGCAACACTTAGGCTACGTTCATACTACAGGTCTTAATGCACGAATCCGATTTTTTAGTCTTTTTCTGACTCGAGTGAGGCATTAACTTGACGGCCTGAACGTGACAAGTCGCATGGAACTGGACCATTTCAAATCCGATCTGGGTCACTTTCGTATGTGGTTCAAATCCGATCTGGGCCACATTTTTCCAGACTGTCGCAGCGGTCTGTACTGTCCAATCTCTCAAATCGGAATTCATGCAGCAATGGCGTACCGCACGCAGGCTATTTTTAGACCGTGACGTCGCATCGTAAAGCAGAAGTAAAGCCGAAGTGGGACATTATAGACCCGCCCTCGCATAGACCCAACGTAAAAAGTGCTACTTTTCTCCGGTTATCTTTCAAAAACGAACATGCCGATCACGCATTGCTTTTTTGGAACTTGTAGAAACGACTCTAGACACTACGACACATGAAGGATGTTTTCTTCATACGTTTCCGGAAACCAAAAACTCGAGAGGAAAAAATGAAGACCGAATAAACTTGCGCGGACTTTAACACCAGCTCGGCGAATCCATTCACGTTTCATATGCAGTAAACATTATGTTGGGTTGGCATGGTCTTTCAGAGGACAAAGAGGTAAGCCATTTTTATATTTTTAACTTATTTTTTTAGCGTAACGTTGTGCCGTACTGCTTCTGTCTGACAATGAATGACCTGAAAAGAATTACATTGGTATCTGACTGCCACTGTTACCGTTTCTGTATTATATATATATAAAAAAACAACTAGTAAGGGGGAAGGGTAAATAAATTATAGGATTAAGATGTGTTATCAATGAAAAAATTAAAAGTGTTCGTTGGCTGTCACTGAGTAGCATTTGCGATAGCTACACAAAGCTAACTAAATTACCCCCAAGAACGGTAAGAGACGTAGGACAACCAGAGGATGTATAAGAAAGACAGGGCTGATGGTAAAGGCTAGCTTGTTGAAACAGGAGAATGTCATTGTCAGTCACGTCGATAAAAAAGCTAAAGCTATGCTTAGGTTGGCTCATTTTTTTCGTCTTTTTCAGCCTTCGACACTAAAGCCATCTCTTTAACTGAACATTTTTATGTTCTTCCACATCTTTGCCAGTGAATTTGGCACCAGACACATCATTTTCGGAGAGAATTGGTAGGTTTAACTCTGTAAACATCTCCTTCGTACACGATTTCCATTCATTTCCTATTAGGGACAAACGGTGGCTTGTCCTTACTTAGAAACAGTAGCTAATGTCATGAATATTAATGAGCGGAAGTGACGTGTTGCTTGCGGTACGCCATTACATCACCAACAAGCAAGAGAGACTCTACAGTAGCGGTGCAGCTGTGCGTCATTAGCGCCTAGCTTGCCTTGAACACTGCTTTTTAGGAAGGGTCGGACTTGACAACGGTCATAAAAAAAAAAATATATAAAAATGGGTTGAGGATAAGCCTGAGAATGATCGGTTTTCTGTCTGCTCCATATAAGCAATATTTCAACATTGTTTACACGGCCGAGAGTCGGGGCAAACTGCCCCTATGTGCGTGTGACATGCACGGACAGTGCTTGCATGCTATCGATCCATATACTTTGAATATAAGCCTAAACTGGGATTATTTATGTCTGTTATTTGTGTCCTCTTTTTAAAAAGCAAAATATGATTTCCTTTTAATGACGGATGTCAGCCAGCATGTGTTGTCATTTGTTTTGATGCTTCTGCGCATGCGGGTTGTCTTGCCCAGCTCGTGTCGGACTGCGAATTAGTGCGCATGCGTAAGACTTGAACGGCCTCAATGGACATAGGCAGTATGAACGGGCACGCCAAAAAAAACAGATATGACAAAAAATCGGATTTGTGGATTAAGACCTGTAGTATGACTGTAGCCTTAGTAACTTTCAGTTTTCAGTTATTTTAGTCACCCCCGTGGACAAAAGCGGTAGTGTTTTGCCTAACAGCAGAGCACATTCCCCATGAAGACCCGGTCTACCGGTCGCCTGCAGTCGGAATGAACTACATTTGTGTTTTCAGTGACTGTGCGTAAGATAAGTAGCGATAATTTAATGAATCTAATTGTTGCTAAACAATATCATATGACAATGTAATTAATTGGGAAATGGGTATGTCGTAAAGTCGGCAGCACATTTGTACAAGCAAGTTTTTAGTGTGGCTGTGTTTCCACCATTCTACTTGAAGTTGTTTAGTACCAGTAAAAGTGAAACAGACTCCCTGGGTCATGATAAAGGTGCATTCAAAAACTTGCAAGTCGATGTTTAATCACAAAGGTTAAGAATATGTACAATGAAGGTTGAAAAGTGATTAAGTGCAGCTTTAGTAAAAGCATTAAGAAATTTACACTCCCAGATTGTATATGCTACACCACGAATGTTGTCATAAATTCAAAATTTGATGAGGTTTGAAAGCACCCAAACACTGCAATGCTCAGCTTTGGAGGGGCTTTTTTGTCCAAATTTCTGGAATAATCTTTGACTCAACTGCTAGGTGTCTTATGTGCCAGTCTGTCTGAAAGGGGTTTTAGATGATTTAAAAACACGCACCTCAATCCTGGGTTTTTTGGCTTCTGTAGAAACCTCATCAGCAGCTCTTTTGACTAGGAAAATGCAGAACAAAATCAATTTGGCTCTGCATTTTTTAAAATGCAAATTCTGGCATGAAAACACATGTGAACAACATGTCAGGTTATTGCTTTGAAAAACCCAAAGCTTACCAACAAAATTTGTGGTAGGACTTTAACTGATTAAGTACAACTAATTACAACAAATAAATAAATAAATGAAAATTAAAATGCATTTTAATCGCACTTTAAGTTACAAACACAGAACCTTTGTCAGTGCACTATTTTATGGTACACTGGGAGCACATTTGCTGAGCTAATAGCTACCAAAATAGAGAAATGTGATTAACTAATATTTCAACAAAATAAATAAATACAGAATGACATAAATTTAAAAAATAATGTTACTTGGTGTTGCTGCCCTCTCAAATAACATTTTTCTGGTCTTCTACCAGAAAAAGAATGATTTGCACGCCATTTTTTTGTCTTCTTTTGACCATTTAAATCTTGGACTGTTCTGAAAGTTGGGGACGTCTTAAAACTGCACTTTAACTTCGGATAATTATTATTAATTGTGCACATTTTTGCCCCCCAGTTTCGGACTGAAATGCAATTAACTGCATTTTTCCAAAGTACACTACAGTGGTACCCTTACATATGAAGTTAATCTGTTCCAGGACCTTGTTTGTAAGTCGAAATGGTCGTATATCGAGCAGGATTTTCCCATAAGAATACATTATAATTCCATTAATTTGTTCCACAGCCCAAAAACCTACACAAAATCCTTAATAAATACTGCTGGTACTAGTGCAGATCACAATTACACAGAGAAAAACAAATACATTAAAATTATGAATAAAAATATAATAATAGTAATAATGTAACCAATTGGGTTCTAATGTGGCAAATGTGTTTTGCATGGAGTACCTGAACATAATTGTGGCTGACGTACTGACAAACAGAGAGAAAGAGAGAGAGAGAACTTTTTACTTTCACGTTTCACGTTCAGCTGCGGTGGACAGTGGGCATGTTGCACAAGTTCTGAAATAAATTATTAAAAACCTGACGAAGTTGGCGATTTTTGGGGATGTTACCACAATAATTGTCACCTTAACTTATAAAGACTGGCAAACGGAGGTCGGAAGAGGACTGTCAAGTCGTAGACATTCTACAGCCGTATTGTCGAGCCAGCCCACGCACATCTTCATTTCAATGGCAAGCCTCACCTTTTTTTCACCACCTGCACCAACATTCTTGGAATCCATGTTGATTTCTCTCACAAGAAAATCTGCCGTGCGTCAGTCTTGCGGAAAACAAGAAAACTGCGACGCTGTCCTACATCGTCGTATTTTGAGCATGTCGTCGGATGTAGAAACAAATGGCGAGTCAAATTTTACGTCGGATGTCGAAAAGATCGTGTGACGAATCTATCTTATGTCAAGGTACCACTGTATTTGATTCATTCATCCACTAAAACCATTTAATTTTTGTTGTTGTTGTTGCTTTTTTGTGACAAATATTGCTATGTGATTATAATGTGATCATGCCGGATGAATTACAAAGCCTCTAAATAATTAGATTGTTTTTGTAAATAAATACCTTGAGTTGGTCTTTGCAGGCCAATTTCTATGGGTGCACTTCTGTCAATACTAGTTGATGTTGCTGTGAACAGAAAAACAAATGACTAAGGATTTATTTTACAAATAACAAATGAACAATGTGAGTGGCTTGAGGGGAAACCAACTCAATATGTCATTTCTCTGTTGCTACTTACAGCTTTCGCCATTAAGGTAAGAAAGCAAGCCCTTTCTATCAGGCCTTCGAACAACAGGGATGTTCTCTGTCTATCAAACCAAAGAGAAAAAAAACAAACTTTACAATCATATTTCCGTATAATAGGGGGGAAACATACAATTATTATTGATAAAATCCTAAATGTTAAGTGTTCTCCAATACTTACCGCAGCCCTTCGCACGTAGGACGGATGTGGTAGATGTACATTGTTGAGCAAAAACAAAATAGAGTCCAAAGTATAGTATTCTTTAGGCTGACCCTCTTTCCCAGTTCTGGGGGGGGGGGGGGATGAAAAACAGGCAACTTTAAGCAAGTATTTACGTAAAAAAGCTTTACACTTTTACATTGCACATACAAACAAGGGTTGCATTATCAACTCATTATTGGATAGTTTAGCGTCCATACGTAAACAGTTTGCAGTTGCTTTTTCATAGTTCGAATAAAGTATCCACTGCCACAGTTAGAAAACAAATCTACAAAAAAAAAAGTAAACCTGCCAATACTGTACTTGATAACACGTCGTCGTACCAAGTTTTGTGTTTCTTTCATTGACTCCATAACAACAATGCATTTTAACAATTACGCGAAATGGCCACTAAATGTGGTCTTGGGATCGCGTTCGAACCAACATGACAATCATCACAACTGTATGAAATACAGGAGTTGAATAGTAGGTTAGCATGCAGTAGCTACCAAGCCGAAATCGCATACTCAAGAGCACAAGCGATAAGCTGCAGGCCTGCAAAGAATGCATTCAAAAATACAATTTAAAGCTGACATACCCCCAGATAATGTAGTTGGTCTTGACATTTTTCGGCCAGGAGAACTCTCCAAATATAACTTCATCTCCCTTTGCGACAATTTCCTTTTTTTGGATATTGTATTGACGAAGAACACTCAACACATCCGCCATCTTCACTTGCCTGATGCAGAAGTGTGTTTGAAAGGCCCCTAGTTATCAACACGAGGTGTCCTCGTCGGATGCCTGAACGAAATAAAACTAAACGAAAAAAACAAAACAGAAAAAAAAAAACCAGGAGAAAAAAACAAAACAAAAAAAAAACAAAAAAAACCGTGGTACTACCTTTGCAAGGGTCACTCATGCCTATCCCAGTCGATTTTGGACGAAACAACACAATACAGGTATAGGTTAACTCTGTCAATTTATACATGTGTCACAGCGGGGTTTCTTAGCCTATTTGACTTTTGACCGGAATTTACCTATTTATACCTGCCCGCTGCTATTGAGTAATAAATTAGTACATGCAAACACATAATGAAAATAATGGGCAAAAACAGCAAATAAAAGTATTTATTACTATAATT
The DNA here is from genome assembly GCF_030265065.1 of Corythoichthys intestinalis. Taxonomy (NCBI): domain Eukaryota; kingdom Metazoa; phylum Chordata; class Actinopteri; order Syngnathiformes; family Syngnathidae; genus Corythoichthys; species Corythoichthys intestinalis. Next base: position 34,006,695 of record NC_080408.1, on the reverse strand, counting down.
ATAAACATTAGTAGTATTCAAACATTTTAACCATTAGAGATGAAAGGACATGGTCCAAATAAACAGAAAATAAGAGAATATTGAGGGTGACTCACTGCATAAGAATCACTGTATTTTAGTCATAAATTAAAGCAAACCTTAAACTGACCAGTAGATTTCACAAACCCTTTTACAGTCTTGTCATAGACTAACAATATATTAGTACATAAACAGAATGAATACATATTTTTGATTAATCCAACAATAAATCCTGGAATATGAACAGAAACTACAACTGTCTTCTCATGATAGTACGTACACTATCAATCAAGTATTAAACCAAATCAATACTGAGTTCTGAATGAAAACTTATACAGCAATCTGCCCAGTTGTGTGAGATCACAAAAACATTGTAAACATGAGTGACTTTTGTCATGTTGTACTAAAGTCAAAGGCATTCACTCAACCAAAATAACACAATTACACACATTGATATTTGTTTACAGTTAAACTGTTTATTAAACAACTTTTGTTGTTTTTCATTCGATAAGGGTAATGAATGTTAAATTTTACCTCTTACAAACACTAATCAACAGGTTCAGCAGATACACATTTAAATATCTACCATTTACTTTTCCTGGGTATTACAGCCCACAACTGTTATGCATACAGTACAAGTCAAAATAGCTCCGACGAGCAGTAAACAGGTTCGCACACAGCCATAACAAATGAAAACGCTCTCCATATGCATTATCGCATTACGAGCATCAATTAATCAACGGCAAATATTTGACACAGGCCATTTTTTGTGTGAATATGACAATGAATTTGCCATTGTGATAGCAGGCCCTTCTAAAGACCAATACTGTATTGGATCCATGGCCAGTGTGTAATGGTCCCTTAATTTCGTTTTAAACCAATAACATTGTTCTATAAAATTTTGGGAAATATCTGCTTTCGAGATAAAAATGACTAAATCCTACTTGCTGTGATAACTGATTGGAAAATAAAAGATAGTAATGCTGGTTGGCTAGAGTATTCAAAATATTTAAATGGTAAAAGTTTGATTACAAAGATACATTGGTCAAATTATATCACTTTTACAAGTCGTTACATTTGACATGAGATGGATATATCAGTGTGTGCCATCGCTTATGAAGTGTCCACTTCCAAAACACCAGGAGTTATGCAATACAGTACTAGTATATTGAAAACGACATATTATGTCAAAGGTCTTGCCTATACGATTATATTGCGAAACGGTAGACAACCATTTTAGTTAGACGTTTACCCAGAAATAATTATTTTCATTTCAATAATACCCATTTTCACCTAAGTTGTTAGCATTTTAACATTTCAGCCAGACACTACCTTAAAAACTATAGCCAACTGACACTTTTGACCTATTATTTTCTTTTTGAGCAAACAAAATTTAGGAGTCGCACTACTTTTATCCAGGAAGCATTTTGCTTGTAAACCAGTGTAATTATTGTATTGGATCTATAGCCAGTGTACAATCGAAAATATACATTGGACAAAATCATGAGCAGGCAGAAGAATAGGTAGTAATCAAGTGAATATTAACAAATGTGCAAATGGAAAAACTCAAATTTGCCATGCAAAATTAAATAAAAGAAATGTAGCTGTTGGAAATCATCCAAAAAGTGAAGACATAATAGCGCTCATGCAAACACTGTGCATTCAGTAGAAAAAGATGCTAGAATCCAATCAACACCACTGAAATGCATCAAGCTGTGTTCGGCAGCAACACACGCTGACAATGTCGTTTGTCTTGATGTGGAAAGTCCTTGAGAATTATATTTAAGCAGCAAATAAAGGGACTAGTGATGGAGATTCAAATTTTAGCAGCACAAGATGCAATCATGTCATAATTGCCTTCGCATGTGAGCAAAATACAGCCACATTAGAATTCCAGAGTACTGTCCAGCCTGCTGGACACTGTCAGTAACAAAATATAAAAGAGGAGGAATTTAGTTTACTAGTAATACTACAGTATTTGCCAGTATAGTGAACAGCAAAAACCTGTAAATAATTGACAGCCATTCTATTGCATCGGTGGAAAAAAGGCCTATCAGTGTTTTAGATTAAAAAAAGACAAAAAAATAAAAATCCAAAAGTAGGTGAAATCTGGGGTATCCTGAACTGTGAATATGCAGGGATTTACTTTACTGCTTTCTAAGGAGAACTCTATAGGTTTTACGTAATGTACTGTACATTAGAGAAAGTTTTGTCGACTGTGTTCCTTCATGTTGCAGTCAAATTATGCCTTCAAAGACTGAATAAACACTCATATTAGATCCAATGCAAAGTTACGAATGACACTAAAGGCTCCGAGATCAAAACCGCAGATGCTCAGTAGACCTCTGTCCTCGGTGTCAGCAATTGTGTGTCCCATGGATGTCAGCCCACACATCACCAACTTGGAACTGCATCCTAACATCTGTACAGGCAATTCACATATGAATTAATTATGACAAAAAGTCAAATAAAGCTCTAATCTATTGACAAAACATAATACATAAAAGTACTAGTCATAATAATTTTGGAAACTAATCGATATTGGGGAAAAAAAAGGTACTTGTCTGTGTTTCTTCAGCGTTTCCACCGAGCTAGCAGAAGCAGCCCACAATGGGTTGTTGGTGAGAATGATGAACACATCGACAGCTTTCCCATTCTCTGTGGCCCATGTGATGGGTAGAGTGCAATCTGTGCTTCCTCCAGGGATCTAAAACATGCAGTTAAGTGCGAAAATCACAACTCAAAAAGTATGATATGTGGAACAACAGTGAACACACACTTAATATCAGAGGTTTACGTAAAAAATATAAAAAGGCATGATTTCATGTCAAGACAGTCACATGTTGTTTTACAGTGTATGTAAACTGGATTCATCTGTGAGAGTAGCTGACGTGCTGTAAAACTGCTGATTTTGTGGCTGATATGTTGTTACTATAACAGTAAGTGTTGTCTTTTCAGGGCCATTACCTTTATTAGTTCATCAGTTGTTTGCGCAAGTGTCATGTCAGCAGACACAGAACATTGTTCCAAAGCTCCTTCAGAATAGGCCAGTACATGAGTTTCTGCCTCGGTTCTCGCAAATACCTGTGGTTGAAAAACAAGTTAAAATGGGCAACATTTTATTTTATTTTCATTTTACATGTGTTCATTAATTGAAAAAACAGCACATATAGTTCTCAACATAACTAAAACCTTTGAAATGCTGTCTTTTAATGCATTCCTAAAATTTTGAACGATTACTCAGCAGTGAGTCAACTCTATTAGTATGATTATTTTGTAGGATAACGTGCCATAGAAAATATAGTAAATGGGAGCTTAAGGTGAGGTCACTAATGGCCCAGTAATTCACTTATTTGAGTAGCGGCGTGGGTGAAGTTTTGAAATTACAGAACTTAATAGAAGATTCAACCTGTTAAAAACCCTGAATATTTTTTAGATAATAGGTCTACCATTAAAATTTAAATGTTAAATGTTTCAATCCGAGAACCTGCTAATACAATGACCCCGCCTAAGTGAGTGCATCTCAAACTCAGATGTTTCACTTGTGCGCACACTGGAGTTACCACTGTCTTACCATAGTAACAACTGCAGCAGCAACTGCTGTGCTGACTGAAGTTCCTGGGACAACACTGCTCAGCGATGTACTCACATCCACAGCCACAACAAAGCTTTTTCCAACCGGCTCCACATTCTGGAAAACGACATTAGTTTTGTCATCCAATTCTGCAGGATGTTATTGACTACACGTTTGACCTACCAAGAAACTCTTATAAAAGGCAATGTCCAAGGCTTTGAGGATGCTGCCATCAGCCACCCATTTTGTTTTACCCTGGTAGCCTTGACCTCTTTTGTAATGTTCAGAAGCCAAGAGTACGCTGAAAGGGTGAATTTTTGCCTGATGGAAAAAATGCAATTTGCTTTTGTTTAAAGTTGTATATACATGAAACATTCAATTGTATGAGGAGGTCAGTTGTTTATACTTTTTTTAGTACTGCCTCCGCCTGGATTCTTTCACACAGCGCTTGGGTTTCCGACCCCCCAGGCTGAAGCACCTTTTTGGCTGTCATCTTTCCAATAATTCGTAGAACTGAGTGAAGCGGCATTTCCTTCAACAGAGCCCTCCAAACCTATAAAAAATAGTGGCCATAGACAAAATTGACTCTGAACACAAGCAGCACTAAAAACCATTTTTAATAAAAATAAATAATAATAATAAAAATGCAACTCAGTGAAATAATGCAACTTGACTCACTAGTTTGGACTTGAGGTGATCCGTGAGAAGCTGCTCCTTTTCCAGTTTGTGCTCCTCAATCAAATTGATCACCGCTGTTTCATCACAACTGTGCTTGACCTTCTCCACTATTTCTAGATATGAAAGCACTTTGACAACATCCACTGTGTTTTCTTTATTAGCATAGGCAACTTGGACCTCTTTCCATCCTTTTGTTACATATTTGCTGATCAAGGCGATAGCTGAAGGAAACAAAGACAAGCATCCAGTTGTACTAAAAACATCCACAAAAAAAAAAAAAAAAGGCCCTACAGCCACTCTTGTCCAAACAAACCCCCAAAGTTCCTGAATCATTTGTACTGGTATGAATATTGATGATTTTGTTTCCCTTGATAAATAATATCACCATTTATAAACAGCTTTTTTTGTTTACTTATACTGTATACAGTGAGGAGCAGAGGTATTTGCACCCCTTGTGTTTTTGCAAGTTCACCCACTCAGAAAATAGGTGGAGGCATGAAATTTCAATCATAGATGCATTTCTACTCATAGACATAATCTGAAAAAAATTCAGAAATCACATTGTATGATTTAAAAAAATATATTTTATTTGTATTTTATTGGGGTTCATAAGCATTTGTGCCCCATGAGAATCAGCAATAATCCTGACACTCAAAGAGTTGTCAGTCTACCTTAAAAAAAGTACACCTTTACCCCATGAGTACCGTAACCTGTTTTTGCTTCTCGGCAAAGGGGACAGAACGACTGTACTGTATAACGCAGAGGATGAATGGTGAAATGTGTCGTCTGATTTTGCGCCACAACCTCCTTTCCTCAGTCAGCGACTTGAAGATGAGTGGTGGCTGGATCTTCCAACATGACAATGATCCGAAGCACACAGCAAAGCTGACCAAGAAGTGGCTGCGGAAAAAGCACATCAAGGTTCTGGAGTGGCCAAGCTACTCTCCAGACCTCAATCCAATAGAAAATCTTTGGATGGAGCTGAAACATCGTGTTTCTCAACGACAGCCCCAAAACCTGACATATCTAGATTTTGTGTGGAGGATTGGGCCAAAATCTGTTTCCATATGTGAAAAACTGGTGAAAATTACAGAAAGCGTCTGACCTCTGTAATTGCAAACAAAGGCGTCTGCACTAAATGTTAGCACTGATTTTCTCAGGGGTACAAATACTTATGAACCCCAGTAAATTTCGATTAAATTATTGAAAAATCATACAATGTGAGTTCTAGATTTTTTTTTTACATTATGTCTCTGTGAGTGGAACTGCATCTATGATTTAAATTTCAGACCTCTATTTTCTAAGTGGGTGAACTTGCAAAATCACAATGGATGCAAATACTTCTGCTCCTCACTGTATATATTACTTACTGTTATAGCTCTCTGACAAAATAAGAAAAATAACGATGAAAAAAAAATTAAAAAGGCACTGTATGCAATGTATTTTACATTTGTGTGACTTCACCTTCATCAACTGGTTTGGTGTGAGAAAGCCTGAGTATATCCCGGTGTGACCAGCCACCTCTCTGTTTACATCTGGTCACAACTGCTGCAAGACTGAGGGCATCCTGGCTGTTGTACCAATCAGACACAACTTTCCTCAAGGCCCGTCCCCAAATTCCACACTTCATGTCCTCCTTCAATTCTTTCTTATATTGAATAAAGGAAAATAGATGGGCGGGATCCTGACAAATCTCCCTCACAGCTTTAAAGGCTGCACGTTTGGTCGTCACTTCCGAATGTTGTGAGCACAGCGCCAAGGCAAAAATGCAGGGTTCCAATCCAACAGCTCGCCCATCTTGAGCAAACCCTTTGATTTCGTTGACCGCTTCAATACCTTGGCCATCCTGAAGCATGGACAGTAGGGCTCCTGCATGTGCCACGACGAGATGAGCCTCCTCTGTGGCAGTGTATATGTCTGCCTCCGAGCCGTAGCACAGAAAGCGACGCAGCCTCACTTTGTCGCTGACCTCCCAGTGACAACTGTCACCGGCTGCATTCAAAGTATGGTTTCTGGGAAAAGGTGGAGGGCATCCTGATGGTTCCATCATCACACCGGGGAGAACCTTGATTAGGTGAATGAGATAAATGAGGTAAATCAATGTACAAACTTTAGATAGATGCGAGTGTGAAAGACTATACACCCTAAACAGGACAAATGCTTGAAAATTGACCTACAGTACGTCATACATTTTACATATAATGTTCATTACATGAAATTGTGAATCTCAAAAAAAGAGATCACCGGAGTGTTTCAAAACTCAGCTGGCCAGTGGAGACTTTTTAACGTCAACATCAACAGTTGGTCTCCGTGGATTGCCAAAAATAGATTAAAGCCGATTAACACACATGATACACAGACAGACGCAGCCCCAGTGAACAATTGACAGAGAATTTAACCACTAGAATAGCTATTTGTTCTATAATACTATATAGCCTACATATATATAAATACTCCCGAGAGTCAATTCTCGCTAACCATGTTAGGATAACAACGGTTTGATATCATTTGAACTAAATTAGCTTAGCTAACAGAGAATCATATCCAACAACGACCACCCTAGGTCGGTAATGAGAGCAAGAGTCAGTTGATGACAATAATCAGATGAAGATACGAAAAACCTTTCCAGCTCAGAACTTTCCTTGACTGGAAGATGGTTAGGGCTTGTCTAGGATTGGAAACTGGCGTCTTAGCTGAGAGCTCGTCTAAAATTTGTTGAATTTGATACAAAACAACCAGTCAACGGAGACGCTCGTGAAAACATCGTACTCCTAAATAACTAGACATGTATCAAACTTACCGCTATATTTGGACGCTGGGATGAACTTCGGTGACTATCGAAAGGCCTCCCTCTATCTCAGAGAGACAACTGGCTGTGCTGCAATGAACTCTGGGAAAGTGAGTTCAGAAAAAATACGGGCCATCACATTTCTATCTATTTCTATCCTTTCAGAAAATATGCCGTCGATGAAAAGCGACTACTGACAGAAGGGTCAGGCCGTAAGAGGGTGAGATCTTGGAAAAATCATAATAATCACACCTCAAGCACGTCATCTTTGGGAGACAGCAATGAGAAATGACGTATGAGTCGCGGCGTAGTAATGCTGCATTCGACAAAGGTGGGAAGTCCAACTTCTCCAACAACCGGCCAGGAAAAATATCATTGGAACGTCACTCAAACCTGATCTCGAAGTCGGAAAAAAAATGTTCCTCGACTTCACGTTTCTTCAAGCTGACGTCATCTCGACAAAATAGTGACAGATAACACAAAAATGAAGTTAAATTAAGTTTCTTTGAAACACAGTGCATTTTTTCTCACATAGTTAATTAGCTTAATGATTTCGTAGATATTTTTATATTGACTTTAACTAAGGCTGTACCTAAAGAAGGCAGTTACAGTGTGTGCAATTTATCTCAACTGTCATTTTTCCTCCACTTTTTGATCGCTTACTAGAAGGCAGGTTGGTTTGCTAGAGGTCAAAATGTCTTTTAATGGCATAAATAAAAATCAACTATAGTCGCAATCAGCCATCTTTGTTATTTACATTCGCTTGGAACGCTTAGAGGTCGCAACTGGGACCATCTAAGTGCGATTAGTCCGATTTCCCATCTTTTTCGAATGCAGCATAACACCGGCGGAGGCGTAATGGTGTATCTCACGTAACACGTCACTTTTGCTTATTAATATTCATGACGTTAGCAGTTTTTGCTAGGCGGGTCAAGCTGGCGTTTGTCCCTAATGCTAAATTCATGGAAATAGTGTACGAACGAGATGTTTTCTGAGCTAAACCTACCAATTCTGTCCAAAAATGATGTCCCTAATGCCAAATTCACTGGTAAAGATGCGGAAGAACATACAAATGTTCAGTTAAAGAGATGGCTTGAGTGTGGAGGGCTGAAAAAGACGGGAAAAAGAGCCGACATGATCTAGAGGTAGCTTTTTTATCGACACCTATTCCTTGTGTGCTTTTTCTCCTGTTTCAACAATCTATCCTTTACCACCATATTCCCTGTCTTTCTTATATATTATATCCTCTGGTTGTCTTACGTCTCTGACTGTTCATTGGGGTAATTTACATTGCTATTTTTGTGTAGCGATCGCAAATGCTACTCGGTGACAGCCAATGAACACTTTTAATTTTTTTCATCAATAACAAATCTTAATTCTATAATTTATTTACACTTCCCCCTTACTAAAGTTGTTTTTTTACAACGGGAAAGGTAACAACAGTGGCAGTCAGATCCAACTGTTATTTTTTCAGGTTATTCACTGTCAGACAGAAGCAGCACGGCAAAACGCCACGCTAAAAAAAAGGTAAAAATATCAAAATGACTTACCTCTTTGTCCTCTGTAGGACCATGGCCCCTAACAAAATGTTTACTGCATATGAAGGTGAATGGCTTGACCTTGCTGGTGTTACACAGGTCTTTTGGATGTCCGCACAAGTTGATCCATTGTTCACATTTTTTCCTCTTTTTTGGCTTCGGGAAACATATGAAAAAAAACATCCTTCATATGTCGAAATGTCTCAGGTTTTTTTCTAGAAGTTCCACAGCAGCAGTGTTAATTCAGCATGTTCTTTTTTGAAAGATTACTGGTAGAAAACAAGCAGTAATAACATGACTTGTATGCGAGGGCGTGTCTATGTTGACCCACTTCTGGGTTACGATGGCAACGTCACGATCTAAAAATAGCATTTGCTATTATGCAGTCGACTTCTCTGACGGGTTCTTTTGCGGCAAACATAAGGTGAACGATTTTTTCCCTAAAAATAAAATACACTTAACTTGGGGAAAACTTGACGGCTTCTCAAAAAGTTAGGTGTACGTATAACAAACCGTATTAACGTGGCTATTATTCAGCAGAATGTTTAAAACATGTATACGGTTATTGTTATAAGTATGCAGTCAATTTCCTGCATCTCTGACATTTGTGAAAAACCAAGCCATTTGATAATCATTTGAAAATTGATCAATTTATGACGATTTCAAAGTACACTCTCCACTGACTATAACGTAATGTTTATCAAATGCAACGGCATTGACACAAAGTGATAAACAGCCGTCCCTGATTTTTATGCTTACGTCAACCGTCTCAGTAGCTGAATGACCACTACATCCTCATGTATTCACTCTATGCTTCGTATTTCAGGAAGGTTTAAATATTAATCGGATATGCAACTTTGCACACTATTTATTTTTTACTTTTTTATTTTTCCCCAAATATTATAATTTCCAGCATCCAATGAGAGACCACCAAACTGCTGTTGTGGTCAATTAAAAATTCGTCATGTCATTCAAAACTAATCTTTTGCACATTTGGGCTCTAGTTAAGCAACATTTTTCTTAGGTAAGTTAAGATGCATATTGAATAAATACAATACTATTCTTAAATGAAAACATTTTACCAAAGTCAAACAATACAAAACAGTTCTATATTTTTAATCACGGTTTCTGTATAAAGTTTGCATGTTAAAGACAATTCTGATCTGAATTGAGTTCTTCAGTTCACACAATATAATCCAACATAGTGTGCAGTTGTATTTGGTACAATGGCAAATAGTCTATTCTATCTTTATTCTTTTGTTGGTGTGCAACAGATTACACATTCAACTAGTAAAGGTGAGAGATAGAAAAATAATGGATGGCATGCGATGTTCCTTATATTATCACTTTACATCAGAAATATGGTATGTCTGTTGCAAAGGGCTCTTCTCAGTCACATTAGATATAAACACACCAAGTGGCAGTCCTTTAAGTCTGATGAGGCTGTGTATTATGTAGGACCGGTTCAGAAAATGAATGAATGAGTAGCGCAGATTCATCCTTGATGTTTCAAGTACTCTTCATCATCACAGTCTTCGAGTGTTTCGTTGCTTAGAAGTGCATTTAAACAGATCTTTGCAGTGTTCCGACTGAATGAATCGAGGAAAGGATCCATTCTCCATCAGATTGTAGATTTTCTTTTGTGCTGCAACAAAACAGGATGGAGCCGGCTGTTGAAGATTTTGTTTGATGACCTCTTTTGTGTAAAAATCTAAGTTGACCTGTTGAGACATTGTAAAAAATTATGTGAGATACATTATAAACATTATGTGAATTACACGTGAAAACATTCAGTTTTCCCTCAGCAGCATGTTACTTATCAGTCTATGAAATTCTACTACATGTCTTTTGTAGGAGGCATGATGCCTGAGTGTTAAGCATGTCTGCCTCACAGTTCTGAGATCAAGGATTCAATCCCGGGCTCTGGTTTTGCCATGTGGAATTTGCATGTCCTACCACTGCCTGTGTGGGTTTTCTACAGGTAATCTGGTTTTATCCCAAAAACATGCGTGCTATGCTGAATGAAATTACAAACTGAACCTACATTAGGTGTGTCTGTTTGCATAATTGTTTGACTCCTTGTGTCCTGCGATTGACTGGCAACCAATTCAGTGTGTACCCCGCCCACTGCCCAGAGTTAGCTGGGATAGGCTCCAGCACCCTCGTGTGGATAAGCAGCACAGAAGATGAATGAATAAATGTCTTTTGTAGAATTTACCTGTGAGGGAGATTCCGTGCTAATGAACTCTTCATAAATGTGTGATGCTCTCTGTTTACGCTCATCCAGTCTGTCCAAGCTTTTGAACTCTTGACAGGCGATCCAAAAGTCCAAGTTTTCCTCAGAGAATTCGGACTTTAAAAAGGCCCGAAAGGCTGTTTGTCCAACTTTTTTGACAAAACAGAAGCGCATAAAGGTTTTGTCAAGATAAAAATCAGCATCTATCGGCATCAATGGCATCAAATGAGTAATTAATTGCATCGAAGTACCTTTTTGACAAAGAAGCACCTCAAGAGACTCTTCCACTGATCTTGTTTTTCTTAAAGTTGGACTACAAAAGAAAGCCAAAATATTAGCTTGCCTTTTTGCATTGTGTATTATTTTGAATAAAAGTAAAATATAAGATACAGTAGGTACCTATTGATTTTAGCCAATTGTGAAGCATTCTGAGTGAAAATATCTATTTTGGTTTTCCATGCATTGTGTCTACAGGAAATAAATATGGAACTAAACCATGACACCTCTTTGTGTATCGCAAGGAAATCATGCAGTACTTACATTCTCCTTGTGGCCTGAATATTCACAGATGTTTTACAAAGCTTATTCATTGTCAAATATCAAATCCACTTTTCTTCTTTATTCTGATTTGCAGGATGTAGCGTTTTGCATAATGGTAACAAATTTATAAAGGTTTTAATTTTTCTAGTTCATATCCCCACAGCTTCATCACTTCAGTTCGTCCGTGAACTGAAAGAAAGCAGTGTCAGAGTTGAATATAACTGTGATGTCAAAACACACTTCAGGCCCTTTCCCATTGCGTGCCATTTGCTATTTTTATCTCCGTTTATATGCCTACAAGTTCACAAGTGCAACCAAAAGAAGTCATGCTTCTTAAATGATTAACTGTAGGAATGTTATCATCCCTTGCCATCGCATTGTTCACACTTAATGCATTCAAATGCTTCTACGTCATTTAGCTCACCATCAAAACACTATTCTTGGTAATCAGTCAAGTTGTCATGGGTTTTGAGAAATTAATCATTTGTTGCCAATTCAGTGAGTTTTTTTCTTTCTACCATTTATTATCAGCAGGGGAATTTTAAGCCTCTATTTTCAGAATTTGTTTGCTTGCATTTAAAAGAAGAAAGCATGAATTAAGCCTATACACTGATTTAAAATAACCGGAGACGCCGTATGTAGGTAAGTTTGGAATTGCAGCAGTTTATTTACACATTCCACTGCTCTCAGTGAATTTCATGTGTATAAAATGGTTTTAGCGCAAATCTAGAAACTAAGTCTATTCTTGATTCACATGTGTAATTTGTCTTTGAAGTATTCTAGGTTATTTAAAAGAAACACGTTTGGTCAAAACATTTTACTTTTTCAGATTATGTTTTGATTAATCCATTTCCTCTGCTATTTTTCCTCTTTAGAGTTGTAGGTTAACTAAGGCCTACCCCAGCTGTCTTTAGGCAAGAAGCAGTACTCCCCTAAAGTTTACTGCGTGACAGGTACAGTGAACCTTTTGGAATGTCTCACATTTCTGCATAGAATCCCCATCAAATGTGATCTGATCTTTGTCAAAATCACACAAATGGAAAAACAGTGTCTGCTTTAACTAAAAACACCAAAACATGTATAGGTTTTCATATGACATTCATATCACAATGACAGAAGGGGGAAAAATGCCCCCCGCCCCCCTTTGACAGCAATAACTTCATCGAGATGCTTCCTGTAGCTGCAGATGAGTCTGGCGCATCGATCAGGACTAATCTTGGCCTATTCTTCTCTACAAAACTGCTGTAGTTCAGTCAGATTCCTGGGATGTCTGGCATGAATCGCTGTCTTTAGGTCATGCCACATCATTTCAATTAGGGATGGGAATTGATAGGATTTTTACGATTCCGATTCCATTATCGATATTGCCTAATGATTTGATTCTTTATCGATTCTCTTATTGATTCTAATTTGGGGAAAAAGAAGAACAAATGTTTTGATTGGCATTGAGTTTGTTTGATCAGAAGTCACAACCTTACAAACTCACAACGAGGTCAAAAGAGGCCCAAAGCCTCAATATTAACTCTGCCAATAAGTGGCAAATGCACAAGAATGTGTAACATTTTACTGAAACATTTTTCTAATAGAAATAAAAAATATTGGTATATATTGGCATATAGGTCGTTGTTCTGCCGTTGGCAATATGTGTTAAAGCAGGGGTCCCCAAACTTTTTCCTGTGAGGGCCACATAACCTTTAACTGATGAGGGGCTGATGAAGAGAACACAGAAAAAGTGTGACGATTGCAGGAGTGCCGAAATGTAAAAAATAACATTTTTCAGAACGCCGCAATCAAATAACCCTTTCTGGATTCTTCACGGAACAAAAGTAAATAAAATGAAAATAATATAATAATATAATGATAATAAATAATAACACTATTAATCAAATAGATAATAACCAAATAACCCTCTGAGTTCTTCACAGAAAAAGGCCAGAAAATAAATAACACTATTGAGAAAAAAAAATCAAAATGCTCTTTGGTATTGTTCAGGGGCCGGATCAAATGTGGGAGCGGGCAGTAGTTTGGGGGCCCCTGTTAAAGCGTATTATTTACCAGTATATTGAAATGCATGCCTTTTTGTTTTTATGGCGCTTTCACGCTCAAGTAAGGGCACCCTTGCGCTTCCTCACGCGAAGAAGAACGCACTCACGTGAAGAAGAGTGCGCTTACACACGAAGAAGAAATGCAGCATCCAAGCGAGTGCGCGAGTTAGTGACAGAGGGGAAACACTGCTAAGAGCCTACGTTCTTTTTTAATGCTTGTAAAATATCTACAGAGGCAACGCCTGTATGTATCATCTTATGTGTTGTTGTTGTGTGCTTCCACTCGCGATCGGACACTTAAATCCAGTTGTGTAGTGGTTTGAACGATGTGCTAATGCTAGCGAACGCATGCTAACCGTTTTGTTATCAGCAGCTAATCATTGCTGGTTTACGTTGATGCAAACCTGTTTGTTATTGGGGACGAAATTGATTTGTTTCATTTCTATTTTTAGTTTCACTCTTCAAGTGATGGTTGAATAAAGTCAGCAAATTATACCAACGTCTTCTGTATCCTCATTTGGGAGTTTAGCTTGCTGTCGTCTCGGTGAGGACAGTGCATTCGTGTCCCCTCCCGATGCAGTTATCTCCACCTTGCAAGACTGCAAGTCGTTTTGTTGTAATTTTTCCTCGTGAAGTGAAGACACACTTTCGAGCGTTTGAACCTACGTACTGTCATTGTTATGTTTACAGCTGCAATGCTCGTGCTAAACCATCGTAACCTTTCATTTTCACCCTCTTTCCTGGTGAAGTGTAGCCAAACTTTGGAGCGGGTGGTTCTTGGCGCCATGCTAGTTTGATGCGTCTGGACAACAAGACAGTCACGACGCAATATGAGTCTTTAGGAATCGTTAAAGGGATCGTTCAGGCTTTTTCATTGTGATGTCGAGGCCTCGAAACACAAGGAACCGGTTCGGAATTGGAATCGGATTTCGATTCCCATCCCTAATCTCAATGGTGTTCAAGTCTGGACTTTGAGTTGACCACTCCAAAATGTGTATTTTGTTCTTCTGAACCCATTCTGAAGTTGATTTTCTTTTGTGTTTTGGATCATCGTCTTGCTGCAGCATCCATCCTGTTTTTAGCTTCAAATGTCTGGCAGATGGCCTCAGGTATTCCTGAAAAACACCCTGATAAACTTTTTAATTCATTCTTCCATTAATGATTGCAAGTTGTCTAGGCCTCAAGGGAGCAAAACAGCCCCAAATCGTGATGCTCCCTTCACCATACTTCACGGTGGGAATGAGGAGTGGATATTGGTGAGCTGTTCCATTTTTTCTCCACGCATGACGTTGTGTTACTCCCAAACAATTCAACTTCGGTTTTATCAGTAGGGATGGGAATCGAGAACCGGTTCCTATAGAAAATCGGTCCTGTGCGTTTTAATTCAATGGAATCGTTTGGCAGTTTATTTAACGATTCTCTTATAGATTCCAACCAGCACGAATTACATCATGTAAGTTACTCATTTTACGCACGCTTGACACAGTAAGCAAGACTACGTGATTATTCAAAGAGGGACCACTCACCAATTAGTATAATCCGGAAAGGTGTCGCCGAGAGATTTTGCATTGATTTTCAGAGGCCAAGTCATTATTCATGAGACTACTTAAAGAAATGGTGATTTTTTTTCCAAAAAGTCTATTAATGGGTTTATCGTATTCCTCATCAAATTCTTTATAACAAAAATATAACATATATATATGCATCTAAAATAATCCTAAACTATTTTATTAGCAATTTTAATACTCATTTCGGTCTGTAGTCCACTAATCAGTGATTTTTTTCGTAATAATTTGACTACTACTATAATCTGACTACTGATTTCACACAAAAGTATATACCTCTGCATCCGATGGTAGTATTTTTGTGTTGCTACGACTAACGGAAGTGGATGTTACAAATCACTTCCCATAATGCAACTGATGACTAAGGGGCCGTTTACATGGTGACTCTCCATGAAGACGAAAAATTTCTAGTTTGCATTTATATGGCTCCGTCTCCATTCGAACAGTGTCGCAATTCTGCATGAAAACGATGTAGTATTCATGCCAGGCCCTCGGGGGCAGTGCAGATTTACAAGGCGACAACGAATGATGCACTTTGACCTCCTTAGCCCGGAAGACAACATGCCGGCCCACTCATTTTCTTTTGTTAAAAAATGTACAAAAATGGAAACATTCAACATATTTAAATTAAAAATATTATAAAAACAGTAAATTAAAGCTGATGTTCCACCATATATGCTGTTTTTAATGTTTAGTATCACCGCTGCGCACGCCCATTGTGACGTGTATGAGTCTGACGTTACCAGCGCGGTCCCGTGCCGCAGGAGCTTTTGATATGCATGCGGAGCAAGCTCCCCTCAAGCCCCCGCAAACGAATTCTTCCATCTTGGAGGCAGCATTCCAAGGTTTGCGTCTTTGCTTTCCGTCTTCGCCGACACCATATGAACGTGAGGCCACTCCGCAACACAGTCATTGCGTCTTTGTGTTGCAGAGTCGCCATGTAAATTGCACCTAAGGCCAATCAGCGTATTTTCGCCCGTAATTCGAAATAGGATGGTCCCACTGGTCCCGAACCACTTTTATTCTACTCAGTATTAAAAGGCCTTTCCATAGAGTACCCCAACTATGTCTAGGAAGTTAACAAATCCAAGTTAACGGAGGATTGTGCTAAAATTCCTCTGATATTGTATGAAATCCAACGGTCCTTATGTAATTACACCAACCTTATTATAAACTTGTTAATATTTGGACAACAAAAGAGATACTCTGCCCCTGCTGTCTTGACTAGCTGAACACTTTCTGTGTGTGCAGGCTTTCTCCACCCCATCTGAGAGGGTGTTCTCCACTGCTAGAGACACCATAAGTCCAGAAAGATCACATATCCTACCTGAAAAAGCAGACATGCTTATTTTTCTGCAAAAGAATTGTTAGTTTTGCTCTTTTGTACTATACACTGTTCTGTTGTATTTGACAGTAATTATTTTTTTAATTATAATTATTGAGTGCTATCAACTCATATCACCTTTTAAAAAGGATTTTTTAAATTTCCATTAGAAAAATGTTTTAGTAAAAATGTTACACATTCTTGTCTATTTGCCACAGTTAACATCGAGGCTTTGGGCCTCTTTTGACCTTGTTGTGAGTTTGTAATGTTGTGACTTCTGATTAAACAAACCAGATGCCAATAGAAATGTTTGTTCTTCTTTTTGCCCAAATTAGAATCGATAAGAGAATCGATAAAGAATCGAATCGTTAAGCAATATTGATAACGGAAGCGGAATCGTAAAAATCTTATCAATTCCCATCCCTATTTATCAGTCCACAAAATATTTTGCCACAACTTCTGTGGAGTGTCCAAGTGCCTTTTTGCGAACATTAAATGAGCAATGTTTTTTTTTAGACAGCAGTGGCTTCCTCTGTGGAGTCTTCCCATGAACACCATTCTTGGCCATAGTTTTACACATAGTTGATGTGTGCACAGAGATATTGAACTGTGCCAGTGATTTCTATAAGTCTTTAGGAGACACTATAGGGTTCTTCTTTACCTCGCGCTAAACTTTTGGTGTCATCTTTGGTGGATGGCCACTCCTTGGGAGAGAAGCAACTGTGCCAAACACTCTCGATTTGTAGAAAACTTCTCTGACTGTCGATTGATGAACCAGACTTTTAGAGATGATTTTGTGTCCTTTCCCAGCTTTATAAAAATCAACAATCCTTGATTGCAGGTCTTCAGACAGCTCTTTTGACCGAGCCACGATGCACAACGGACTATGCTCATCAAGACAATTCTTACCAGGTGTGTGTTTTATAGTGAGCAGGACAGTTTTAAACCACGCATCAGTTATTGGGCACACACCTGACTTAAATTGTTCGGTAAAAATTGGTTCCACTGCTCTTTAAGTCTCCTTAGACAGAGGAATCACTTACTTATTTTTCCCCGTCACTAGCCACGTTTACATGCTGACTTTTATTCATACCGATTCAAATCATTCCGAATGGAAATTTCAGATCAGCTGTTTACATGTCACTTCATCTATTCCGATCCAGCGTTTACATGTGACTGCCTTTATTCCGAAAGGACGTTTGACAACTGCCGTCTGACATGCGCAGATTAATCAAAACAAAGCGTCACGTTGCAAAACATGGAGATCGATCGTCGGAGTGCTGCTGTTTTAACTTTAACCCACTTGTTGTGGTTGGTGGGGTCGTATCCGCTTTTGCTGTTTTGCTCTTTTGCCTTGTAGTAGCCGGTTTTCCACCGGTTTCTAATCTGGTCAACGCTCCGGTCTATTCCGGCTTCGTGTAACCTCTCATGAACTTTTTTAAATAGTTCACTGTTCCTCGTTTTACGCCCGTCTAAGCGAGCAGTTATATTCAATTCTTTTAAAGTTTGAATTAAATACAATCTTTCCGCCGGACTCCAATTAGGTGCGCTGTGCTTGGAAGCCATGTTGCAAGTGACGTTACTTACGTCACAAAGTGACGTCACCACGTCAGTACGGAGCATGCGCAGAAAGAACGCAACCAGACACCATTCCGCTTCCCTGTTTACATGATATAATTTTACTTCTAATCGGTTTGAGAAAAGGAATATTCCACCCCTGTGAATCGGAATGAAATTCCATTCGGTTTGGGCCTGTTCATTCCGAATGAGGTGTTTATATGGAACACATTTATTCGTTTTGAACAAATATTCCGATTGTAATTGGAATATTTGGCTCCATGTAAACGTGGCAATTGTTTGCATGTTATCCTCATTAAAATATGAAACCTATAAATGTTTGTGTGGTTTTGTTAAAGCTGACACTGTTTTTACATCAGTGTGATTTTGACAAAGATCAGATCACATTTGATGGTGATTTTATGCAGAAATGTGAGAAATTCCAAAAGGTTCAGATACTTTTCATACCACTGTATGTCTCATGAAACGACGAAAATAGGCATCAGGAAATATGGCATTCACATTAATTAACTGAATTGGGGCTGAATATTGTACGTATTTTCTTTTTCACAGGGAAGGATATTGGAATGTCTAATACCCCTTTCCCACTGGCCAAAAAACCCATGTCAACCCACTAACAATCGGCTTTTGGTGGCAGTGGGAAAGGTGCAGCGACCCGCCTCGACCCGTGTCAATCAACCCGCCAAGCGACCCGCGTTAAAATCACCTCGGCTCTGATCGTCATGCAGTGTGAAAGCAAAACCGTGGGTCAACAGTCAACACCCTAATCTACGTGGTGACGTAGGCTCTTACGTGATGCGTCATAACAACGTGCCAGTCGCCTCCCATTTAACACGCTCCACAACCGTAGTTACGTCGAGCCTCACAACAAAGCTAGTAGAAGATGAAGAATTCACGTCGCCTACGTTGCCTCAGCACAAGCAGAGTGTTGATCCTTTGCTGCATTTCGACCATTTTGAGGGCAGGAGAAAACATGAAAACAGAGAATACAAACGGAAAGGAGGCTTCCATGTTGCTCTGCATTGTTTACTTCCTTGAACTGAATGAATTCGGTCGCAGTTGTCGACGCGCATCTTAGCGTGGTGACGTCACGTAACCTTACGCACGGCTGAGGAGGGGTGGGGGGTTAGACGGGTGAAAAAAAAAAAGACACGGCTTTTTTTTTTCTGTCAATGAGAAAGGTGCCAAATGCCAATTGCTAGTGGGTTGCATCGGCTTGGAAAAAACACGCGTTGACCCACTAGTTTCAGTGGGAAAGGGGCATAAGTGTGCCCAACTGTGAATTCCAAGTTTGTAAACACACATGTTAATTCATTCTCGTCAATTGACGGTGATAGACGTTCAAAACGTTTGAACTGCGACAGCCGAGAGGTCACTGGATTAGAAAGCTATCACAATCATTAGCACTGAATGAGTTAAGTAGGTATTTTTTTTAGATTTACACCCTTAAAGGATATTTGTCAGTTTTCATTTCAGAATGGTGACCCAGTTTTAGCCGTGTAACTTACTCATCACTCTGCCCGCACAAGACCGTGCAGTCACAAGGATGGCAAATGATATGAAATGCGGATGTGGGCCTTAACAGTTCCTCTTCATATCTGTCAGAGGAGAAGCTTTTGTTTTTACACTTTTAATGCTACAAAAGCATGTTGTTCCTTTTCTGTCATAACAACAACAGAACATCAGTTAATAGTAACCATGACAGATTAGGCCTGTAGAGTAGGACTGAATTTAGATGAAGAGCCCGACAGCTTGATGGAAGCTTGTGAAACTTATAATACCGTGAAAGTCAATGACATGGTGAAAAATGCTCAATAAGTTGTGCATATTCCCTAAATTCCATGCATACAATAAACAATTGTTCATGAGTTGTCTGTTTATAGGCTCAAGTTTTTTTTATGGATTCAAACAAGACCTCATTGTCCTCATTTGGGCTTTTGAGGTTGTGTACAAGGGGGAAATCTCTCACTTTCCATATTTAATTTATTGAAAAATATCACACAAAGCAAAGGTAAACCTTTAAAAGGCATTTTTAAAAACTTGCCTGTCATTTAATGAGTCAAACCTTCACAATAAGATACAATGCGAGGGTAAAAAAGCTATGTTGGAAACTGACAAATAAGGCAATCATGCATACCAGAAGTTATCCATAATATTTTGAACAACTTTCAACATAATGCCGTACAGTTCTTTGGTAAAGCACTGCAAATTAAATTCACTGTAATACTGTGAAAAAGTCCACAACATAATTTGGTGTGGTGGCCTTTAAGACTTTTGCACAGTACTGTATATTTAGAATATGAGAATTGTTATTATTGCAAGGGCAACATTTCTGATACATCTTAGCTCATTCAATTCCATTGATAGCGATAGATGTCCAATTTATTTGAATTGGCCAGTTCAAGAAAATGGGACATCTATAGCTGTCAGTGGTGGCGAGTAAGTTTAATACAGGGTGACCCAAAAAAAAGTTTACACCGCCATAATACAACTTAAATGCCATGTTTATTCAGCTTAGAATTAGAATTTAATCACAAATTATACATTATTGTAAAGAACATGTACAGTACACTCTATTTTTCAATGTGTCCTCCCTTAAGTGTCACAACAGCCTTCAGGCGCCTGCGGAACGCTTGACAGGTCTTCTTGGATGGTTGGTTCTTCTAGGATGCTGTTATCTTTTCCCAAGATCTAACAATGGACCTCTCCAAGGCTGCCACAGAAGTTTGTGGCTTCTTACAGGCACTGTCCTCCACAGTTGCCCATATGCTAAACTCCAGGGGATTGAGATCTGGACTCTGGGGTGGCCACATATCACCTTGTCAATCAACCTTTTGGTCCGCACAGATCGGGTTTTCCAGACCCAGGTTTTCGTGAGGCTGTTCCAGTATCTTTCAGCTTCTTTTTAACTTTGTAGACTGCACATCTGGATATTCTCAGATTTGCTGCAATCTCAGTAGGTGTCAGACCGGCATGCAGCAATTCAGGTACAGCTAAAGTTTTCTTCATTTTCAGCAGAAGCACAGGAATTGTAGAGACGAGAGATTACCAGCTGCATTGAGTGACCTTAATGAATCACTTAAGCATGACAACCTATTTAGATATGTTTCAATGGCTTTTAAACAAGCAGTCAACTGAGTGTAAACTTTTTTTTGGGTCACCCTGTATGTGGTGGTTGGACGTGTGGTTTAACAATGTTTATCTCTATATCAATGCTTTCATGCAGTTCCCACTATAGTGTCATCTTTAACCGTTTTGACAACTGCTGAATGTCTTTATATGAAACCAGCATGTTATAAAAAAAATATTATTTAATATGTACATCACTGCAAAATCAGAACTTCATTCGACTAGCATCACATTGCTTCGGGTGTCAAAGCAATCACTGTCTAGCGCTCCCTTGGTGACTATGTTCAGTCCATCCACACAGTGAGCCATTTCGCACAAGGATCAGGCAAATACATATATTTGACAGCTATATATACACTAATGCATCGATGTTGTCAAAGTTAAAGCTATAAATTTAATTGCCAGAGTCAAAGCTTTAACTTTACAGTATGACATAATCCCCCAACATATTTTGTGATAGCTGTATTTATCATCCCTGTTTCAGACAGAGTCCAGAAAACCCTGATAGATATCCGACCTGAGGAAGCGGGGGTAAGAATCCCTCTCCATCAGCCCGTAGACGATCCTCTGGGCCTCATCAAAACAGCCTGCACCGCCTGTCTTCACGTTTCGCCTGATCAGGTCTCTGGTTTTGTGATCAATGTTAATCTAGAGGATGGACAACAATGTGTTACAGCAGGTTCTGCATCTGCCACGTTAACTATAACTTGGCGTGAGCAGCAAAGGTGCACACACCTCTCTCGGGGCCCCGGCTTGTATATAATGTTTGAAGATTTTTTGGGCCTTGTATGTCTTCCTAAATGAGGACCTGGTCTTCTTGTATTCCTCGCATACCATCCAAAACTCTATGTTTTCATCGCTGAACTCTGACTTCAGGAAGGCCTCGAATACTTTTGTTCCATCTAATCGAAGAGAAATGTCAGAGGTTAGGGGATGGAACAGAAAGAGTGACAAGCAAGAGTCTCGAGACACAGTGGAACTGAAGGATTAACTTACATTTTGATGCTATAAGTTTTTCGAGCGAAAGCGACCACTGGGACAATTCTTCGAAACAAAGCCTTGAAAATGCCAAGAGGTAGCAACGTGTTACTGTAATTCAATGGCTATTTTTTCTTCACAATTTGTGGACTTAACTTACCCTCTCGTGCTTCGCAATGATTTGCACTGCAGCTGGGACTTTAGGCTGCTTTCCCTGTGCAACAAAAGATCAGCTATTTATTTTATTCAAGTACATTCTGCATTCTATTACATATTAATAACACACTGTTATCATGACTCACCTGCCGGCCAACTGGATTTTTTTCTCACTGTCCATTCTCTGGAGTCTCTTTCTTGCTGGTGAATTGACAGGATTTGACATTTGGCATGGTTGAGTTGACGATCTTTTTTCACACACGCAAGTAGGAGCGAGTGTCCAGCCACTCCAAATTATAAACGCAAATGTCAGCCTCACATTGTTTCATCAATCTAAAACACTGACTTTTATATCAGCAGCAGAAGTGAGATATGAGCGTCACGGCGCGGTTCTGAACTAACCGCAGGAAAAAGAGGAAGTTGAGAATTACGCAAACGCAGCTATCAGTGTACGTACTGAAACCTGCTAACAGAGTTTAGAGCTTGGTGTTATGTCTAGGGATGCAAATACGGCAATGGAAAGATGATAGGCAAATGTGTGCCACACTTTTGCAAAAACAAAGAACACATTTTTCTGGTCGGAAAATGAAGTGTTATTGTTAAATGTAAAATCGAGGTAAAACTAATCAACTGTCTTCTGAGAGAAACAACTGTAAGAACTCAAAACCTATTTCCCATTTGACATTCATGCTGATTTAAACAAAGAGTCAAAAGTAACTCAGTTCTTGAATAGTTATGTTTAGCTGTGGGTCGTGACCGAAAGAACAAGATCCCGGATACAAGCGTCCGAAATGAGTTTCCTCCGCAGGGTGTCCGGGCTCTCCCTTAGAGATAGGGTGAGAAACTTGGTCATCCGGGAGGGACTCTGCGTCGAGCCGCTAGTCCTCCGCGTAGAGAGGAGCCAGCTGAGGTGGCTCGGGCAACTGGTTCGGATGCCTCCCGGACGCCTCCACGGAGAAGTGTTCCGGGCATGTCCCACCGCGGGAGGCCCCGCCAGGACACGCTGGAGAGACTATGTCTCTTGGCTGGCCTGGGAACGCCTTGGGATCCCACCGGAGGAGCTGGTTGAAGTGGCTGGGGAGAGGGATGTCTGGGCTTCCCTGTTAAAGCTGCTGCCCCCTTGACCCGACCCCGGAACAAGCGGAAGATGATGGATGGATGGATGGATGGATGGATGGATGGATGGATGGATGGATGGATGGATGGATGGATGGATGGATGGATGGATGGATGGATGGATGGATGGATGGATGGATGGATGGATGGATGGATGGATGGATGGATCTTCATTTATTTTGCTTGCAATGAAAAAACACAAAAGAGAATGATTTTTTTTTTTTTTTTTTAATCATCATTTTACCCAAAACTCCAAAAATGGGCCAGACAAAAGGATTGGCACACTCAGCCTAATACTTGGGAGCACAACCTTTAGACAAAATGACTGCGAACAACCGGTTCCGGTATCCATCAGTGAGATTCTTAGAATGTATTGCTGGAATTTTAGAATATTCTTCTTTGGCCAACTGCTCCAGGTCGCTGAGATTTGAAGGGTGCCTTCTCCAAACTGTCATTTTCGGATCTCTCCACAGGTGTTCTATGGGATTCAGGTCTGGACTCATTGCTGGCCACTTTAGAAGCCTCCAGTGCTTTCTCTCAAACCATTCTCTAATGCCTTTTCAAGTGTGTTTTCTCTGAGGGAGACCTAGCTTTCTCACACTGGGCCCTACATTATGCTGCAAAATTTGTTGGTAGTCTTCAGACTTCATTATGCCATGCACACTGTCAAGCAGTCCAGTGCCAGTGGTAGCAAAGCAACCCCGAAACATCAGGGAACCTCCGCCATGTTTGACTATGGGGACTGTGTTCTTTTCATTGAAGGCCTCGTTTTTTTTCCCTGTAAACTCTATGTTGATGCCTTTTCCCAAAAAACTCTACTTTTGTCTCATTTGACCAGAAAACATTCTTCCAATACGTTTTTGGCTCTCTCAGGTAACTTTTGGACAACTCCAGCCTGGCTTTTTTATGTCTCTGGATCAGAAGCAGCATCTTCCTGGGTATCCTACCATAGAGTCCCTTTTCATTCAGACGGATAGTACGGGTTGACACTGTTGTACCGTCGGAATGCAGGACAGGTTGAACTTGTTTGGATGTTAGCCAAGGTTCTTTATCCACCATCCGCACAATCTTGCGTTGAAATCTCTCGTTAATTTTTCTTTTCCGTCCACATCTAGGGAGGTTCGCCACAGTGCAATGGACTGTACACTTATGGATGACACTGCGCACAGTAGATGTAACGAACCCGGAAGTTCGTTTACCCCTGAGACAGCAGCAAGGAGGAGGCTTGACGAGGCTTTTCAGTTTGCACCACTGATTTATTAAAAAAACAATAAGACAGGCTCAAAACAGGTTAAAAGAGGGTTGCATCGGTCCCTTCACGGGGGGTTGAGCCTTTCAAGTCCCTGCTGGGCCACCCCTCAAAGTAGCTCTCAAAAAATTAAGAACAGTCATAAAAATGGATAAAAACAATAAAAATTTGTCCACCCCTCCTTCTTTTTCTCCGTCCTTCAGTCCTCCCTCGGTGCGGAGTCCGTCCGCAGAGCAGAACCTCCATATCCTCTCCCAATGCCGCATTTATAGCTGCCAAGTGTTCCGGTCCACCAATCCACCTAACCAGGTGTTAATCAAGCCGATTGGGAGCACCTGGGGGGAAAAGTTCAGACGGGCTTGTCCTGCCACTTCCTCCTCAGTATGTTACATAGACTCAGGAACATTCAGGTCTTTGGAGATGGATTATATAGCCTTGAGATAGCCTGTGCTTCCTCACAATTTTGCTTCTCGAGTCCTCAGACAGTTCTTTGGTCTTCTTTCTTTTCTCCTTGCTCAATGTGGTACACACAAGGACACAGGACAGAGGTTGAGTCAACTTTAATCCATTTTAACTGGCTGCAAGTGTGATTTTGTTATTGCCACCACCTGTTATGTGCCACAGGTCAGTAACAGGTGCTGTTAATTACACAAATTATAGAAGCATCACATGATTTTTCATAGGGTGCAAATACTTTTGTCCTGTCCATTTCTGGAGTTTTGTGTAAAATGATAATGATTAATTTTTTTCAATTCTCTTTTGTGTTTTTTCATTGCAAGCAAAATAAATGAAGATATTACTACCCAAGCATTTGTAATTGCAATCATTTACTGGGAGAAAATGAGCATTATCTGACAGAATTGCATGGGTGCCAATACCTTTGGCCAGCACTGTACGCACACACCGTATTTTCCGGACTATAAGTTGCGCTATTTTTTTTTTTGAGCTTGTGACTTATACACAGGTGTGACTTATAAAATGTTAAAATATAGAATTTGATTTCTTCTGAAATGTATAACTGGTCGACCATGAAGTAAGACAGTATTGACTATATTTACAACTATATTTAACCAAACCAGTATAATAATAATTACAAACAATTATCCATTTGGAGTGGTTTGATATAACTAATGAAGTTCTTTGTACGTTTTCATGTTATTTCTTTGATTTTGCATGTCTCAAAACCGCTTGACACTAACAGTGCTTCCTACTGTATTGTACTTTCTTTACCACAGTGTTTTTCTCATGCATTCCTCCTAGGGATGTCCCGATCCGATCACGTGATCAGAAATCTGGCCGATCGCGCCATTTTTGAGAGGATCGGAATCTGGTGAAAAGGATCAGGTTTTTAATTTAAAAATTATATACTCGTTTTTCTGCTTCATTCTCGTACAGCCTCTCGCTCTCCCTCCTGCTGCCTTGGTTAGCAGTGCCCTGGAGTTAGCTATTTAAAGTTAACGATGATTGACAGAGGTGTAGCTTTGATCTTGTCAGGTTAGCTTGGTAGTCGCCAGCTCTACCATCCGATGCGCAGATGTGTCAATCATCGTTTAGCTTTTTACATACTAGCGGGAGTGTGCTGTGGCAACTCATTGTGTAAGTGAGCGGGAGTTTGATGTGGCAACTCATTGTTTAAGTGAGAGGCTGTTCTCAGAAGAGTGAGCGTCAAAACGTGAGTGGATTTGAGTGGACTCACTCAATGAAGTATTTAGTAAAGACAAGCATTCTTCTACATTATTATTGTTTAAAGATAATTCACATTATGAAGGCAGCATGTGGGACAGTAACATGTTTAAAACTTTTCTTTTTTTGAGCAACACTTTTTTCTCGGTATCAGATCGGGATTCGGTTTTGACAGATTCTCAAAATCAGGTGACTCGGACTCGGGTGCTGAAATATGAGATCGGGACATCCAGAATTTACATTAATTTCTAACTATAGCTGCTGCAAACAATTCTGTGAATGTTGGTTAATTTTGAACTGAAATATAAGCATGCAGTTTTAGTCGTCCTGACTATTTTTGAAAAGCGTTCAGAGGGACTTTAAGCTATGCAAAGCCGCAACATAAATCTGGACAGCCTTAAATTTTCTCTGGAGCCTCATGAAGGAAGATGTGTGGCCTGAGCAGGGAAGGGTAGATACATGGAAAGTTCTGAAGGCTAGCTGGACAACAACTTGGTCATTGAACAGAAGTCAGCAGCTAAGGCAGAGAATGGGAAGCTGGTTCAGCAAAGCTCAGCTAACTGGTACTGTCGGTGAGCCAACTAGCCTTTAACCAATGTGTACGGGGCAAGCGTCCAAGGCTATTAACCAAAACTGAGTAAAAAGGCTTTGTGCATGCTACCAAAGTTGAAGAAAGCTGAAGTAGCTCACTAAGCTAAAGGATGCTTCTGTTAGCACTAGCTGAAGTGCTGTTATTTGTGACTTTTAGTTGTGTGGGGTGTGATCTTGGCAACTACTGCATTTCAGCTACATGGCGACAGATGATGGACAACATATGGTACATTTTCCTTCAAAGATTTGACTCATAGTCTCATACAGGGTGACCCTCCCCCGACAAAAAAGCCACACATTTGGACAGGGGTGATCAATTTAATTTTTTAGAATAAAGAGACTACATCTGAAACTAGTTATTTTTAATATGATGCCTGGTGTTCTGGAAAAAAAAATACAGTAGTTATAGCTGCAGTCTGTTTTTATTCTGTTATGATACGGCAAGCCGTTAAGCATGGATCCAAACACAGAGGTGGAAGTATGTTGTATTTATTACAAAACAAGAACTAAGGGAGCACGCCAGAACACGCGAGACAAAATACAAAACAAAAATGGCACGAACCTAGTCGGCGAGTAAACTAAGGAGAAGGCACAAGGGCCGGAAAAAGGCTAAAATAAATGATAGCAAAGTCCAACAAAAATACTAGCACAACAACGTGATAACAAAGAATACAACCGTAAATGGTAAGTAGAACTCGAGATGATGCACACAGCAGTAAGCAAGCAGGTTGGCATGTAATAGTCCGACACTTGCAGATGGTGATAGGTTTCCTTTAATATTGAGCCTTCCTAATGCAGCACAGGTGTTTCACGTTACCACGCCCATCTGGCTCAATCAGGTGCTGAATACAGGAAAATGAACTGAGAACACAAACAATCATGACAGAACCCCCTCCTCAACGGACGCCCCCTGGTGGACCACCTGGTTTCGTGGGGTGAAGGGAGTGGAAATCCCGCAGCAGCGACGGATCGAGGATCCAGGAGCGGGGGACCCATTGGCATTCCTCTGGGCCATAACCTTCCCAATCGACCAGGTACTGCACCCCTCTACCCCGCCTCCTAGAATCAAGAATCGTACGCACCGTATACACCGGCCCACCGTCGACCACACGAGGAGCAGGAGGAGGCACTGGTGGAGGGTTCAAGGGACAGGTGGAGACCGGTTTCAGCTGGGAGACATGGAAAACAGGGTGGATCTTCATGGAGCTTGGAAGTTTCAGTCTGACAGAGACCAGATTCACCACAGCGTCCACAGCGAACAGACCGACGTATCTAGGGCTCAGCTTCCTAGAAGTTCCGGCAAGGTGTAAATCCCGCGCTGACAGCCAGACCATCTGGCCCGGATGATAGACCGGAGCAGGCCTTCTGTGGCAGTCAGCAATCTGACGGTTGCGGGCTGCTGTGCAGACCAGTGCAGCCCTAGCGTTCCTCCAGACTTTATGGGCCCTCTGCAAGTGGACCTGGACAGATGGCACAACCACCTCGGCTTCCTGTGACGGGAACAACGGAGGCTGGAACCCGTACGCGGTCATGAATGGTGACCTCCCAGTTGCCGAGCAAACGAGGGTGTTGTGGGCAAACTCCACCCAAGTGAGGTGTGATGACCAGGTGGCCGGATGCAGTTGGCAAACACAGCGAAGGGCAGCCTCCAGTTCCTGATTGACGCGTTCCGTCTGCCCATTCGACTGCGGGTGGTAACCAGAAGACCGGCTGGATGTGGCTTCCAAGGCCTTGCAGAATGCCCCCCAAACCCGTGAGATGAATTGTGGCCCTCTATCTGACACAAGGTCCCTCGGAATGCCGTGAGTCCGAAATACATGAGTCACTAACAGGTCAGCAGTCTCTAGAGCTGAGGGCAATTTGGGGAGCGCGACAAAGTGCGCCATCTTGGAGAACCGGTCTACCACGGTCAAGATGACAGAATGGCCGCTGGATCGGGGGAGACCAGTGATGAAGTCCAACGCAACATGGGACCAGGGGCGAGATGGAACAGGCAGTGGATGCAGCAATCCCGCAGGTGGACGATGAACTGCCTTGCCTCGAGCGCAGATAGTACAAGCAGAGACATAGTCCGTGATGTCCTTGCGCATGCCTGGCCACCAAAACCTCTGTGAAACTAGAAAGAACGTGCGGGACACGCCCGGATGGCAGGCAAACTTTGAAGCGTGGCCCAACTTTAGCACTCCTGCACGCAGTGCATCTGGGACAAACAACTTGCCAGCGGGGCAGCCTCCAGGCACCCTTACACCCTGCAAGGCCTCCTCCACAAGACGCTCGATCTCCCACCGCAGTGCACCAACAATCAAGTTCTCTGGCACCACCGGCTCCTCCGAAGGCCCCTCCTCCAATGGTTCATAGAGCCTCGACAGGGCGTCGGGCTTCCCGTTCTTCGACCCTGGACGGTAAGTGATCACAAAGTTAAAGCGGGTCAGGAACAACGCCCAACGGGCCTGGCGGGAGTTGAGGCGCCTGGCAGCTCGAAGGTATAATTTTTTGTGGTCCGTGAGTATCTGGAACGGCTCTTCAGTCCCCTCCAACCAGTGCCTCCATTCTTGCAATGCCTGCACGATAGCAAGCAGCTCCCGGTTGCCGACATCATAATTCGCCTCCGCCGGGCTGAGGCGGCGGGAGTAGTATGCACAGGGGTGCAGTCTCTGGTCGACCGTAGACCTCTGGGAAAGGATGGCCCCCACTCCGGAACTCGATGCGTCAACCTCGACCACAAAAGGAAGAGCAGAATCAGCGTGGACTAGGACAGGCGAACTTGTAAATTCCCGTTTTAAGCCTACAAATGCAGCCTCTGCCGCAGAAGACCATGCAAACGGCCGTTTGTTAGAAGTCAGTCTAGTGAGTGGCTCGGCCCTCATACTGTAATTGCGAATAAAACGTCTGTAAAAGTTTGCGAGCCCGAGAAACCTTTGTAAATGCTTACGTGACGTGGGAGTCGGCCACTCTGCCACTGCCTGGATCTTAGCAGGATCAGGCCTGAGCTTTCCTTTTTCCACAATAAAACCCAGAAACTGTATCGACCCACGGTGAAACTCGCACTTCTCGGCTTTGACAAATAATCTGTCTTTGTAGAACCATGCAGACATGTTGGCGATGTTCCTGCTCGTTTCTTGTGAAAATTAAAATGTCATCCAAATATACAAAACAAAAAACGTTTAACATGTCACGCAATACATCATTTACGAGAGACTGGAATACGGCAGCTACGTTTGTGAGACCGAAAGGCATGACAAGGTACTCAAAATGCCCGAGCTGGGTTTTAAAAGCGGTTTTCCACTCATCACCCTCACGAATCCTGACCAAGTGGTAAGCACTGCGCAAATCTAATTTTGTGAATATGGTGGCTGCTTTTCATGGGGTGAAAGCAGAATCTAGCAACGGCAGCGGGTATTTGTTTTTAATAGTAATCTCGTTGAGACCCCGGTAGTCGATGCACGGCCTAAGACCCCCATCTTTTTTGCCGACGAAGAAAAACCCCGCCCCCAAAGGGGAAGACGAAGGACGAATGAGGCCAGCAGCCAAGGAAGAGGAGATGTATTCCCTCATTGCCTCCTGCTCTGGTTTAGAGACTTGGTACAATCTAGAGCTAGGCAGCGGAGCGTTAGGCAACAATTCAATTGCACAGTCGTAAGGACAGTGTGGTGGTAGCGTCTTGGCACGCTCTTCGCTAAAAACTTGTTGGAGGTCATGATATTCGACAGGAACGTTCACCAAATTAACCGGCTCGGTGGCCGTCTGCGCTTGAGTTGTGGAGTAAACATGCAGAACGCAAGCAGTGCGCATAACAAAATGTACTCCATGTTACGATTTGTGTTTTGGTCCAGTCAATATTAGGGTTATGCACCTTTAACCAGGAGAGCCCCAGCACAACTGGGTCCGATTTACATGGCATAACCAGAAAACTACGGACCTCAAAATGATTCCCTGACAGCTTAGTTTTGAGTGGTGGCGTAATAAACGTCACGTCCGCCAGGGGTCGCCCATCGAGATCTAAAACCCTTTTGGGCCTAGCGAGCCTTATTAATGGACATTTAAGTGCTTCAACAACACTCCGGTCTACAAAACAATCGTCCGCCCCTGAATCAATCAGAGCAGTAATCTCAATATTTACCTCACCATGCAACGTTTCTATCAGTTTTGCACATCGAGAGACTGACATTCTTGCCCATTCTTCCTTGCAAAACAGCTCGAGCTCAGTGAGGTTGGATGGAGAGTGTTTGTGAACAGCAGTCTTCAGCTCTTTCCACAGATTCTCGATTGGATTTAGGTCTGGACTTTGACTTGGCCATTCTAACACCTGGATACATTTATTTTTTAACCATTCCATTGTAGATTTGGCTTTATGTTTTGGATCATTGTCCTGTTGGAAGATAAATCTCCGTCCCAATCAGGTCATGTGCAGATACCAACAGGTTTTCTTCCAGAATGTTCCTGTATTTGGCTGCATCCATCTTCCCGTCAATTTTAACCATCTTCCCTGTCCCTGCTGAAGAAAAGCAGACCCAAACCATGATGCTTCCACCACCATGTTTGACAGTGGGGATGGTGTGTTCAGGGTGATGAGCTGTGTTGCTTTTACGCCAAACATATCGTTTTGCATTGTGGCCAAAAAGT
Source organism: Corythoichthys intestinalis (assembly GCF_030265065.1). Taxonomy (NCBI): domain Eukaryota; kingdom Metazoa; phylum Chordata; class Actinopteri; order Syngnathiformes; family Syngnathidae; genus Corythoichthys; species Corythoichthys intestinalis. The sequence goes on along the minus strand of NC_080408.1, from coordinate 33,975,286 downwards.
TCAATTTTGGTTTCATCTGACCAGAGCACCTTCTTCCACATGTTTGGTGTGTCTCCCAGGTGGCTTGTGGCAAACTTTAAACGAGACTTTTTATGGATATCTTTGAGGAATGGCTTTCTTCTTGCCACTCTTCCATAAAGGCCAGATTTGTGCAGTGTACGACTGATTGTTGTCCTATGGACAGACTCTCCCACCTCAGCTGTAGATCTCTGCAGTTCATCCAGAGTGATCATGGGCCTCTTGGCTGCATCTCTGATCAGTTTTCTCCTTGTTTGAAAAGAAAGTTTGGAAGGACGGCCGGGTCTTGGTAGATTTGCAGTGGTCTGATGCTCCTTCCATTTCAATATGATGGCTTGCACAGTGTTCCTTGAGATGTTTAAAGCTTGGGAAATCTTTTTGTATCCAAATCCGGCTTCAAACTTCTCCACAACAGTATCTCGGACCTACCTGGTGTGTTCCTTGGTTTTCATAATGCTCTCTGCACTTTAAACAGAACCCTGAGACTATCACAGAGCAGGTGCATTTATACGGAGACTTGATTACACACAGGTGGATTCTATTTATCATCATCGGTCATTTAGGACAACATTGGATCATTCAGAGATCCTCACTGAACTTCTGGAGTGAGTTTGCTGCACTGAAAGTAAAGGGGCCGAATAATATTGCGCGCCCCACTTTTCAGTTTTTTATTTGTTAAAAAAGTTTAAATTATCCAATAAATGTTGTTCCACTTCACAATTGTGTCCCACTTGTTGTTGATTCTTGACAAAAAAATTAAATTTCATATCTTTATGTTTGAAGCCTGAAATGTGGCGAAAGGTTGCAAGATTCAAGGGGGCCGAATACTTTTGCAAGGCACTGTACACCTATCCCAATTTGGGACAAGTTATTTTGGGGCAAGCCTGTAGTTTGAGTGACTTCTCTATGTTTTTTTATTTATCTGACACATTTTTCGACTACTTTGATTTATACTCCAGAGTGATCTATAGTCTGGAGAATACGGTGTATCCCCTCCAAAAATTTGTACGAATCAGCACCTCAATAAATTGGCCGACTCTAAACTAAAAGTATACATGGATCCAATGCACAGTAAGAGTGTTGAGATGATTTACTAGTGTGATATTAATCCTCAAGAATGATTGTACTGATTGTAAGGACTTAATCTAGTTTAGCTAATAGATTTTTTTTCTTTTTTTTTTTTTTTTTCAATTATATACGTCATCTATTTCAATGTTTTGCACTGTGGTCAGTGTATGTTAGATTGTTAACAAACGATAGACGTCAGTAAGGGGTGGAATGCACACGTGAAGTTGCTGTGATAAAAACCTCTTATGTAAGAGTATTTATTCCTCTTCCTCCATTAATTGTGGCTGTTACTCGGCAATCTAAAATTTTGTTTTGCTGCTCATCAGTAAGTTTCAGTTTTACCCTGCCTGACCATGTTCTGTTTTCATCATTGTGATTATTGCTCCGAGAGGTGCTCTTCCAAGATGTGCTTTTTCCCCCAAACAGATTAATTGTTGCAGAGAATTCATTATCAGAGGAGGCAGTGACAAGTTCATCCACTAAAAGTCCGCACGCTGTGAGTGAATCCTGGATAATTGCGAGATAATAGCGTGAGAAATGTGTAGCAATCCTGTAGAGAAAGAACATGGTGACATCCTACACACAAATACTGATAAAAGAATATAACTTGACTGCTTTTGCTCACTAAAAGATTGTCAAACTTGTTCTTCCTAAGCATCTGAGCCGTACAGAATGGTTCCATTAAAGTACCATGTCGAAGACTATGAAATAAAAACAGTGCCAGCACAGCAAATGTGTCCATCATTTTGTCATAAGAATCATCAAGAACAAGCAAGTGAACTGAACGGCCATTAAAAACAGCTCTCTTTCCTATGTTTGAATTTAATTACAATATAGAACTGGAAGTAAAATGCTTCCTTGTTATGCAACCTATTACTACTTGTTTGTTTAGAGAACTCTGTTGTCTGCAGCAACGACAGAAGACATTTTTGATATTTAATATATTTAGAAAGGGCCATACCCCGATCTTAGGTACCGTATGTAATGCACCAGATCTGAAGATTGTAGCTATACATCATTAATATTCAGCTTTCAATTTAACTGATAAGCCTTGATTTAATCTTTTAGTGTTGTAGTTGCAGTTTGTGGTGGTGTCAAAGTACGTACATTGCAAAAATTCCTAAAACATTATTTTGGTGGCCTTATTCCACTGCAGTAAGGAAGACCGGGTCATATTGTCACAAGTTTTGCACTATTTTAAAAGGGAAAACAGCATCTTTATTATATGCATCCCAACAGAAAAATATTGTTTAATAAATTGAAAAAAAAAACATTCAATTTCTGATGTGTAATAGTAGAGAAAAGCATAATTAGTGCAGGCAGAACTTCTATCAATGACAGTAATATTTTAGCAAATCACATGTAAGTATTCCAGTTTGCCCACCCTTCCATGTTATTAATACCCATTTTCACATGGACCTGTGCCTTATTCTGTTTATACTGACATCACAAAACTGCTGGTAAGCGCTGTTAAAATTTTTTTTTTAAAAAGTCATTATTTTCTCCCATTATTATTATAGGTCTACAAAATTCTCCATTTGCGTACTTAAGTACTTCTAGTAATTGTCTTTCACATAAGGGTTAGTCATTGGTGTTGCATTTCCCATAAAATTCCTTGAAAACTACAGGTCATTTAAAAAATATATATAAGATGAAAAACCAAAATTACAAGAACTGTATATATAAATATATGTCTATATATCTTGTATTCATGTCATTTTTAAAGCTTGTAGAACAGGGGTCCCCAAACTATTCCACATCGGGCTGTTGACTTTTGTGGCAGGCTGCTTAGGACAGCGATACTTTTCGCCAAGATCGTCACCCATTGAATATGGTACGCCTGCCGGTGTCTTGCCAATGTAGTTGCCCCCGTCAAAAATTGTATCCCCTGGGCGGAGCCACTGCCCTGCACTGATTTGCTTGATTTCCATGTTTTGGTGATTTAGTTATCTACGATGTTTTGGTGATTTAGTTATCTACGAGGGTTTAAAACATGGCCTATCCATAAAAAAATAGTGTACTGAACGTAAAAAAAGGCAATGTCTTACTGTTTTACTCGTAGGATGACCTATAACTGTTATTACTGTAATTCTATAACTGTGGTTATTTTCTAGCTTCAATTAATTGTTTATGTCGATATAACTCAAAACTAATTTGTGTGTGTGTGCGCTCCCGTGGCCAGGGGATACCATTTTTGACGGGGGTAACTACAGTGGCAAGACACTAGTGGTGGCTCTGTTGTACAATTAGCCTAAGGTGTCTAGTCACATTATCTGTTCGAAAAATAACTTTGACTCATTATAAAAATATCTTTTTTGTTCATTTCATTCATTTTTGTTGTTTGTTTTATTGCTTTACAATTTTTATTTATTCAATATTTCACTGGAAAACTATTAATTTTAAAATCATATATAGAAAAGTCAATTACATGCAATGACACCGGGGGGTCTGGCGCCCCTTAAATCCCACGTATGGTTAAACTATCTGTGCTCAATCGGTAGGAACAAAAACCAGGACCCACAGTAGCCCTTGAAGAGCGGTTAGGACACCCTTGTTGTAGAGATTGTCACCACGTGGCAAGTTGCCCAACCAATGGGTAAATTGTCACACTATGCAGGATTAGATGTTAAATTAGTTTTTGCAAATAAAAAAACAAGGACAAAATTATTATAGTGTAGCTCTTTTTGTTTTTTACTTTAAAGTGAACCAAAGACAATTGATTGGTAAACACTGTAAAATATTTACACAGAAAATGACAAGGATTGTGAGCGCAGCCATTTTGTGACAAATGTGACGCCAGTCATACCAAAAGCGTACAGCAACTAAACCAATGGCGTAGGTTTGGTCTCAACATTGGTAGGGACGATATAACAGCATAACCTGCGTGTACACTTTCTACTGGGGACGGACATTAATAAGATCAAACAGATTGGGTGGACGGGGGTCAGGGATAGATTTCTCACGAATATGAACCTAATTAGTTGATAGAATAAATGATCAATGCAAAATAAATCAGTATTAAATTATATCAACTTTCATGTATGTTGGTTCAGGTGATACATTGTTCGATTCAAACCTTTGTTTTCAAAACCTACTAAAGAAACATTTTTCAAAACTTCCAGAAAAAATATCTGGATTTTATTATCAAATTTAAATTGCAATATTCGAGCATCATTTAAATGATATTAACACACACAATAAATACAAACTTGTTTATAATCTCTTAACTATTCAGGAATGCAAAAATAAGCATTTGTCTTAAGACCACTCAACATTTGTCGAAATAAATAAATATAACTGAAAAACTTCTTGGGCTATAAAAAACAAATAAAAACGCAGCCTTCCTTCAGCTAAAACATACTGATTTTGTCCACAAGCACAACTAAACAAACAAACAAAAAAGACAACAATTATGATTAATGTATATGATTATCTGAAAAAATGTCTTTATAGGCTGCAACTAAAATATTTTTAAATAAAATGATGTAGTGAATAAATCAACATCTTTTAAAGAAATATTGGCTACATCTTGTCTTGCGCTTACCGTATTTTTTGGCCCATAAGTCGCAGTTTTTTTTCATAGTTTGGCTGGAGATGCGACTTATACTCTGGCGCGACTTATGTGTGAAATTATTAACACATTATTATATCATTTCACATGTTATTTTGGTGTTTTGGAGTGACACTGATGGTTTGGTAAACTTGTTAGCATGTTCTTTATGCTATAGTTATCTGAATAACTGTTAATAGCTATGTTACGTTAATATACCGGCCACGTTCACATTTCTTTGTTCATGCATCATGTAACATTATCATACTGTACACTTATTCAGCATGTTGTTCTCTATTGTATTTTATTTTAAATTGCCTTTCAAGATGACATATCTGCTCTATTTGTTGGATTTTATCAAGTAAATTTCCCCCCAAAGCAATTTATACTCCGGTGCGACTTATATATGTTTTTTTCCTCTTCATTGGGCATTTTATGGGTGGTGCGACTTATACTCAGGTGCGATTTATAGTCCGAAAAATAGGGTAAATCTGAAGTGAGTTACAGCAGGGCAAATAAGTATTTAGTCAACCACCAATTGTACAAGTTTTCCTACTTGAAAAGATTAGAGAGGCGTGTAATTGTCAACATGGGTAAACCTCAACCATGAGAGACAATTAAAGAATTTATTTTCAAATTAGAGTGGAAAATAAGTGTTTGGTCACCTACAAACAAGCAAGATTTCTTGCTGTCAAAGAGGTCTAACTAAAGAAAATCTAAAGACTAATTAAAGAAATCAACTGTGGGAGCAATTATTAGAAAATGGAAAACATACAAGACCACTGATAATCTCCCTCGATCTGGGCCTCCTTGCAAGATCTCACCCCGTGGCGTCAAAATGATAACAAGAACGGTGAGCAAAAATCCCAGAACCACGTGGGGGGACCTAGTGAATGACCTACAGAGAGCTGGGACCACAGTAACGAAGGCTACTACCAGTAACACAATGCGCCGAAAGGGACTCAAATCCTGCTCTGCCAGACGTGTCCCCCTGCTGAAGCCAGTACATGTCCAGGCCCGTCTGCAGTTCGCCAGAGAGCATTTGGATGATCCAGACGAGGACTGACAGAATGTTATGGTCAGATGAAACCAAAATAGAACTTTTTGGTAGAAACACAGGTTCTCGTGTTTGGAGGAGAAAGAATACTGAATTGCATCCGAAGAACACCATACCCACTGTGAAGCATGGGGGTGGAAACATCATGCTTCGGGGTTGTTTTTCTGCAAAGGGACCAGGACGACTGATCTGTGTAAAGGAAAGAATGAATGGGGCCATGTATCAAGAGATTTTGAGTGAAAATCTCCTTCCATCAGCAAGGGCATTGAAGATGAGACTTGGCTGGGTCTTTCAGCATGACAGTGATCCCAAACACACAGCCAGGGCAACAAAGGAGTGGCTTCGTAAGAAGGTTTTCAAGGTCCTGGAGTGGCCTAGCCAGTCTCCAGATCTCAACCCCATAGAAAATCTGTGGAGGGAGTTGAAAGTCCGGGTTGCCCAACGACAGCCCCTAAACATCACTGCTCTAGAGGAGATCTGTGTGGAGGAATGGGCCAAAATACCAGAAACAGTGTGTGAAAAGCTTCTGAAGAGTTACAGAAAATGTTTGGCCTCCGTTCTTGCCAACAAAGGGTACATAACAAAGTATTGAGATGAACTTTTGTTATTGACCAAATACTTTTTTTTCTACCATGATTTGCAAATAAATTCTTTAAAAATCAAACAATGTGATTTTCTTTTTTTTTTCCACATTCTGTCTCTCATGGTTGAGGTTTACCCATGTTGACAATTAAAGGCCTCTCCAATATTTTCAAGTGGGAGAACTCGCACAATTAGTGGTTGACTAAATACTTATTTGCCCCACTGTAGGTATGACTGGATGCATTAAAATCTGCTCTCACAATTCCACATGTATAACTGCTAAGATTTTCATCTGATCAAACCATATTAAAAAAAAAAGTGGAGTTAATATGGTTTACCTTGGAACTTTGAAAAGGTTAATTGTGGTAATTTCAATCTACAGTGCATTATTTTCTTCTTACACGTTTCATTGAGACCTGACTATGCAAAGAAAACTATATATTCCACTCTTTAGTCGGGCCTCTTGAAGAGAAGATACTGTAATTGCTTTGCAACAACTTACCCGTGTGACAACTTGCCCCGGTCTCCCCTAATAGGAAACATTATACAGTTCTTTTGATTGTGTAGCAGAAAGCTCAAAGTTTCTTCAAATACTTTTCTTACATTCATAAATAAAAGCAAAAGCTGAAACCTTACTCAAGATGTGTCTATTGAATCAAACAGGTAGAGAACATCAACATTTGTTGAACTGCATTGCTGGGTAGAATCCAGATATCCACAGTGAAATCACACTTTAGTGCTACTAGCCTGCTAGAGTAGATTTTGAATTTTGGGGAGTCTGCTGGCATTGTAGAGTCACCTACAGTCCGTTTTCCTCAGGAGTGCTTGATAGACGTCAGACTTGAGGAATCGTGGGTAGCAATCTCTTGCCATCAGAGAGTAGATGAGTTTCTGTGCGGAGTCGAACGAAGTCAACGTGGGCTGGGAGATGTTCTTTGTTATATTTTCCCTGGTACCACAATCAATGTTGATCTGAAATGAAACCATGGGGGCGAAGCATTTCAAAGCAGTATTTTTTTCCCTCCCAATTCTCAATACATCATTCTTGTAAATGTCCGCCTGTACCTGTTTGGGTGCTTCTGTTTGGACAAACTCGCTGTATATTCTGTTGGCAGAAGAGATCATTTCTGGTACATTCTTAATTTGTTTGTACTCCTCACATGCAAGCCAAAAGAGGATGTTCTCCTCACTGTGCTCTGACTGCAAGAATTCTCGAAAAGCTGACTGACCAGCTGGAGAGCAAAGGCAATATGGAACACAGAGTAAGTGTATCCACAACAACATGTGTGACTTGACGAGACTCAAGTAAGGTACTCACTTTTACAAGTGAGGACATTGTCAACCGATTCGCTCCAAGTGTCAACATTCTCCAATGGGTCCTTAAGACAGCAACATAATCTACCCTTGAAAAGAGCATGGCGATCAATTACTTGCCCACTCATCTGATAATTGTAGTTATTATTGGCTATTACGTGAATGAACCCACAAACACTCCATTTTACCCTTCTTTGAAAATGAATATGCCTTGCAAAACAACACTTACAGACAGTGAAATCCTTCTTGTCGTTTTCCACATGGCTGCAGGAAATGGCTGTGAATGGTAAATGCCTGATAAGTAAATGTACAAAAAAATCACTTTATGGCCATCTCTTTAGAAATAAAGTAAGACAAAGTAAGGTAGACTGCAGCCCGTCAGAACAGTGATGTGATTATGATTGCTTGGAAATGAGGGAGATGAGGTGACTTCGCAAATCCAAATTCGCCTTCCCAACAAGAATGGAAGGTATGAAAATCTGTATGCAAAGTGCTGTTGTGTGTGTGAGGGGGGTAGCCTTCATTGTCTGCCACACCTAAGAGACAAGAAAGCTTCGAAAGTGATTTAGCATCACCTCACCTCTTGACCCATGTGTGCTTTGGGTTGATGGGCTCAAAACTGGTGATAGTAACATAATTGACATCTAAATCACCGTTACAATGGAAATTACTCGTAAAAAAAATCATGAGAATTTATTTTTTGATACATACGTTTGTCATTTTATGACATTCTTTGATTCAGACTAGATCAAAACAAAGAAAAAGCTTTGAATCTGATGTATCTCTTCACGGCAATTATGAATGACTTAATTCTATTGACATCATAATGATGTTTATCACTGTCATCCTCCTCGCATCACAGTATATCACAAAAAACACATTTTTTCCCCACCATGCTCACCTTCCTGACCATTAACCAAGAATGTAAATCTCAACAGGTGATGGAAAATACCATGACTGCCCTTATTTGCATGGGTGTACAATCACCAAGTTGATTTGATTTTCAAAAAAGGCAGTCTGCAAACATGATGGCCAGAGTTATTAGTATTGTGTAAAACTGATCATAACTTTGACAAAGAATGGCAACACAACTATTAATTAAATGTTTGATAAAACAAAACTATTTTGCACAGGATCAGCATTGCATTATCAGTCTGTATTTCAATATGCAGTTCTCAAAAAATACACAAGAGGGCAGCCTAGTTCTCTCCAGTATTAGCATCCTCCCTCTCTTACTCCTCTACTATTGTGTGTCAAGTGTGTTTCTTCCCACAGTTTGGCCAATTTGCGTTAAAACTCAATTAGGGGTCAAAGTTGACAAACGGGATTTTGAACCCCGTGCCAGCGATTTAATTTGGCATGCATCTAATGACTTCTTCTGCTTAGAGGAAGGAGAAGTTGTGAAGAATAAACAGTGAATCCTAACTTACTTATTTTGCTTCGGAAACATACAAAGGCCTTGAAAAGCTGTTGAGTGGCTCCAAAAACAAATGAACCTTGCCACACACTCAAATGAGCTCCACTCAAGGACATTTACAGCAGTAGAAATTGAAGCAGTGTTTCGCTTTGGAACTACAGTGTATCAGATATATTCATTGACATGAACTTGTCTGTGAAGCATGGTTAAATTTAAAGACTTAATGGTAACCATGTCATCTTGGCACATAGGTTGATCCAGAACTATATATTACGAATTCACTGGTATTTGTATGGGTTTGGTTGCACACTTCTATGTCCCAAGCAGTGAGTCAGCAAAACCTCCCCAAAAATTGGATCACGTAGCAGCTGACAGCTTAGAGATGGTGAACAATTGGTTCCTAAAATGTGAATTGCTTCAAGGGCTGGTATTCTAAACCGAGTCAACTAAATTGAACTGATATTTCATCTAAGATTGAGCAGCACCATGAACAACAATGGCAAGCTGTAAAGATGTAATGTGTTTGTGCAAATGTTGTCCGATGCATCCTTTATAGCACCAATCAGATGGAGAAAAATAAACTTCACGCTCAAAAAAATTTAACTTCACTTCAGCACCCTGTTAGCCTTATGCAGTGGTGTGGGAAGTGGGGTGCTGAGGGTGCTGCAGCACGCCTTGGTGTTGGAGATATACAGTGGGGCAAATAAGTATTTAGTCAAACACCGATTGTGCAAGTTCTCCTACTTGAAAAGATTAGAGAGGCCTGTAATTGTCAACATGGGTAAACCTCAACCATGAGAGACAGAATATGGGGAAAAAAAACAGAAAATCACATTGTTTGATTTTTAAAGAATTTATTTCCAAATTAGAGTGGAAAATAACTGTTTGGTCACCTACAAACAAGCAATATTTCTGGCTGTCTAAAAGGTTTAACTTCTTCTAACGAGGTCTAACGAGGTTCCACTCGTTACCTGTGTTAATGGCACCTGTTTTAACTCATTATCGGTATAAAAGACACCTGTCCACAACTCAGTCAGTCACACTCCAAACTCCACTATGGCCAAGACCAAAGAGCTGTCGAAGGACACCAGAGACAAAATTACAAACCTGCACCAGGCTGGGAAGACTGAATCTGCAATAGGTAAAACGCTTGGTGTAAAGAAATCAACTGTGGGAGCAATTATTAGAAAATGGAAGACATACAAGACCACTGATAATCTCCCTCGATATGGGGCTCCATGCAAGATCTCACCCCGAGGCGTCAAAATGATAACAAGAACGGTGAGCAAAAATCCCACAACCACACGGGGTGACCTAGTGAATGACCTACAGAGAGCTGGGACCACAGTAACAAAGGCTACTATCGGTAACACAATGCGCCACCAGGGACTCAAATCCTGCACTGCCAGACGTGTCCCCCTGCTGAAGAAAGTACACGTCCAGGCCCGTCTGCGGTTCGCTAGAGAGCATTTGGATGATCCAGAAGACGATTGGGAGAATATGTTATAGTCAGATGAAACCAAAATAGAACCTTTTGGTAGAAACACAGGTTCACGTGTTTGGAGCAGAAAGTATACTGAATTGCATCCGAAGAACACAATACCCACTGTGAAGCATGGGGGTGGAAACATCATGCTTTGGGGCTGTTTTTCTGCAAAGGGACCAGGTCAACTGATCTGTGTAAAGGAAAGAATGAATGGGGCCATGTATCGAGAGATTTTGAGTGAAAATCTCCTTCCATCAGCAAGGGCATTGAAGACTAGACGTGGCTGGGTCTTTCAGCATGGCAATGATCCCAAACACACAGCCAGGGCAACACAGGAGTGGCTTCGTATGAAGCATTTCAAGGTCCTGGAGTGGCCTAGCCAGTCTCCAGATCTCAACCCCATAGAAAATCTGTGGAGGGAGTTGAAAGTTCGTGTTGCCCAACGACAGGCCCCAAAACGTCACTGCTCTAGAGGAGATCTGCATGGAGGAATGGGCCAAAATACCAGCAGCAGTGTGTGAAAAGCTTGTGAAGAGTTACAGAAAACGTTTGGCCTCCGTTATTGCCAACAAAGGGTACATAAAAATGTATTGAGATGAACTTTTGGTATTGACCAAATACTTATTTTCCACCATGATTTGCAAATACATTTTTTGAAAATCAAACAATGTGATTTTCTGTTTTTTTTCCCCACATTCTGTCTCTCATGGTTGAGGTTTACCCATGTTGACAATTGCAGGCCTCGCTAATGTTTTGAAGTGGGAGAACTTGCACAATTAGTGGTTGACTAAATAATTATTTGCCCCACTGTATATGTTGAAAAGTTTTTTGTTGTTGTTGATAACATGGTCACCCCATGGCACCTTGCCTGCTACCAGGCGCTATGATAAGGCATTATATATATATATTATTATAAGGCGCTATTGGAACGGAAAAGTTAACTGATGATAGATGAGGTGTTTACATCGCGCAAAAACGAATTAGCGATGTTTTTTTTCTTTACAAAAACAGCTAAACTTAAAATACTTAATTCGAGGTCGAAAATGAAGATAATTATGATGGTTTACAAAGTTGTTAATCTTCATTTATAAAAGTAATTAATTACAGTTACAAATTACATCTTCCAAAGAATAATTGAGTAACTCAGTTACCTGAATGTAAGAGAAATTACAGTATGTTACTTGGCAAAGTAACTGGTTTTTCTTTTCATGTTTTACATGTTAATATATGATCCATTCTATAACGTCTTCACATAAAATATGTTTATATACATTTAACTGTTTTTTTTTTCATTCCCAAAAACAAAACCCATAGGTCACACTGTGTAAAGTTCAAAGGGTTTTTGGTAGAGTAGGCCCTAGACCAATTCTTTACCCTAAACTTAACTAGAAACAGGTATTACGGATATTGCTAGATTGTAACCTTTGCAATGTTTGGAAGTCATTTTATGTTGTGAATCAACCGTTAAAGTTGTTAAAATTGCTCCCGTTATTGCATTAGGTCCCTTCTGTCTACTTTCGACATATGAAAGTTTTAAAACTGTTGCATCATTTAAAGATAGATTCAAGTCAAGATCTGCCGAATTAGGAGTATTTTACATAAAAAGTTACAGTGGTACCTCGACATACGATCGCTTCGACACAAGATCTTTTCGACATTCGACGTAAAATTTGATACGCCATTTGTTTCTACATCCGACGAAATGCTCGAAATACGACGATTCATGACAGCGTCGCAATTTCATTGTTTTCCCGCAAGACTGACATAAATTATTATTATCACGCATTATTATATTTTTATTCCGATTTTTATTTATAATGTATTTGTTTTGCTCTTTGTAATTTGCATTTTGACATAGTAACAGCAGTATTTATTAAGGATTTCTTAAAATCGCGCTGGGCTGGTGTGATAGGAAGAACAGATACCTTTGCAGATAGTCCGGGTAGAACAATAATGATGCCCGTCCCGAATTAATCAGACCAAAACTTTCTCTTCATCAATGCATTGCCTTTTTATTTTCTTTCTATGAGAACGTTGGTCTTAGCTTTCTTTAGGTAGCCAAAATATGCCTGATCAGAAAAACAATAAATTGCAACTCGCCACCAGGGGGAACTAAAACATGTAACATGTAACAAACAATCTGGAATTTTTAACAGATTTAGAGTAGGTTTTCGGGCTGTGGAACGAATTAATGGAATTATCATAATGTATTCTTATGGGGAAATCCTGCTCGACATATGACCATTTCGACTTCCAAACAAGGTCTTGGAACGAATTAACTTCTTATGTATAGGTACCACTGTACTTATGTTCGCTAGGAAGGTTTGCTACAACAGAGCCTTCCTGAGAAGTCTACTACTTTAAGATGGCGGCTGTTTACTAACGCCGCCGAGTCAGTCATTTCACATAGTGTAAAGCACTTTGAGGGCCTTGAAAGGTGGAAAAGCGCTATACAAGTATAACACCGTTTACCATCTAGTTCTAGATACATGTGATATTTACCGTAGCATCGTGTGGGCGTAGTTTGTAGGCTGTCAGTGTTGGCTGCAGTCAGGTATTATTGGTGCCACCTAGCATTGCATTTGCAACGACGTCACAACTCCCTTTCCTCCTCCCCACGCCCGCCCTGCTTTCTCCTTGTCTTTCAGACATTTCTCACGTCATTCAAAAGTAGTAGCGTATAGTAACGTAGGCCTTTACATCCTCAGTAATGGTAACAGCGTTGCAAAGATGAGAATAGTAATTAATTAGATCAGTGTTTTTCAACCGGTGTGCCGTAGCACACTACTGTGCCGTGAGAGATTGTCAGGTGCGCCGCGAGAAATGATCCAATATCGCACTTTTGTTTTTTTGTTTTTTTCAGAAGAAAGGAAGGACTAGGTAGAAGGTTTCGGTTGTGTGCAAATGAGGGATTTCTCGTGTTGCGTTCAAGAACTGCTCGGATTTCTAGCCACCTTGCTGTCCGCGAAAATGTGGACCCCAGCACGTCTACTGTACGTCATTGGATTATACTCGTCAAATGTCGATATAAACGACAGTGTTCTTTCTAGTTTATCCATATGTGACGACCGTCAATTCTCCCCCTGTGTTTTATTCCAACACATTGTCGAGGACAGCAAGGTGGCCGATGGCTAGAAATCAGAGCAGTTCTTCAATGCGACACAAGCAGCTATCCAACAGCGCCATGGTGCCAAACAAGCTTGAACGTAATCTCCAAACGAAACACCCGTCGCTTCAAAACAAGTCGATGGACGATGGAAGAGCTGTTGAAGAAGAGCTTTGTGTGCGTCTTTCTTCAATTCCAGCCAGGATATCGGCTTTGTGTTCATCTAAACAGGCTCAAGTCACACTGAGTTGGAATAAATATGGAGAAATTATTGGACAATCAAATATACTGTACAGGAAGTAATATTGGAACATTTTTTTTTTTTGTGGTGTGCCGCGACATTTTTTCCTATGTAAAAACATGCCGTGACTCAGAAAAGGTTGAAAAACACTGAATTAGATTACTCACTACTGAAAAAAATAACGCCGTTAGTAACGCCGTTATACTCTAACCCCGTTATTAGCAACACTGATAGTTTATAATAGTGCCCAGCGAGGAAAAGTTAGCTGCAGATTTAGACTGGAGAACTTATAATAGCTTGCATTGTAGCCATATTTTTGTTTGTTGTTGCTGTTGAGCTGCCACCATACAAAGCGCTTTTGGATAATCGTGTGCAATTTGAGTTGTGAAAAGTTGGTGTTAAACCGAGGCTTATTGGACCTTTTAGTTTTCAAATGTGTTTGAATGTCATTACGCAGTCTAGCTCTGGCGATTTGCATTACAATACACACACGCTTTAATTCCTAATACAAAAACACAAACACACACTGTAGGTGAAATGGAATGCTGTCTTTGCAGTAGCCTAGCAGTAGTGCGTAAACTATCGAGCATGCATGTGTACAGCCATTGTGCACCTTGTGTGGAGAAAAAGCGCGAGCATGAAAAATTTGGACTGAAATGGCTGTTTTTGAATGGGAAAAACAAAATAAGATCCTCAGCACCCCCTGCTGTGAGTGACTCCCAGCGCACCTGGTCTCATTTTCCAAACTTTGAATGTCTTCTTGTTACCTGTATTTCGACATCATTCCATTTTTTCAACAAGCTGTAAAGTATTTGAAAAGTAGGATTAAAAGTGTCAGGGATGTATTTATTTATTTATTTAGGTAGTGGCTTGATGAGTGGATGCATGTATCTTACCTTCACATGTACTCGCTCTTTATTCACAATTAATCACATTTTCATAGACAATGCTTTGTTTTCCCTCAGATTTTGTACATTTTGAGGGTGATATCCTCAGGTTGCGCCGCAGAATGAGTCACCCATTTAAAAAAAATGAGCAGAAGAAAAGAAAAAACTGCTTGGAAAGTCTCAGCAGGTAACTAATCTTCAGTGGTGATGAATTTGGCACACCGGCAGAGCCCCTACCTTTGTTACTGTATCATTTATTATTTCCCCTCTTGTTCTTTGACTTTCACAGACGAAATAACAACATAAGAGCTGCAATATAGGTATGCCTGCGCCTGCTCAATTGATGCAAAATGAATAGGAATTGTTAGCTATCTTGTACTGTAACTTAAGTTGAGATGGGCCCTGTAGGATCCTTGAAAGCTCAGCTTCTCCAGTTAATGAGCTGCAGCATGCGCACATATGTTCTGAATATGGACATGTTGTATATACACTATATTCTCCCTGGATGCATATAGAATCCCAGAGGTTCACTGGCGGTTTGGAATTAATACACATTTGTCTCAGGAAAAAGCATCGCTCGTGCATGCATATACACTGACATAAATAATTCTGTGCTCGTGGTGCGTGTTGATAAGGTCTATTAATTTTTCAGCGATGTGAAAAAGGGAGCTCACAAGTTTGCCAGCTGTGATGTATACATGACATTTAATCTCATTTAAATTTGGTCACTCAAACAATTAAGATCACAGACATGCCTCATTTAAACGATATTTTAATTGAGAGTGTCTTATATTTTACAACAGTGCAATTATCTCGATTGACGTCTATGGCAGTGAATGAGTTAATGTGTGGGATGATTCCCAAACATAATACAAACTGAATCTCATGACTCCAAAAACTAATCAGTATTAAATAGCAAATTTGTGACAAACAATAGGAAATACTATATGTAAATTCAAGAAAACTATAGCTCAATGTGCATTTCTAAGCCCCTCATTAGAAAGTTTGATTGCCTTCCTATTACCATACATGCACACTTTTTCTCTTCAAGACAGTTTGGAGATGGTGGGACACCGGGAGGGATAAAATAATGAATCATTTTTGTTAAGATATGGTCAAATGAACTTGTAACTCATATCAAACACATTAAAGTTGCATGAGGTGCTATATTGCCAGCGGAAGACAAATCACTGGCAATGTAGCATGTCTGATTCAGTGGAATAGATGGAGAACAGAAGGCTATACAGCAGGCTGGTAGAATTCCATCCATGCTATTATCTGATTTAAAAAAAAAAATCAAGAAACAAACTGACTTGTGAAGCAGCCTTCCACAATAGGTGCTCGATGAACTTAACATTTACAATGATAATAATAAAAAAAAATAAACATGCACGCAACTTGGGAGAAAAGGCAGGTATGGTATTCTAAATAACTACCGTATTTTTTGGACTATACGTCGTACCTGAGTATACGTCGCACCAGCCAAAAAATGTGCAATGAAAAGGAAAAAAAACATACATAAGTCGCACCGGAGTATAAGTCGCATTTTTGGGGGGAAATTTATTTGATAGAATCCAGCACCATGAACAGAACATCTTGAAAGGCAATTTAAAATACAATAGAGAACAACAGGCTGAATAGGTGTACGGTATGCTAACATTACATGACGCTTGAAGGTAGATTGGGCCTAAAATATCCAGCCTCACCCGACCGGCCCGCGGGTATTAAAGCCCTACCCAGCCTGAGCCCGGTCAATTTACTTAATTTGCTTGCACGAAATTTTATGTTTTATTTGTAGACAGGAGCCCGAAAAAAACCACGAAATTTTATGTTTTATTTGTGAGGACTGAGAAGGAGGAAATGCAGGGATGTGATGCGTGGTTGCGTTTTGTGTGATCATGTTTTGTCACAATGCCAGTGCATACATGCAAAATGATAACAAATTAAAGCCTGTCTTTGGTAACAAATTCTCCCAGTTAAACAAGACTGTAAGATGGATATTAAATAAACATTTATATCTTAATAGAATAGTGGATTTGACATTTATTTCTATTTCCTCGAGTTGGCAGAAAAAAAACGCAAGTTTTCTCCCCTTGTTTAAGTAGTCTACATATTTTTATGATCATCATAAATGCATTTACTAGGGGTGTAACGGTACACAAAAATCGCGGTTCGGTACGTAACTCGGTTTTGAGGTCACGGTTCGGTTCATTTTCGGTACAGTAAGAAAATAAAATGAAAAATATAAATGTGCTAGTTGTTTATTACACACTTTTGTGCTTTCAACAACAGGAACATTAGCCTATATGCTAGAATCCTGCTCAAAAAGTAGTGGGTATTTAAAGATAATCCAACAACAATTTGCCTTCCAGACCCCGCGTATTGGTTAGCTTTATTTCTTTCTGAAAGAAGAAAAAAGTCCTCTGCTAAAGAGAAAAGCAATCCCAATGACAAAGATTTTTACATGTATTTTACAAATGAAATGCCTCAATGAAACATTTTTTTTTTCTTATGAACGGTTTTCAAAAGCTTTATTGGCAGATTTTCTCAAGTTAAAGCGCCACACAGAAATGAATAAATTTAATTGTGTATGCAGGATGTGTGTATTATTCTTATGATTTAATTACAGGTGTTTTAGCTCATTTCAATTTATTTTATTTAAATGGGCTATTATTTATTTTATAATGTGTTTATATTTTACAAATGTGATGTAGTATTCATTTATATTGTACATTTTATGTTGTATAACTTCAGTTCCTATGTGAATATTAGTTCCTACTTGTTTTGTTGTGGTAGGAGGGTTTTGTATTGGACACGGGGCCGTGTTGGTTATTATTATAGCAGAGAAGAAAGCAGTAAATCAACAAAGATAAGTCAACTGTGCCCCGATCTACCACTCAAGCGATCTGATGGACTCAAAAAGTAGGTTACGATTGCATATTAGTTTAAAAATCGACCGGGTCCACCGTATTTTTACACGAGTGACTTCCGGCCCGATCCTAGCTACCGGTAGTAGTATTGACGCAGGAGGGCCGCGTCTCGCGTCAAATAATAAACTCTGCCGTTCTTTTCGCGTGCGTTGCGTTGAGCCCCTTCTGGGACGCATCTAACAGTCGGCCGCACTGCGACTGGTGTGCATTGGCTGATTGACTCTAACACCCGCGTTTCACTGCGTTCTCGCGGCGGCCACGTTGTCGCGCCGTTGACGTTTCTGGGTTATAGTGTCCTACCGTGTTAGTCCTCATTATAGTAGAGAAGACGGAGTAAATCTAATCTACACAAAGAAACTGTAACGCGATCGGCTCACAACCTCGAAAAGTAAGGGTTAAATTACGTCAGAAACTCATTCGGTATTCGTCCGTTCTGAACCGAGCACCACGTACCGAAACGATTCAATACTATTACGTGTACCGTTACACCATTAGCATTTACACAACGAAATAATGCTGGAAAAGTTTCCCAGATAGCAGACCGACATTGAATAAACATTAATTTTCCATCAAAATAATCAGTCTGGTTGACATCAAAATTTTCAACATCAAGTGACGTTGAAACAATTTTGTTTTACTATATGTCAGGCGATGGTTGGGTTAACATTGTTTTATAGTTGATGAACTAATGTTGATTTATGATTGACCGGGAAATATGTTTGAAAAGTCATTGAATTATGGATGAGTGGGCGTTTTGGTCGAAAACATAACATTGATTCAGCGTTGTTCCATTGTATTAATTATCGAAATGAATTTTAGGTTTTGTAAGGAATTCAACAGTGAAGCAACATTAAAAGAAGGTGCAAAAGTGACGTTGATTCAACAATATAAGATCGACAGTGGAATGTTGATCCAACATCTTTTCAACGTCGGTCTGCTATCAGGTGTTAAATATTTTTCTCGTATGAGACCAAAGCGGCACCTTTGTTTACATTCAGCGAAGCCGACTCAGGTTTCTGTATAGTAGCTTCAACAATCAATTTGAGTCCTTTCCATACCCCATCCCTTTCGCAGTTGTTTGCTTTTCAATTCCCGTCTTCAGTTACTTTTTCACTCCTAGCTGCTCTATATCGAAAAGGAAATACCAGGATGCTCGCGGAGGGTGCCAGGGGGGGAAAATTATTTATTTTATTTAACATCCATAGATCGTTTTAGTATAATTATATAAATATATATTTATTTAAAAAAAGTTAGCGAGAGAGAAGTCCGCCCGACCCGGACACATAAATCGCTCCAGAGTGTAAGACGCACCCTCTGCCAAACTATGAAAAAAACTGCGATTTATAGTCCGAAAAATACGATACTTAACTTTTAAGTGTGTCTTTCAATTTTAAGACAACTTTGAAATGTACAATGCAGTTGTTTGAGAAGACTCAAACAACTGTTTCTAAACAGCTGGGTGAGAAAAGTGAATTGTTATTATTGTTATTATTTTTAAACAATTTCAGAAATGTTTTCCCCAGCAGAATATAATCAACACTGTCTGCTATACAAATCTATGAAAAAGTAATTTTGTTTGCTACAAGAAAGTGCAATTTTGAGAGTTTTGCATGTTTTTTGGGAACAAGATTACACAAAAACTGCCAAACAGCTTTTCATTAGCTCTTTCAGTAATAATTAAGAGAAACCTTATCAACCAGAATCCACACTTTAGATTCCTATAACGACATTCTTGTTAAATACCTGATTTAATACTTTGACTGCCATAGATGTCCCATTTATTTGAACTGGGAGGGTTTAACAGAAATAATTTACCAAATGATTCTACAAAACGAACTGACAAATAAAATGAGGACAAGGAATAGTACCGTAAGGCCTTGTACATGACTTTTTTGTGAATGTTTGGCCTTGTTTGAGGTCACCGCTTTCCTGTGTGTAATGTAGTTATTGCTTTTCTATGAGCAGAATTTTTTCATTCTTATTTTTTTTCTGTCATACATTTTAACTGGATTGGGTGTCTGGTGGGCATACAATACATATCCTTGATATTAAAAATAGTGGAAGGCACGATGGTATCACTCCAAGAAAGGTTTGCTTCACGGTTAAATTCTACACATCAGTCGGCTTCCAGAAATTAACACATGATCAGACTTCCATTTATGAGGCGAAATTACTTCAAGTGACAGTTTTGTGAAGATTACGAGCACGAGTTATCTGCTAAACAGATGAGATCTGGAGCTGCATTTTTACATACACACTGTATGTAGTTGTAGTACCCAATTACACATTTCTCCAAATATCCCCTATTTGTGTGGATCAATGGCTTGTCGCCAGGCTCCAACATTGGTTGAATAATCCAGCATGATTGTAAAAGAAAATTATTCATTTCGCAGACACGTTGGATGATTACCATCTCATATACAAATCATGCAATTAAAATTCTACAGCTCACCACTGATTATCACCAATGTAATAATCGTTTTTACGAGTGAGCGGCTATGTCTGAAATGTTATTGCTACCACGGTGAAGGCTCAGCGCCGTCACCGCCTCGGTCGTTGAACACACAGGAGCGTGACCTTCTGCGAAACATCGGGATTCCCGGTCCTCTTTTGCTTGTGAGGCGTAAATAAAGGTCCGAGTGCAGGAATCTGGGATAGGAGTCTTTTTTCATCAGGCTGTAGACTTTCATCTGAGCCTCTTCGAAACAGCTGCTTGTGGGCTGTGCTAAGTTTTTCTGGATGGCCATCTTGGTTCTGTAGTCAATGTTGACCTGAGTAGCAAAAATGTAATGTGTAACTGAGAATGGAATGTAAATACGTGTAATGTAATATGTGTAAATTCCACAAAAATACAACACTTGGAATGTTCAATAAGAGTTCCTTGTAACAAGGTTGGGACAAATAGTCATTTTTACCAAGTTGCTGAAAACTGATCTATAAATTAATAAATATACAGGTCAGACCAAAAGTTTGGACACACTTTCTTATTCGTGCGTTTTCTTTATTTTCATGACTATTTACATTGTAAATTCTCAGTGAAGGTAATAAAACTATGAATGAACACGTGTGGAATTATGCTCTTTGCAAAAAAGGTGCAAGAACATAAAAAGTATAATATTCTAGTACAGTGGTACCTACACATACGAAGTTAATTCGTTTCAGGACCTTGTTTGTAAGTCGAAATTGTCGTATGTCGAGCAGGATTTTCCCGTAAGAATACTTTATAATTCCATTAATTCGTTCCACAGCCCGAAAACCCACACTAAATCCTTAATAAATACTGCTGGTACTATTGCAAATAGCAATTAAACAGAGCAAAACAAATAAATTATGAATGAAAATAGGAATAATAATATAATAATAGTAATATTAATAATACCTGTAATTATGTAACGAATCGGGTTCTAATGTGGCGAATGTGTTTGTGTGGCTGACTTGACAGAGTGAAATAGGACTTTTTACTTTCACTTTGTTTACTTTGTTCAGCTGCGGCGGACAATAGGCATATTGTGTTTCACAAGTTATCGAATAAATGATTAGAAACCTGATAAAGACTTCTATGGCAATGTTACCACAATAATAATCGTCACCTTAACTTATAAAAACTGGCGAACGGTGGTCGGAGGAGGACCGTTGAGAGTAGACATTCTACGGCTGTATTGTCCTGCCAGGTCACGGATGCGCACACCATGCTTATATTTTTCTATCATTTCCATCTTCATTTCAAAGGTATGAATCACCTATTTCCTTTTTTCACTAACATCTTTCCTGCACTAACATTCTTGGAAATCATGTTGATTTCTCTCACAAGAAAATCCGCCGTGCGTCCATCTTTTGGGAAAACAAAGAAACTGCAGCTCTGTCATAAATCGTCAAATTTCAAGCATGTCGTCAGATGTAGAAACAAATGGCCAGTCAAATTTTATGTCAGATGTCGAAAACATCAACTCTTGCCATTCTCTAAGTCACTTAAAACTGTTTTGACTTCACAGGTATGCCTATTTAGGGTTAATTAGTGGAATTTATTGCTCTATCAATGGGGTTGGGACCTTCATTTGTGTTTCATTGATTGAGCTATGCCCAAACCTTTAGCCTGTACGGAATACACTATATTTTTCTGTAATATTGTTGCAAAATTATTTTCAAAAATCAAATCAAATAAAAGGGGGCGGGGGTGCGTTTTTGTGAAAAAGATTGTCAATGCAGATGCGCCTGCAAGAGCCGCGAAAAGAAAACTGTATTTAAGAGACAATATCGGCAATTTCACTTAAGGCACAGGTTTATTGCAAGTTAACTCACGCACGTACCGAACTCTCTAAGACTAATACTGTTGCTGCACACTCTTAAATGAGGCCATCAAAACTGTTTGTTGGGCACAAATTAGGTTATTTGGACTCAAACAGGTAAGTAGTCTTAAAACAGCATGAGAGAAACTACTCCAAAAAGTGTATTCAGGACTATTGTACTGTGTAATGCTGGTTTGCTCACACTATATTAAAGCCATCCCAGGATACAATGCAATGACATCACAGATGTCTAGAAAATTAGTAGAATGGTATCTTGAGACATAAGGGCTTTGTCGTAAGTTAAGCGTACAGTAAATAAGTTGTATCTCAAGACACCACTGGTGACGTAACATGCTTGCCGCAATCATTAATTTTCTGTATAGCTCACAATGAGTATTGAGGGATTTTTTCCCCTTTAAACAATGTTGAAAGAACAGTCATCCTGAAAAGGGGCTTACTTTTTCACTTGGAATCTATATATATATATATATATATATATATATATATATATATATATATATATATATATATATATATATATATATATATATATATATATATATATATACAATGTGTAAACGTATATACTGTATATGTGTATATCTTCTGTGCGGAAAACACAGAAAAGGCTAAAAAAAGCAATTTCTGCTCTTTCACCGCTCTTTAAAATAAACTGCTGAATTTTAAGCCAAAAGAACTGTTGCGTTTGATAGAACAATATGTCTGTATGCTGCCATAGCAGATTTACGGCGCAATAAGCCCCCAAACTACTTTTAATTAGTCCGTTTTACCCTGGAGACCCCTGTTTAGTGGTAAGGATTGTTAATTTTCTGGATTGTAGTTTTTTTGGGGGGAAAAAAAAATACCGTAATTTCTGGACTATAAGGTGCATCTGACTATACGACGCCACCTACCAAATTTGACATGAAAACAGCATTCGTTCGTAGATAAGCAGCACTGGACTGCAAGCCGCAGCTGTCCTCACTGTATTATGGGATATTTACACCAAAAGGTATTAACCGGTTACACTTTATTTGACAGTGGCATCATATGATTGTCATAAGACCAAACGAACCACCGTAAAGCTTTGAACCAAATGGCTGCAATGCTTCAAGAAGCTTCATTTGGCCATCACTGCTCCCTTGAGGTAGACAGTCAACCTCTGCTGCCACCTGCTGTCAACACTGTTGTCATCCAACGGGCCTCCTAGCATGCATTGCGGCGCTACAAATATAAATAACAATCACAATTCATGTTCTGTGCTAATTATTTCTTCCGTTTCTCTTCTAGTTGTTTCATTAATTGCTAGCTCTGGTATTTGGTAACACTTTATTTGACAGTGTCGCTATAAAACTGTCATAAGACCATCATAATTATGACATGACACTGCTATGAGCATTACTGAATGCTTATGACAGATGTCATTTTATATCATCCGGAAATTATCTCATTTTTAAACTGATGTAAAAGATCCGATCTGGACATAAATGCAGTGTTGGTGACATAATTTGCCAGATGATACTTAATGACATCTGTCATAAGCATTCATTATTGCCCATGATAGTGTCATAACCATGTCATAATTTTGACTGTCTTCTAGCATTTCTTTGAAACCACTGTCAAATAAAGTGTTACCTATTAACCCAAATAAATATAAAATAAGCCGCTCTGG
The DNA here is from genome assembly GCF_030265065.1 of Corythoichthys intestinalis. Classification (NCBI taxonomy): domain Eukaryota; kingdom Metazoa; phylum Chordata; class Actinopteri; order Syngnathiformes; family Syngnathidae; genus Corythoichthys; species Corythoichthys intestinalis. Next base: position 33,951,672 of record NC_080408.1, on the reverse strand, counting down.
ACTATAAGCTGCAGGATTCAAAATGAGGGAAAAAAGTAGCGGCTTACAAAATCATGGTAATTCAAATAAAAAAATCCCGTTATTACTAGTATTGTGATAAACTGTTTCGTTAATATGTGAGGTGAAACCCGACATCTGCTGTTGCAAGTAGAGCTGGTGCATTCCTGTTGCTACAAACCATATGCAGAAACCATATGTAAAGTACACGCAAAGGCAACAAATGCACATATTTAGGCTGACAATCATTTTACTTAAACACTATATTTGTGTGGGCGCTGCACTCTGCACTTCTGCAAAGAGTCACCGCCACAAAGAGGACACCAGCTCTTAACGGTCAGATGCGGTCAAATCATCATGCACACTGCAAAGGAAAATCTTATAAACCGCAGCTATCTCTCACCGGGTGCTTTGCTGTATTTTGTTGAGATGCCTGACCAAACTGCACTACTGCCGCGCCCTGCCGAGCGTTCATAAAGGTCGACTGGATTCCTGACCCAGTAATGATTGAGAATTCATCCACCATGGTCCTTATCGCCATGTCATGAATATTCTAAACCTCCAAACACACAGCGACAGGCCACAGAAAAACATTCTCATTTCTATCTGCAAATTAACATGCAATACCTCTTTAGGCGCATCCGACTCAATAAAAACAGTATAAATATTTTTGGCTTTAGACAGCAGCTTCTTCTCAGACTCAGAGGTCTTGAATTCTTCACACGCCAGCCAGAACTCTAAGTTTTCCTCACTGAACTCAGAGCGAAGGAATTGAGAGAAAGTTTCCACCCCGTCTGATGTAGAGAAACAAACAAAGACGCACAGAGAGTTAATAGAGAAATTGTAAAAATGAAAAAAACAAAACAAATAAAAAACAGATCTGTTTATAAAAGAAACAAAAATGGGGTGGGTAATTGAGGAGAGAAATTTGCAAATAGGCAGTAAACTTTCCATAACTTATTTAAAGGCCAGTAATATGTGTACACAAACAACAAAATTAGCCAACAGAATCTGACACATTTACAGTTGCTATTTTCATTGTTTCAGACTCAGTAGTGTAACTACACCCTCATTAGTACAAGCAGTTGTTTTATGGCTTAATGTGGAGCAAAAGGGCAATTTTGTAGGAGAATGTTGGAAACATTAAAATTAGGCCTGTCAAAATTATCGCGTTAACGGGCGTTAATTAATTTTTAAAAATGAATCACGTTAAAATATTTGACGCATTTCACGCACATGCCCCGCTCAAACAGATTAAAATGACAGCAAAGTGTCATTTCCACTTGTTACCTGTGTTTTTTGGTGTTTTGCCGCCCTCTGCTGGCGCTTGGGTGTGACTGATTTTATGGGTTTCAGCACCGTAATTATTATTGACATCAACAAAAGCAACAATAGTTTATTTTTTGACTGAAAATTTTACAAACTTTATTAAAACGAAAACATTAAGAGGGGTTTTAATTTAAAAATTCTATAACTCGTACTAACATTTATCTAACATTTAAGAACTACAAGTCTATCCATGAATCGCTTTAACAGAATGTTAACAATGTTAATGCCATCTTGTTGATTTATTGTTATAATAAACAAATACAGTACTTATGTACAGTATGTTGAATGTATATATCCATCTTGTGTCTTATCTTTCCATTCCAACAATAATTTACAGAAAAATATGGCATATTTTATAGATGGTTTGAATTGCGATTAATTACGATTAATTAATTTTTAAACTGTGATTAACTTGTTTAGAAATTTTAATCGTTTGACAGCCCTAATTAAAATATGCATCACAGCTAATCATGCTCTCTTAAAGAGTACATATATATTAATAATTATGACTTTGTTTTTTTTTTTTTGTCCGTATTGTAAATCTGACCTGCGTTCTTCATCAGTTCTTCAAATGAGTTGCTCCATTGCAGAGCCGTTTCTGCTGAAATGCTGAGAAAAGATGAGGAAACTCTGGTTTAGTGACTCTGCAGCAGAGTTGAAGTGTTTTGTGGGTCAAATTTGCACATCCATGAGAAATCAATGAAATTTGCCTCACTTGCTGGGTTGGGTCTTCTTCTGTTGACTGACATTTTCATGAGAGCCAGACCTGGTGAAACTAGCACGGCTCTTCCTCTCCTTTTCTTGCTGTCTGCATACAAAAGAGAAGCCATTAAGGTCTATAAACGTGTGGTCTTGTCCTCTATGACCATATCTGAAAGACTCCTCTCGGTCACGTTTCTACTTGTTTTAGGTGACTGCACAATAAATGTCATTTCTCTATAGGGCAGTAAACATTACTCAAACTAGTTGCATGTGCTATGAACTTGCAAAATGGGCTTTATGAGTATATGAGACTTTGCTGCACCTGTGACCGAGGATTTGACGGATGTCAAAACTTTCAATCACACTTAAGCTCCTGAATAGGTTGGTCATTATTATAATACGCACAAAATTCAGTATTTCCGTGAAAACAGAAAATTGCTGAACCATGAAGGTTGCACTCAAGATATCTGAGAACAGCAGCAGCAGTAGGAATTCAATTCCAACATTAAAAAAAAAAAAAAAAAAAATCTTTAAGAGTCAACCGACCTGCTTTTATCAGCCTTCATTGTTGGTTCTTGCTTGTCTCGTGGACCGTGACTTTTGAAATACGCTTCCTCCTTTTGGGCCATGAAGTTAAATTGAGGAAACAAGAAAACAAACGTTTCCATGCTGTTCTGTCTGCATTTTGCGTGTTAAGGAGCAAGCCACAAATAGCTCAGTGAAAAACGTTGAAGCCGTCATCGTCGTTCTGTAAACCACGTTTGCATTTCATTTCCCATCTCTTTTGTGAGACTTCCTGTAATGTTTTCAAACCTCACTGTTGACGGCTCTTATCATCACAGAGAAACCCCCCGTTGTGTTCAACATCCTGTCAACAGTTTCTATGCAACTGCAATTTTTTAAAAAGGCATTTATCCCTGTAAAGTGTTGTCTTATATTTCCACACTTTGCTTAAAAAATGAAATGACAGGAAACTACAACTTTACTCGGACAACCAAAATTGGACCTTGCTGCAGAGATAGTAAGAGTATAATCTATTCTATAATTTTTTGCAGCATTCAGGGAGTGAGATAAGCAACCAACAGGTTATGAAGTCATTTTGTTGTACACAACCGCAAACATAAATACATATTACTCTGAAGGTGTCAATTAATGCTGACAATTTGTTATATTTGTCCAATTTGTGTTAAGGAATGCTGGGTTTTATTTTATGACAAACGACTCAAAAGTTATCATTCTTTTTTTTTTTTTTTAGGGAAAACACTCTTGATATAAGCGTTCCATCTTTTTATCTCCACACACCTGGAGCGGGAAATGAGGTGTGAATGTCGGCTTGAAAATAGATTGATTGCAAATTCACTAAAATTGCAGAGTAGAGCCCAGCAAATTTCCATTTATCACGGAGCGTTCTCCAGAGAAATGGTCGGAATATAAAGCCCTGGAGCACAAACATTTGTACAGACGCAGCAAAGTGAAAGTCAGACACCTGTGTAACTTCAGGCCCTATCAAAATCTCTCTCAAAGTCACATTAAAAACAACACATTGATTACAAGAGACACACGATGTGCCGCAAATGTATGCAGCTCCAGCCCAATGATCCAATAAAGTGAAACTGCGGTATCCTTTCCCTTCAGGTAAACAATGGACAGCTGAATCACTAAAACCAAATTGAATAGCAGTCATTTAGTTTAGCTGTATGTATTTGCCTGCTGTCAACATACCAGATGAGAGAAGCAACAAAATCAATACGCAGAGCACTGCCCCGAAGGTGCTCCCACCAGCTGGGTGCAAAAGATTAGGGACGCTCTATTTTATCATTCTGAAATAATATTCCCATTTACACATTTAATTCTGTAACTGTTTCACGAACAGTTTTTTGGGCTAGTTGTTCACCCATAAAATGAAACTGGGCAAAGGACAAGCAAAGGCAAGTCAGTACTTGTGCTATAAAGAAACTAAAAGCAATTCAGCCCAATGAAAAAACAGATTGTCTCAACTGTCGCAACCTAAGCAGGGAGTGTCGCCCGACCGTGAAAGCAACACCACAATCCCGCCGCTCTATGTAAAGGTCATGTAAATGGCATCGATGAACATGATAGCTATGTAGGAGACTTATCTGAAATGGGAAGTGATGGAAGTGAAACTTTCGTTGGTTAAAACAGGAAGGCGGGGTGCTATTTCCTGTCTGATGTGTCCAGTCTGCCACATGGGAACTCTTGGTTTTCTGATTTAGTTGTTTTGACAGCCGACGAAAAGACAAAAGGGAAAAACACTTAAAATTTTAAATAAACATATACATTGTGGATGCACCGAAATGAAAATCTTGGCTGAAACCGAAAAACGAACATGAAACAAAAACATAAACCAATTGAAATTCTCTAAATATGTTTTGTTTGTTTAATATGAAATGTATACTGTATATAGCGGTAAACACTCAGGTGACTTGAAGTTCAGCTCTGAGACCCCCAATTTGGCCAAATTTCAAAATTGTCCTATATGCATGTGTGATACATCATTGGAAAGCTTAAAATCTCAGTTCTCTGGGGGAAGAAAAATTCTGAACAGGAGGGCATTTATTTAAAAAATAAATAAATAAATAAAAATAACCCTAACTCGAGGTGAGAGCATGAGAGAGCATAATTAAAGACACCATGATTTTACCGAGATATTATCGTGTACTTACCTTGTTTCGATTCAAAAACTCTGTGTAGCATGTCTCACCGAGGGTCAAGGCACAGCTTTGAATGGCCACACTCGGACTTTTTGGGGATTTTATGGGTGACACACGGTAATATAACATGGGTCGCAATGTAGAAATCGCAGACATCAACAATAAAAATACAATTAAGCAATAGTTATGAGGTGGATACCAGTGACCTACAGTATTTACAGACACTATTTTTTTCATTGTGATGTAATTTGTTTAAAATATGCGAGTGAATAATTTTAAAGTTTTTTTTTTTTCAATTGATTATTGTAAGCTAAAAATTATAGACATTTCGAATTCTAAACATAATTGCTTACCTTCTTTTTATGGCTGGGTTGAAAGCGGTTACGCTGTGTCTGTAAACAGGGGTCTCCAGGGTAAAACGGACTAATTAAAAGTAGTTCAGGGGCTTATTGTGACACGAATCTGCTATGGCAGCATATAGACATACTGTTCTATCAAACACAACAGTTCTTTTGGCTTAAAATACAGCAGTTTATTTAAAAACGGGTGCAAGAGGAGAAAATGATTTTTCAGCCTTGTCTGTGTTTTCTGCCATATTTATATTAAAAAATATATGTATATATGTTATAATAGTATTATATTATATTACATATATACAAAAATAAAAAGGATTTTTCTGTTTATTTTAAGTAGCTCTTCATATTGCACAAACACGTGACTCGTAGCATCTTTGATGTCACACGGATACACACTGCAACATGTGTGACACGTCATCACACGGTCCCTTTGTGCGGTCTAAATCGTCACACTTTTGTGGTAATTTTTGAGGATTTTATGCTACCAGATCCAGCATTTGTTTTATCCAACGCTGCAGGTCTGCGTCTGTTTGTTTTGTGGAATGGTATGTAACAGTCACCTCCATAAATGGTGTTCCTCCCGACATCCACCACGTGGTGGCATCGCTTCATTTACATTGAATTGTTACTTCTTCTATTGTTACTTTACTTATATGTTGCAGTTCATCTAGGAACGCGTGTGTGCGAACCTCTGAGCTTTCGAGTGACGAGTGGTCAAAGATTTATTTATTTCTGTTAATAAATGTGCATAAGTGGCAGCTTGTCCCCTTTTTGTTACTTTTATGCATGCATCCTACCTACCACGCGGTACAGGTGGTAACATTAATCGATGATGACCTATAATTCTTGTTCATAGTGTAGATGCATATGCTACATAACTTTTTGTTTCCGCCAAGGTAAATTCCGGTTGAAAAAAAAAGCATTTTGGACTGAAAACCGAAATATGTTACGCAAGAAAACCTGTCCTACGAATCAATTTACCTTCCAATCTCACTATCAACAAGAAAAAGAGCTGCCAAATCATATCGGACAAGATTGTAGACCTGTAGACAGCAGAAATGGCGAACAAAACCATCAGTAAATGGCTTGGTGTGAAAGAGGCAACTATTGGCCCCTTCTTCAAAAGTGAAGGAGACACATAAAATGGCCATCAATTGCCTGTTGTCTGGAGGTCCCCGCAACATCTTACCTTGTGGACAGGGAATGGGAAATGCAGCAAATGTAAGAGAGTAGCCTCAAAGTAGATAGCAGGAACTTGTCATTGATTTAAAGGCAATTGGGACCTTGGTAACCATGAAAACATTTGGTACCACTGCAGCGTAATGGGCTGAAATCAAGCTGTGTTCACAAAGTCCCCTTGCTTAAGAGACAATGAAAGAATGTACAGGGCTGCTTCAGGTTTGCCAAATAAAATGACTCAGCTAATGGCCTAAGAAAAAGAGCTGTGAAGATTGGGTTCATGTTCCAAAAGCACTTCATTGTTTATGAAATGTACTGTACTAAATTACAAGTAGAACTTCCAAAACAGTCAAATTACTGTCCTCGTAAAATTTCCTCTTCCTACTCAAAATTGACATGTTGTAATTATGTCTTTTGAGCTATTATTTGTATGGCCTGAATACCTTATATTTATGTTGCCGGGATTATTGTTGTAATAGGATTTATCAACAGAATCCTACAGGTTCTGGAGGTAATCCATAAGGTTTGAGAATTAGTTACATTTTTTTTAAAAGCTCCAAACAAGAGCTCATGAAAATGGCTGATTTTTTTCCCTCTTCATTTTTATTAATTTATTTCAGCATTTTTGCTTGCATTCCACCTGTACATTGACTCTGAAACAGTATTGTGTTCCATTTCTCATGGGTTGCTAATGAGGCCAAGCCAAAGGGGGCCTCGTGGCACAAGCTGGTCATTTGGGGCGCTGTTTGCAAATTACAGTTAAAAAAAAAGAAAAGAAAGAAAATAGAAGAAACCACTGGCTCTCACCAACACGGCAAACTTCGGGTCAATTCCGAATGGTGTTTTTTTTTTTTTTTTTTTTGTTACAGCGTTGCAGCTGTGTTCCTCCTGCACTAATGATGACTGGATGGTCGATGTCTCAATACAAGAAAACAAACAAAAAACTTTTTATTGTGTAAACCTGCATGCTCCTTTACCACTATTGTGAGTCCAATTAAAGTGGCACAAATGTTTCCTATTAATGCAGATCATACTGGATATGAAAAGCTGTAACAGATAGATATAGTTGATAGCTAGACAGACAGACAGACAGACAGACAGACAGACAGACCGATGCAGGCCATAGTTAACTAATGATTAATCACATTTTAATTTTTTTTAAAAAAATATGACAATGATGAAATATTTTATCTACACCTAATAGAGCAGTGTCCAAATTTAAGCCTCATTAGAAACAAGAGTTGGGCAAGGTTACACTTGTAAAGGTGATTTACACATCCATTTTCCCCAAATAACCTAAAATAAAAGGGCGGCCCGGAGGAAGAGTGGTATATCCTTACTTTATATACGAGTAGTTTACATGTCTATTTAGCCTATATGTTAACTTTTAATTAAATATACAGTATCATTTGTTGTCATTGGTTTATTATTATTTATAAAGTACAATTTAAAAAATGTGGAAAAATCAGATAAAATTTGAGTTGTCCGATAATTACTTTTTAACCAATAACTCCAAACCCCAAAAATCTGATACCGATATCAAATCAATACCAATATGTTGTATGCAGTCGTGGACTTAACACACTATGGCTAATTGTATTGGGATTTCCCACTTGATTGTTTAATAATGACAAATATAACAACTATAAGGTTTTCCAAATAAGCATTTTTTGAAAAATACGAGAACAACGTGCCTGTATTACACAACTATATTTATTGTTAAAATCAAACTACTGCAAACATCAGTTTTTTGGATGAAGTGCAACTGCAAAGTGCCGATAACGCACTTTTTCTGTCCTCAATGATTTTGTGGGTACACAAATCGAAAGAGAGCAAACAAATCAGGCTCTAAAGAGAAGTCAGACCCTGGAGTAAAGTTGAATTGGCGTTACTGTGGTCATCTTTCTCTTGACAAGAGCACTAATTCTTTTTTGTGAAACTGAAAACAACAAAACGTTGCGTCAATAATATGAAATACAGTCATAAAATAAAGTAGCATACAAATAGCAACTGGTTACAGCTGGCAAGCAATGAAATAATACAACCGCATTTTAACACAAATGCAAAAAAAAAAAAAAAAAAGGATATATACTCATCTCCAATATACTCCACAACACTCATGAACAAACAGTAAAACAAAGTAAGAATATAACTTACAAGCAAGGCTTGTACAAGGCACAAACAATGTAGTGAGATGGCAAGAACTGCTATGGTACATTGGCTGCAGACGTTAGTTCGTCCATTTAGCTCTCTCTATTTGGAATGAGCTCACGTTGACATATGATTGCGTCAGCAAAAAAGTGCCAGAACTTATCAAAACTAATTACACCTAAGCGCCAGCAGGGGACGAGAAAATATCAGAAACACAGGCAGGCAATAAGTGGACATAACAGCACTGCCATATGCATACTGGGCCAAAACCAAGAATGAAAAACCGATGTCAATATTATCCAATATTGTTTTAAAATTGTTTTATTGGCCAATATTATTGGCTACCGTATAGTATTGGACAACTCTAGATAAAATGATTAAAATCACCAAAACGCTTGTCTTTCAAAGCATTTACCTACATACTGGTACTTCATCTGTGCATTTTAGCGGGGTTTGTGCCAGTTAAGTTAATCCACCTCAGAGTGCCAAATTTTGGAGGGAAAAAAAGCCGAAGTTCCTTTTTGTCTGAGAACACGCATTTCAAATTGATCCTCCGTGTCCTTGTGTCCACAAATGTTGAGCTTTGGGTGGCCGCGAGCGGAGCACGATTGCCCTTGAGCCTTCATGCTGGAGCTTCTTGTGGTGCTTCAAAACGGTCACATTCTTACATTCCACACTTTCATTCAGTTTACCTGCGCATTGCAGCACCATATATGACATCAAATGCCATAATTCGCCTCAGAGTGATCATTTTGGGCTAAAAACCCAAAGTCCTACACGAAGATTTCACCTCGATCCTCCGTACGCATGAGGGCCTCAGTGGGCCCGAGAGCTGTGATGCCGCCAGGAAGTTCATCGCTGTATTTTAACCAAACATGCTCAAAAACGACCATAATGGATAGTGCCAATTGGAGCAGCTTAAGTTTTTCAGGCGGGTTCAGGCTCTCCACACCACCTCAATGTATCCATTTTTGGCCATTAAAATCCAAAATTAAGTTTAGTCTGAAAACCAGTATTTTACTGTGGCTCTCGGGCCCAACTCGACAGCCACGGCCTTTGTCTTGAAGTTCAAACTACGTAGGGTGGGCAGGGCCATAATTAATCGGGCATTTTAAAAAATCGATGGCGTAGAAGGTGGGTTGTGTTAATGGTGTTATTAACGCATTAACTGACAGCATACAGTTGCACAATAGAGTGCAGAGAATGTTATGCAATGTGATGAGTCTATACAGTACAATTACAGTAAAATGTTTTCAGTTACAAAGAAGGGAACCATGAGTTTTAGGTGTGAAAACAAACAGCTGGCATATCCGTTCAAAAGAGAAAAAAGATGAAGTAGAATTTTTCATTTTGTTTGAACATAAAAAATATATACCTACATTATAATGCATATTTTTATATCGATGGACAGAAAATCTAAATTTTACGACATAATGAGACAGAATAAACTTGACGAATAACTAGTCAGGTTTACTTGGGACTCTGAAAGCAAAAAAAAAAAAAAAAAAAAAAAAAAAAGGTTTGTGCCAGTTTATAGACTTGCAATCAGCTGTGGGATCTCCCTTGTCGCATTTTACAAGAATGTTGAGAGCTTCCAGGAAGTCAACCCCATATGCTGTGGGTGTGTCTGGAAAGCATCTTGGCTTTACATCAGTGGCATCATAAGTGACACAGCTGCTCAGGTGACAAGATTAACTGATTAGCTGAGATCTATCTACAGAACATCGCTTCGATGATATCTGGCGCCATCTAGCGTCGTGAATAAGTATATCGTCTAGACCGTGAACATGATACAACCCCCACTTTTTCAGTCTTATTTCAATGCAAAAAACACCGTCATATATTCGGGCCAATACAGTACTTAAAATGATTACGACGACAGCGATATGTTTAAATAGCTGATTTGCTGCAATTTTATAGGTAGATAAGCGCAGTAACACAAAAGATTTTAAATGTCGCATCCTCTTCTTATTTTTCTTAGGCTCGAGTATATGGCAGCACTGGATCAAAAAGACATTAGCTTTGACAGGGAACAACGCCGGTTTGGGATGTGCTGAAACAATGTTACCTTTGTGAAAAACATGACTTTTAAAAATCTCTGTATTGCCTGCTCACCAATGAAGAATAAAATGAAACAACCATCTAGTTTTTGTTTGTTTGTTTTTCCTAAATCTACACTGAGAGGTTTTGACCATACGTAATTCCAGGTGGCAGAAGCTTAAGCAATTACCAATTGCATCACAAGTAAACAAAACCCTTTTCATGCCCCCATGCAGCAAATGAGAAAATCGGTTGAATGATGACTTTTGCCCCATTGCGACCCAACAATTTAAAGTATATTTGCTGATTTGTTTATATAACATTCACATACAGAGGGTAATGTATTTTTCTACATTCTTGGCTCTGCTTCTGCATTTTGAAACAAGCAGCCGACTGCAGTGCATAAGATCCTGCCCTCTGTTACGTACGCAATCAGCGGTGACGTTCAACTTGCATCTACTCTTACAGTACACTAGCCAGCCAGATGATAAGAGGCAGCCAGCAAAGCTCAGGCTCAACTCATTTTTATTATGCACATATAGGATGCATTGCTGTCTAGAGTTGTGATGTTTGAATGACATTTAACAAATAGGTCTTGGTTTTTAATTTGGCAGGGTTGTTAACAACACTGCACCAAATTCATTTCAAATAAATTAGTTTTTGCTTTAAAAGGACTTTCAACTCAATCAATTGACTGTGATCAATTACTGCCAACCTTCCCTGCTCAAATGGATTGGACATCTATTGCCATCGATGGCAGTCAAAGAGTTATTTGTAATTCTATAAAATTCACAGTAGAGCAGGCTTAAACCTCCTGTATCCCTCCCAGTGAAAACAATAAAAGCATGTCATTGGCACCAAATGAGTAAAAGATACGTTTGTAGTAAAGACAACTCATATGAGCTACTAAAATTGACTTTAGTTTGCTATTGAATCTTCTAATAAAGTTGAATCCCAGTTACATACAGGATATAAAAAGGCGCATCCCCCTTTTTTTCCCTCAGACAGACCCAACGTTGTTTAAGGTCAATTAGGGATACAAACATTATATTTGTTTACTAAATTACTTAGTCTATAAAAAAGATTGTTAGATCTGTACCCTGTTTCATTATTGGGTGCAATTTTCAGATGCCTGACGATGTTAAATTCTCCTGTTAACAGAATGAGGTTCTGTGTCCTAGGGAGGAATTGGCTTTAACCCTTTACAGGGCACCCATTTAACTCATTGGCTTCCACTGAAGGCCCTAGACGTCCAATCCATTTTGACTGGGAGATCCTGGCCGCCAAAGATCGTAGCCATCTCTCCCAGTGAAAGTGGATTGGACTGCTTGCGTCATAAGTAGCACTGAAGGATGAGCAGTCACAGGCAGTCCTCCCAGTTTGAATAAATTTGGCATTTGTCGTTGCCAATGGCAGGAAATGAATCAATTTTTAAGTGTTAGTGAGGGCCAAAACCATAGTGTTTTTGTTTCTATTTTTCATTCTTTATTGAAATGTTGTTAATTTGATCTAATTTTGCATTTATTTACATCCATCTATCCATCCATCATCTTCCGCTTGCTCCGGGGTCTGGTCGCGGGAGCAGCAGCTTTAACAGGGAAGCTCAGACTTCCCTCTCCCCAGCCACTTCAACCAGCTCCTCCGGCAGGATCCCAAGGTGTTCCCAGGCCAGTCGAGAGACATAGTATCTCCAGCTTGTCCTGGGTCGTCCCTGGGGCCTCCTGCCAGTGTCAGGAACACCTTTCCGGGGAGGCGTCCAGGAGGCATCTGAACCAGATGCCCGAGCCACCTCAGCTGGCTCCTCTCAACGCGGAGGAGTAGCGGCTCGACGCCAAGTCCCTCCCGGATGACCAAACTCCTCACCCTATCTCTAACGGAGTGCCCGGAAAACATGCGGAGGAAACTCATTTCGGCCGCTTGTATCCAGGATCTTGTTCTTTCTGTTACGATCCGCGAACGCGGAAAACAAGATTGGACCAAAGAGCAGACAAGAGACAGAGGGAATAGTAAAAGGGGTTTTTAATACAACTAAAAAACACGCGATCGCGGAAAAAGGGAGAATAACAAAAGGAGTCCGTGACAAGAGGTCGACGGGGATCAAATAACACTAAACTAAGCGGTGGGCAGCGAGCCAACAAGATAACAAAAGTAATCACACTCAATACCTGCACAAGGTAGAGGAATCACCAAACGAAAAAACAGCTGACGCATAAACTAGCAAATCCAATGAGCCTCGAAAGTACTGGTATAGAATGGCAAACAGCAAGCAAATATCTCGGCAACGTTGGCTTGGGTCGCCGGCGTTATATACAACTGTTGAGTTGCTGGAATTAGCCGCAGGTGCGATGATGGGAACGCCCACACCGCCGGCTCTGTAATGGAAAACAAAATCTAACCAGCAACAGAATGTGACACTTTCGGTCACGACCCACAGCTCGTGGCCATAGGTGAGGGTAGGAACGTAGATCAACTGGTAAATCAAGAGCTTTGCCTTTGCATGCCGGATCTGGCCTCAGCTCGGCAGATCCGCATAGCAATCACACCCGTTTAACGTCAGTGCGCCAGATGCGGCCCGGATCAGCACTATGACAGTCCAAATGATAGGTTACGCACTGTTCCGGGGCAGACTGTGCAGACCAAACGCATTCAAACTCTGAAATTTAACAGTTGACAAGTGATGTCACTGTCAGCGCGCACCTGAAAGGCAACTAAACAGAAGAGCAAGCATGGGTAAGTCACGACACGTCAGCGGACAGCAAATTTGTATGGTAAGTGCTTTATTCAAAGTCATCATTGTGTTTTGAAGTCGCTGCTTTACTGCTAAACAAGTTATTCAATCCAGCGTTAATAAAATGGCCGGTGAATTTAAGTGATCTGCCATGTCTGCAAGTTAAGTAATTCAAAAATTGTTGCATAACAACATATGGAGGGAGAAAGCATTTACTATGTGTTGCTGTAAATGTTTCAATGTTTGAATACTATTATTCAAACAGAGCCCCTTCTCCTTGTGTTTGTGTATTTGTGACACTTTGCCTTAATTGTCGCCTTGATTGCACAGATGGGTGAGCCTCGGACCAGGTGCCGCTGATCATCGTCAGCAGCTTACTTAAACCAGTCCTTGGCCTTGCATCGTCACCAGATCAGCAATTCACCTACAGGCAGTGTTGTTAATCTTACTTTAAAAAAGTAATTCATTAGTTACAAATTACTTCTCCCAAAAAGTAATTGCGTTAGTAACTCAGTTACCTGAATGTAAGAGTAATTAGTTAATTGGCAAAGTAACTGGTGATAATTTTCATGTTTTTTTTTTCTCCAATAAAAAACAGGTCACAAAATGTGAAGTTTAAAGGGTTTTGGGACAATTGGCCCTAGCCCAATTCTTTACCCTAAACTTAACTAGACACAGGGGTATTGCGGATATTGCGATAACTAGATAGTAGTGATGTCACGAGGTGCGCCGAGTCTTCGAAGCGTGTGTCGAGTAATGAAGGGACTTTTCTGTGACGCGCGTTCTGAGGCTTGCTTCATTTAGGGGAGGTTTTGAAAATGATGACATCCGAAGCCTCGCTGTACCACGTGATCGCTTCATGGAGTGCTTTAGATTTGCTGAGCGGTTTGACAGCTCACTTCTGTCTATCAACACCTCTGGCTGCATTCAAAATGTGGGTGTTAGCAGGAGAGTTGTGATCAGGTGAGAGTGCGGATAATTCGGAGGTGGTTTGGAGAGTGAAAAGTTTAAGTGAGTTGAAAGAAGGGTACAGTAGTTGATACTGGGATGAAGCCAACAACAAAGAGGTCTTTCTCTCTGTGGAAAAAAAAAAAAAAAATCATAGAACAATGAAAATCCCCACCATCCTGTCGCTACATCAATGTCCAAATTGCACTTGCATAATCAGTAACCTTTTTCATGTTACACGAAACATGCTTACTGTTCTCTCTGATTACGTGTAACGGGTTCACGCAAGTCCATTGTGTTGAAACCTCCCTTTCCTCATGTTGGTGCGCTGGCAGGCAAAAGGGGTAGCCCGGGCTTCTGGCTTGGTGGTCAGAGCATCCGCCTACCGTGCTGGACGCGTCGTGCGAGTGAGTTCGAGTTCTGTCCTGGGTAATGGTACGGATTGCGTCGTATATATGTGATATCTACCAAAGCATCATGTGGGCGTAGTTTGTAGGCTATCGGCTACAGTCAGGTATTATTGGAGCCACCTAGCATAGTAGCATCGCGTTTGCAACGGCGTCACACTCCCTTGCCTCCTCCCCACTCCTACTCTGCTCTCTCGTCTCTGTGAGTCCGTCTTTTTCAGACTTTTCTCGTGTCAGTCAACCAATATCGCAACACATAGTAATGCACGCCTTTCCCCCCTCAGTAACGGTAACGGTGTTGCCAAGATGAGAGAAGTAATTAATTAGATTACTCACTACTGAAAAAAATAACGCCGTTAGTGACGCTGTTATATACTAACAACACTGCCTACAGGTATGTTACTTTCAACCTAGAAAGAATCTTGTAAACCTGATACTGAGCTCAATTTTTGCTTTTAATAGACAAATTTAATTTGCAATATAAACACATTACAGTATGATACACTGAACAAAATGGACCCCAAATTTAATACTGAATACTGTTTTGATACAAATCTGGCCCAGATTGGGTAACATGTATGCCACACCCGGGCGATACATTAATGTCGTGTCTGCTACTTCGGACCAGTTCTGGCCAAAAACTGGTGCTGATCCGGCAAGTGACTCCTTACTGAGTTTGGGCATTGTTCAAAAAGACACTGGGGCGGATCCGTTTTACGAAGTTGGGCTGAAATTTGCAGTACATCTGGCCCATGTCAACTCCAGTTATATTTTGCTATCTGGGTGCAGACAAAGCTAGGCATGTTTTGACTGTTTTGGGTGTGCATGCGCCATACGAGAGAGACAAAAGAAGTGGAAAGAAAATGTAGTTTATCACTTTAAAGTTTGTCTTGCTTTCTGAGATGTCTTCTTAGGCTCATTAGGCGAGGAGACAAAACGTGCATTTCGTCCACCTAAGTGCATAATGCTTGCTTTATGAAAATGTAAAACTGTGATTTCGGGTTGAAGAATTGTATTATTCTCACTTATATGACAAGACTGTAAATAGGATGGATCTTTTGTTTGCGTCTACTTGCTCCATGAGTCAGGGGTTTAGTGAGCGCAGTCTTTTCTGCCTACTCTTGCAAAATGCTAAAAGATTCCTGATTACCATACCCATTGCAGGAAAGGTAATTTTTCACATTTTATTTGCGTTCGTTGCCAGAATAATATTTTCAAATCAAAACAAACCACTGTGGCTGCTATTGTTATCACATTCAGCTTTGCTACTGAAGCTTTTTCCAAACAAGTTCAATCTCAAAGCTCTTTCTCACCCTGAAGTCAAGCACTTATAGACGTTTATGTCGTGATGTGGTCTATCTGGCAACAATGAGCCATGTGAACATGACAGTGTCAAAAGAAGGGCAGCAGCATGAGTGCGAGTCCACACTGTGAGTGATGTGCTTGTAAAGAGAGCTGGACACAATTCTTTATCATGGCTATTTGAGACTCTCAAGTAATCAGGTCCACATGCCAATAGTGATGGATTCCATTCTGCGGCTACTCTTTAGCCAACTACACTAACACAAACACGCACACACACACACACACACTCAATCCCAAATTTACATGCCCAAGCTGTTTTTAATCAATAAACATTTTGTCTTGAAAAGACAATGGCCTGCAAGCTGTTTTTATAACCAGATCAAGCATATAAACTCCATTGAAAATATCTAGTACTACTACTTTTACTGTGCTGTATGAACCTTTTTTCCCAAGGAATGCAGTAGATAATTTCAATTAATATACCACAGTGCTTCAGGTAACATTCAAGCATATAAACTTAATTTAAAAATCTCATGTGAATAATATACAGTTATGTTCTATGATTGAATTGCACAAACCTAATTCCCCAAAAATGATATTATTCAAACTGTGAATAAAAACTCAATGCAATGATGTGGAAGCGTCAAATTTCAATATTTCATTTATATTATAGCATACAGTCATAGACAAAATTTTTGGCACCCCTGGAATTTTTCCAGAAAATACAGCATTTCTCACAGAATAAATGCAATTACAAATGTTTTCAGTATGAATGTGTTTATTTCTTGGATGTGCATTGAAAAAACACAAAACAGCTGAGGAAAAAAGTCAAAATCGACACAATTTCAGACAAAACTCAAAAAATAGGCCAGACAAAATTGTTGGCGCCCTCAACTCAACACTTGGTTGCACATCATTTAGAAGAAATAACAGAAAGCAGTCGCTTCCTATAACCACAAACAAGTTTCGTGCAGCTCTCGGATGGAATTTTGGACCACTCTTCTTTTGTGAACAGTTCTAGGTCTCTCAGATTTGACGGGTGCCTTCTTGCAACAGCAATTTTGAGATCTCTCCATAGTTTTCAATATTATTTAGATCCAGACTCGTCGATGACCACCTCAGAATTCTACAGCATTTTGTCTCCAACCATTTCTTGGTGCTATTTGAAGTATGTTTTGGGTCATTGTCCTGTTGGAACACCCATGACCTCAGACGCAGACCAAGTTTTCTGACACTTCAGCCAAATTCCGGCCCAAAATATTTTGATACTCTCCATATTACATGACTCCTTGCACACTGTCATGGCCCCCAGTGTCAGAGGCAGCAAAACAACACCAAAACATCTTTGGACCTCCACCATGTTTGACTATAGGCACTGTGTTGTTTTCTTTGTAGGCATCTTTCTTTTTTTCTGGCACTGGGCACTGGTCTCAAACCTTTTCTTGATGCTATTTGAGGTACAGTGGGGCAAATAAGTGTTTAGTCAACCACTAATTGTGCAAGTTCTCCCACTTGAAAATATTAGAAAGGCCTGTAACTGTCAACATGGGTAAACCTCAACCATGAGAGACAATGTGGGGGAAAAAACATAAAATCACATTGT
The DNA here is from genome assembly GCF_030265065.1 of Corythoichthys intestinalis. Classification (NCBI taxonomy): domain Eukaryota; kingdom Metazoa; phylum Chordata; class Actinopteri; order Syngnathiformes; family Syngnathidae; genus Corythoichthys; species Corythoichthys intestinalis. The sequence goes on along the minus strand of NC_080408.1, from coordinate 33,934,255 downwards.
TTGAATTTTAAAGAATTTATTAGCAAATCATGGTGGAAAATAAGTATTTGGTCAATACCAAAAGTTCATCTCAATACTTTGTTATGTACCCTTTGTTGGCAAGAACGGAGGCCAAACATTTTCTGTAACTCTTCAGAAGCTTTTCACACACTGTTTCTGGTATTTTGGCCCATTCCTCCACACAGATCTCCTCTAGAGCAGTGATCTTTAGGGGCTGTCGTTGGGCAACCCGGACTTTCAACTTCCTCCACAGATTTTCTATGGGGTTGAGATCTGGAGACTAGCTAGGCCACTCCGGGACCTTGAAATGCTTCTTACAAAGCCACTCCTTTGTTGCCATGGCTGTGTGTTTGGGATCACTGTCATGCTGAAAGACCCAGCCACGTCTCATCTTCAATGGCCTTGCTGATGGAAGGAGATTTTCACTCAAAATCTCTCCATACATGGCCCCATTCATTCTTTCCTTTACACAGATCAGTCGTCCTGGTCCCTTTGCAGAAAAACAGCCCCAGAGCATGATGTTTCCACCCCCATGCTTCACAGTGGGTATGGTGCAATTCAGTATTCTTTTTCCTCCAAACACGAGAAACTGTGTTTCTACCAAAAAGTTCTATTTTTGGTTTCATCTGACCATAACACATTCTCCCAGTCCTCTTCTGGATCATCCAAATGCTCTTTAGCGAACTGCAGACGGGCCTGGACGTGTACCTTCCAGGGGGACACATCTGGCAGTGCAGGTTTTGAGTCCCTGCTGGCGCATTGTGTTACTGATAGTAGCCTTTGTTACTGTGGTCCCAGCTCGCTGTAGGTCATTCACTAGGTCCCCCCGTGTGGTTCTGGGGTTTTTGCTCACCGTTATTATCATTTTGACGCCACGGGGTGAGATCTTGCGTGGAGCCCCAGACCAAGGGAGATTATCAGTGGTCTTGTATGTCTTCCATTTTCTAATAATTGCTCCCACAGTTGATTTCTTTACACCAAGTGAAGAGTGAAGAGTTATGAGAACGTTTGGCCTCCGTTATTGCCAACAAAGGGTACATAACAAAGTATTGAGATTAACTTTTGGTACTGACCAAATACTTATTTTCCACCATGATTTTCAAAAAAAATCTTTAAAAATCAAACAATGTGATTTTCTTTTTTTTTTTTTCCACATTCTGTCTCTCATGGTTGAGGTTTACCCATGTTGACAATTACAGGCCTTTCTAATCCTTTCAAGTCGGAGAACTTGCACAGTTGGTGGTTGCCTAAATACTTATTTGCCCCACTGTATATTTTGGGTCACTGTCCTGTTGGAACACCCATGATTTTGACGGAGACCCAGTTTTCTGGCACTACACCCTACATTCTGGCCCAAAACATTTTGACAGTCTCCATATTTCATGACTCCTTGCACACTGTCAAGGCACCCAGTCCCAGACAAATGAATGACGCCTAAAAAGAAAAAAACCCAGTGCCTATAGTCCAACATGGTGGCGGTCCAATGATGTTTTGGGGTAGTTTTGCTACCTCTGGCACTGGGCGCCTTGACAGTGTTTAAGGAGTCATAAAATCTGGAGACCATCAAAATGTTTTGGGCCGCAATGTAGGAAACTGGGTCGTGTCAGAGGTCATGGGTGATCCAACAGGACAATGAACCAAAACAAGAAATGGTTGGAGACAAAGAGCTACAGAATTCTGAGGTGGACATCAAGGTGTCCGGATCTAAATCCCATTGAACACCTATGGGGAGATCTCATAATTGGTGTTGCAAGAAGGCACCCTTCAAATCTGAGAGACCTGGACTTCTTCGCAAAAGAATGGTCCAAAATTCCACCTAAGAGGTGCATGAAACTTTTTGTTGGATATAGGAAGCGATTGCTTTCTGTTATTTGTTCTAAATGATTCGCAACCAAATATTGAGTTGAGGGTGGCAACAATTTTGTCCAGCCCATTTTTTTGCGTTCTGTGTAAAATTGTGTATATTTTGGCTTTTCTCATCAGCTTTTTTGTGTTTTTCCAATGCAAATCCATAAAATATACACATTCATACTGAAAAAATTTGTAATTACATTAATTTCTGGGAGAAACAGTGTATTTTCTGGAAAAATTCCAGGGATGCCAATTATTTCCTCCATGACTGTAAATGACAGGTTAAAAGTTTAAACTGAGAAAATGTATCATTTTAAATGGAAAACAATGTTTATTTTTAATACCATGGTGTCATCAACTCTAGAAAAAGTTGGAACAAGGCCATTTTCACCACTGTGAGCATCCTCTCTTCTTACAACAGTCTGTAAACATCTGGGACCGTGGAGACAAGTTTAAAAATAGGAATGCAGTTCCATTCTTGTCTAAAACACGCCTTTAACTGTTGAACTGACTTGGGTTGTCTTTGTCGCACCTTTCTCCTTATGATGCGCCAAATTTTTCTCTCTCGCTGGCCAATTGAATACTTGAATTATTTTCTCACGGGGCAATGATGATGTATTTATTGCTGCGTGTGGTTTGGCATTCTCATGTTGAAAAATGCAAGGTCTTCTCTGAAAGAGGCAACATCTGGATGGGAACAAATGTTCTTCTAGAACCTAAATATACCTTTCTGCATTGACGGTGCTTTTACAGATGCGCAAGCTGCCAATGCCACATGCACTCATGCAACTGTGTGCTGATAAAGTAATAGGATGTCCGTGTCCTCTTTTTTCTTTTCGGATGATTTTCGGATGACATGGCGTCCCGATTTTCCAGAAAGAACATCGAATTGTCAAACTCTATTTTAAATGACCCCTGGCCGGGGAGAAAATGCCTGTGCTTCCGGATCGTGTTTAGAAATGTCTTCTTCTTTGCATTGTAGCATTTCAGCTAAAAAACAGTGGATTGTGTTCACTGAAAATGCTCTTTGGAGGTATTGCTGCGCCCATTCTGTGATTTCATTTACAGTAACCTTCCTGTTTGTGGCATAGTGCTGTTTGAAGGACCCTAAAATCACAGGCATCCAGTATGTTTTTTCAGCCTTGACTCTATTGCACAGAAATACTGTAGTCCCGGATGTTCGGACGATGTTATACATTGTGGATGATGATATATTTAGCTCTTTGCAAATTTTTACTGGGAAACATCTTTCTGTTGCGCCAATATATTTCTGCGCTCCATTCGAGGACTAGGTGTTCCTCTACCCCATCTTGCGTTCTGAGAAACATTGCCCCTCTGAGAAGCTCTTTTTATACTCAAATTATGTTGCCAATTGACGTAGCTAATTGGTCTTTATATGCAATTAACCCCATTATAATTAACCAGCCTCTTATTAAGCTGTCCCAACTTTTTTTTTTTTTTTTTTTTTTAAGATTTGTTGACACCATGAAATTTAAAATGTACATTTTCCCCTTTAAAATTATACATTTTCCTAGTTCAAAACTTTTAACCTGTTATGTGTATGCGTGTTCTAATATAGATAAAATATTTAAATGTGGAACGTTGATTTCTTTCTTTCTTTCAATCTTTCTTTCTATCGTTGAATTGAGTCGTCATTCAAAGTTTGTACTATAGTGTCCTGATTATTTGGGAATTTTACACTGATTTATACTTCTTTGGTTTAATAATAAATGAAAAATGATAATTGGTGTGATTTGGCCAACTATTACTATGCAGATAATACTCCCATTTTTGAGCATGAATACACACAGGTCAAGGGTTTGTATACAAAATACGTGAGTACAAAAGAAAATCTGTTTTTATTGTTGCATAATATTCACAAGTGTATTTTGTAGATGTATTTGATACACCATGAAACAGTGTGATGTAAACATTATAGACCTCTGCCAATGTGTAATCTGATATACAGTTTACACCCCCCGACTCCTCTCCCAAATGCACTCCTGAAAGCAAACTTCATTTTACCAAATAAGTAAGTCATACTTCTATAGACTTCAGTTTTAGTATCACTAGTAAGACTAAATAAGTGTAACACAGTCCAATTCTAAAACACCATGGTGATAAAATTACTTAGTTTTCATTTTGTAAATAACAAGCCCCATACTGCTCAGGAATTGATTTCCCTTGGTGTTCAATGGGCTTCTAACGCCAGATGTCAGGCAGCTTCACCCAAACAAAGTCCTGCCACTGAGCATCCTTACCTAATTTGATGGTTTGTTCATCAAGATTCAGTCAATAAGTCAACCATCCTACTGGCCGTTTGTGCTTTGGCGCTCCCCTCACGCTGAGAGGGGCATCGCAAGGTGCCGTGCTCTCTTCTGTGAGAGCCACTTCATGTTGAAGCACATACAGTATAATGCCTCAGAAATGTCTACAAAGCTAATCACACCCACTTGGATATTTTACCACCCCCTGGTGATTATGTGTTAAATTATGTGATTCATCTCAACATCTCGTGTTGTAGCAATTTCTATTGAAAATATGTGATGCTGAGCCTATTTCTACTTTTTAAGGCTCTTTTAGTGAATGAAGATTATTCAAGCAAGAAGCATTTTACGTGGATTACTATGCAGGTTTCGCTGGCTAAAAAAAAGCACTTTCCATGCTTGAAATTGGTTAAACCACCTTTGTTTTTAGAAGCACATTTTTAGATGTAATTTGAAGTAGCTGCCAAATCCTATATGTAAGGCTGCTACTGGGTCTACTTTATGACTAGGTTTCTAAAATATATGCTCATTACCTGCACAGCCATTTATAAATAATTTTCAACAAGACGAGGGAGGAATATTAACAATCCCACCTTTTTCTCCCAAGATACTGTGATGAGCCTTGTTATCTGTTTCCTATTAATGACAATTTCTTGTACCTACTGTATATGCATTTGCTTTACTCTGGGTTAATTGAGCTTAGAATTGACTGAAGGTTTTTTTTCTTCTTCATCTGATCTGAAAGCAAATCCTTTGCTCATAGTCAGCTCAGAGTTCTGGTTCACACTCAGCTTGTTAGATCTGCTTCCCAAAACCCAGCAGCTCTTGAATTTAGTCCAATGTGCGATCAGATCAGCCAAAAATCAGATACATGCTACAATCTCATGGATGATGGTAGACACACAGCCATCTGTTGCTGTTAAACTAATAGGGCTATTAAGGACATTCATTAAAAAACTTAAGCGTTTGAATATATGAGCGGATATGACAAGACAAGAAAACATTGAATGTCTATACTACAGTGGTATGATAAGTATCTTAACCTTTAGAAATTTCTCACATTTCTGCATAAAATCACCATCATATGTGATCTAATCTATGTCAAAATCACACAGATGTAAAAACAGGGTCTGCTTTAATTAAAACCACCGAAACATTTATAGGTTTTAATATTTTAATGAGGATGGCATGCAAACAATAACAGAAGGGGGAAAAATAGGTAAGTGAACCCTCTGCCTAAGGAGACTTAAAGACTTAAACCAATTTTTACGAAATAGTTTAAGTCAGGTGTGTGCCCATTCACTGATTAGTGGTTTAAAGCTGCCCTGGCCACTATAAAACACACACCTGGTAAGAATTGTCTCGATGAGAAGCATTGTCCGATGTGCATCATGGCTCGGTCAAAAGAGCTCTCTGAAGACCTGCGATCAAGGATTGTTGATTTGTACAAAGCTGGGAAAGGATACAAAACCATCTCTAAAAGTCTGTAAGTTCATCAATCGACAGTCGCAGAAGTTTTCTACAAATGGAGAGCATTTGGCACTGTTGCTTCTCTCCCAAGGAGTGGCTGTCCAACAAAGATGACGTAAAGAGTTAAGTGCAGAATACTCAGAGAGGTAAAAAACAAGAACCCTATAGTGTCTGCTCCAGACTTACAGAAATCACTGGCACAGTCCAATATCTCTGTGCGGATATCAACTATATGTAAAACTATGGCCAAGAATGCTGTTCATGGGAGGACTCCACAGAGAAGCCAATGCTGTCTGAAAACAACAACAACAACAAAAAACATTGTTGCTCGTTTAATGTTCGCAAAAAGGCACTTGGACACTCCACAGAGGTTTGGCAAAATATTTTGAGGACTGATTAAACCAAAGTTGAATTGTTTGGGAGTAACACACAACGTCATCTGTGGAGGAAAAATGGAACAGCTCACCAACATCAACACCTCATCCCCACCTTGAAGCATGGTGAAGGGAGCATCATGATTTGGGGCCTCAGAACCTGGACAACTTGCAATTATTAATGGAAGAATGAATTCAGAAGTTTATCACTATGTTTTGCTGGAAAACCTGAGGCTTTCTGTCAGACAGTTTGAGCTATAAAGAGGATGAATGCTGCAACAAGACAATGATCCAAAACACAGAAGTAAATCAACCTTCGTAATGGTTTCAGAAGAGCAAAATATACGTTCTGGAGTGGCCATGTCAAAGTCCAGACTTGAACCCCATTGAGATGCTGTGGCATGACCTAAAGACAGAGATTCATGCCAGACATCCCAGGAATCTGACTGAACTACAACAGTTTTGTAGAGAAGCATAGGCCAAGATTAGTCCTGATTGATGTGCCAGACTGATATGCAGCTACAGGAAGCGCCTGGATGAAGTTATTGCTGCCAAAGGTGGAGCCACAAAATATTAAATATGATGTTTCACTTACTTATTTTTTCCCCTTCTGTCATTGGTTGCATACTATCCTCAATAAAATATGAAAACCTATAAATGTCTGGGTGGTTTTAGTTAAAGCAGACACTTTTTTCATCTGTGTGATTTTGACAAAGAGACCACATTTGACGGTGATTTTAAGCAGAAATGTGAGAAATTCCATAAGGTTCAAATATTTTTTCCATACAGCTGTAGGTGCAGTAGGTGCATTGTTTTCCGTTATGTGAGACAAATAAAATATAAAATTCCTATTTGACCCCGTCCAGTCAACATAATAAATACATTAATGAAATACAGTACTTGTTTAGTTCTCGGAAAAGAGAGACTGTTTGGAAAAATTAAAGAATTAAAATTAAGTAGTAGTTCCAAACATTTTTTTATTGATCGTTGTGGGTTTATTTTTTTACTATTATTGTTTTGCCCACCTGAATAGCTGCAGAATGGCAACCAGCTCTCAGTGCCTTCAAGCGTGAAGAACCACTCTTGTATTTATAATGACCAGTTTCATGCTAAGGGCCGCTTAAGTGTGTCATCTTGTTGCCAAAGTATTATAGTAATTTTTTGGGGGGGGGGTGGGGGGCAGAGAACATTTTCTGCATGCTATTATTATTTTTTTTCCCAGTCTTAATTGTTCTATGGCATGTGGAACTAGGTTTACTGTATGAATTGTCCACAAAAATAATGAAAGGACTTTTCTATTCACAAACAGCAATGTATCAAGTTCAAAAGCAATTTATGAACCATTAAAAAACATTGCTCTTAAGAAAGCTCTCATATACTACTAGACCATTCGGAGGATGTGAGTCATAGTTATCCAACTCATTGGCTTTATATCTTTAATTACGTAGCGTACATACTCATATTTTCATTACGTCTATTTCTGCTTGTATATCACGAAGCATCTCCACAGTTCCACCTGCTCCCTCGTCTTCCGCTCGCTCTCTGCAATAATGTGAGGGTTTGAATGTTTCGCAAATCTTCACTCAGGATTACATTTCCATTTCTCTTTGTTGCTCATCTTCAACAGCCCACAATCTCTCCAAGTGCAGTTCTCCAGCTCACTATTGCTATCAGGCAAGTCTAATTAGAGTGAGTTATTTGGCTGACGTCGTGCGAGACACATTGCTCCAATTATCAGCGTGCTATTATCTGACAAATCCTCATGACTGGAAGCAGACGACGGACGGGGATGAATAACCAATATCTGTGTTTTATTTTATTTTTTGGTAAACATCCTTTACAAATTTATTCGGCCAGGACTGATTTCAAAGTGAGATGAGAAAGAATGTGAAAGCAAACCTGCCTTGAAGAAATACACATTGACAGTCTTTTATTTTCCTTTAATGAGACTGGAATGAATGACAACTTTTTATCTTATAATAGAAGCACTTTAGATGTTAAAGGGGACCTCGAACATTTCACAACTGAATGGCTCACAGTGTTTACATATTTCCCTTTACTGTCGCCTGTTATTCTGTCTTCTAATAGCCTGTGCTCCAGTTAACACAATACATTGGAGTCTCATTAAAGACTTTTTAATGAATAAAGCACTAAGTTAATGAGATCAAGAAGCAGCTTGTGAGGATTTTGAACATCATTAGAATAACCTGCCATCAAAGTGTCGGCTGATCTTTGTTGATTACGAGAAATGTGGACAAAGCAGTTTTGAAAGATCAAACTAAAACTGTTTTTTTTTTTTTTTTTTTTTTTTTAAACAGTTTGTTTTATGCTACTGAAAAACCAGTTAAGTACTTATAACACATTTTGTTGACTGCACTGCAACAAAATCATTAGTAATGAGTCTAAGTGTGTGTTCTTGAGTGAATGGTTAAGTGGTTTACATAGCTTTAGGTTTCATCCCCAAAAAATTTTAATGGTAAATTTTATTTGCATTTTCAGACATGTAATCCAAACTAAACAGGGAGAGAGGATGAGGGCCATTGAACAAAAAAAAAAAAAAAAAATGTGACCAAGATTCTAAAGTCAGAATTCTTACTTTAAAGTCAGACGTGTGAAGCTAAATTACTTTTCAAAGGTTTAAAAAAAATAATAATAAAAAAATAGAAAAGTTTTTCTTTCCATTGCATTTTTTTCTGTCCTCTTTTCATTATCTATAGTAAATGTCTCAATATGATAGCCAAACTAGTGATGAACACAACAGTTAATTTGTATGTTACTGAATCATTAGAATAAGTTCAGTAAAATGATTTGTTCAAATGAACAAATGAATCATTTACCAAATCACTCAATCCCTTCACCCCCACCCTATGTAGAAAAATAGCATCGTTCTGTGTGCCGACAAATCACCGCGTGGTAAGTGAACTGCAAGGACTCGGGCTATGTCCACACATAGCAGGGCTTTTTAAAAACGAGTATTTTGTGCCATCCATCAAAAGACAAAAAAAAATAGAAACAACATCCACACCACCCCGTGTGTAGGAAAATATCCACACTCAACCGTCTAAGTGCGTTTTTTTTTTTTTTTTTTTAATTAATCATATTTATGTAATAAAGGCTCAGAGCTTTTCCTTAGTTGATTGCATGAATGCATATTTTATTTTCTTAAATTGTGGCAAATAATTAGGTTTCCTGTGTTCCGTGTGTTTCCAGTTGTGTTTGCTGTGACACAACTCCAGTTAGCGAGTTAGCAAAGCCCCATTAAGTAATAAACCTTCCTTGCCTTAAATTACCGTTTAGCATCGTTAGCATGATAGCACGAGTCACTATCACGTGTAGTCTCTTATGTGTTTATATATGTGCATTACTGTATATATATCTAAAGCAACACTAGGTAATTTTTCAACCATTATTAAATATTTTCATAACATTTATTACAATATGTGGACGGACAACTACCGTAGATGAATGACACATCTTTAAATCTTGTCCGTATCGCTTTCACCGGCACTAATTAACTTTGAGGAGGGTGCCAGGTACCACACAAAAAAAAACTCTAAATGTGCTGAATGCTTTACGGCATACGTCACCTCCCCCTTTCTCCATTCATTATGAAGACGGAAGTCGATGCGAACGCTTTCGCATGAATTCTGCAAAGATGGCAGTGCGACAAAAGAGACAAAAAGTTTTGTCTGAGGAGTAAAAAAAAGCCTGGCATTCACTCGCTGGCGTGACGCCAAACGCTGAACCCCCACGTCAACCGAACTCGTCAGTGCTGACAAGTAGGTTTGGGAATCTCTGGCCATGAAGCCGATTCGATATGTATCTAGATACCCAGGTTACGATTTGATTAATACATACTGTACATCAGCGGTCTCAAACCGACTCCACAAAGGGCCGCAGTGGGTCCTGGTTTTTGTTCCAACAGATCCAGCACAAACAGTTCAACCAATGAGGTTTCTACTAACATAAGCAGCACCTGATTGCAATCAACTGATTACACTTGTAAGAAACCAGATTGGTGAAAAGGTATTTGTCTCGTTTGGTTGGAATGAAATCCAGTACCCCCTGCGGCCCTTTGAGGACCGGTTTGAGACCACTGCTGTACATACATACATGCATACATTCTTAAGGCCGAGCGATTCGATACGATTCGATACAGTTTAGGAAGGATACGGTTCAATACAGAGTGAAAACGATACGATAGTAAACATTTGTTGTGTGTGTTCATACAGTATTTTAAACATATATAAAAAAAAAAAGATTAAAAATGTAATTAAACAACAAAATTTCATACCAATGTTATATTTATTTTTTTACGACAAACCAAAAAATGCCATCCAAAAATAATCCCATCCATCATTTTGTTGGATTGGATTGATGAAAAAATAAAACTCCAGTGACAGACAACAATTATAGTGCAGTAATTTAATTAATGTATTTCCTGGTGTTTTGAACACAATAGGTACGTAATTTAAGTGCAAACCTTCTTGCGTCGCCCCATGGCAGTCCCTGGGCGTTCTCCTGCCTCCGCCTTCCCCTCTCTTCTCTGGCTGGGCGTCCGCCCTGCGCTCCGTCGCGGGTCGCTGGCTGGGCGCCGGTGTATCAGCGGGGTGTCGCCTGCACCGGCGGGGGACCCTGCCTTGCCTGGGGCTTGGTGGGCCGCTGGGGGTCCCGTGGCGTGCCGTGCCGGTTGGGGGGCTGTGGCTCGTGGTCCGGGTGGGCGGGCGGGGGTGGGTGTAGGCGTGGGGTTGGTGATGCGTCCCCTCCTGCCATCCCTGAAGGCCGGTTGATGGGCGCGCGGGTGGCCCGGGGGACCACCCTGGGTCCCGGGGGGGGGTGACGGTGGCTCCTTTGCTGGGCGGTTGGAGGAGGGATGGGCTGCGCATGGATCCCCCCGCCCCCCCGCCCTCCCCGGGCTGGCTGGGTGTGGGCCGTGGCCCTGGGTTGGTGCCCGCGCGGTCTCTCCGCCCGTCTGCGTGGCTGTCGCGCGCCCGGTGGGGCTTGCGTGCTGCTGGATGTGGTAGGGCATGCTCGGGTTGGGGGTTCCGGTGCCGGGATTGGCGATGCGGCGGCGTAGGGTTGGTCGCCAACGGGCTTTCACTCATAAGAGATTCACACGATTACTGGGTTCTAGATCACAGAACTGATTTGTGTACACTCTACCCCTTTCAATCACTTAGTTTATAGTCTTATAGACACCCCCACCCCCATTCTCCTCTTTCACTGGCCAATAGGCCCCCACATGGTGTAAACCGGAAATACATCTCGCTGACGATAGCACCAGCATATTAGTAACTAGTTTAGATGTTCAATGTATTTCTTGTTGTTGTTTGTGTATGTGTTTCTTTTCTTTCTTCTCTTGTATTTCTTTTCTTCTGTCCCCCCATAATCCCTTCCTGTTCGCTGCTTTGTCATAATAAAAAGGTATTTTGAATGATCACAATGGGAGTATGTCAGACTCTCAATGTGAAACATTAAAACTGTTCAGAATCCGGGCACTTAGACTTCCATTCTCTGTGTCAAACAGCTGAACAGGACAGGTTTAAAAAAAAAAATAAAAAAAAAATAAAAAAAAATAAGTGCAAACCTTCAACGTAAACATCTTACAAGCAAAAAATATTAATTATATGTAGCAGCTCTAGAAAAAAAGAATTAAACCTGCTAGTATTATCATAAATATATATCTGTATCGGTATATCTGGGGGAATAAAAACATGGCATTTTAGACGGACAGGTCTATAATCATTACTTTAACCTTATAAACAGCAAAGTCATTCACTTATGCCTGTGCTTCCACATTTTTATATTGCTCATCACTGTCTATATCCTTTTTTGAATGGCAGATTTTTCTTGAGGAAGATCAACTAATCCACATGTTCATGTTTAAATAGACTGCGTTTCGTGGAAACAAAATCTCCAGAGGGTCGTGCTGCCCTTTCCACCATTGTAGTGGGTTATTTTTCAGGGTTAAAAACTCACAATCTCTGTACCGCTCCACACTTTACACTGGCTCTGTCCCATGCGAACAGATCTGGCTGCCTTCATCACTTCAAAGTCCGACTTTTGTTTTCCTGGGTGCGTTGAAAATCAAACGCTGCATGTCGCTGGCATCGGTGCTCAAACTGTCCATTGTTTTAGCATGTTGCCTCGTTGCCACTACTAGTTTCGTTTTGGGCTGTGAAGAAAACGCGACGGAGCGTGCGTTACAGTGGTTTTGTTAGCTCTTGCGTTGTTATGACACGCCCATGACGATCGGGTAATGACGCCGACTACTAGCAGTTCTGCCGAAATGAATGGGAAGTTGAGGCAACCACGACGGCGGTCACAATCAAAGTGCGCTGTGTGATGAATGACTCAAGCGCAGCATTTGATTTAAAAGCTAAATTTGTCATATTAAGCAATGCATTGAACTAGGCATTAGAAGCCGATTCTTGTGCTCGCGATAGCCGAATTCTATCTCTACTATCGGTTCATTGAATATCTAATGGCTAATTACTGTCGAATGGTAACTTTACTATCGATACAGCTGTATCTCTCACCTGTAAAACAGGATATCCGGTCGTATCGGTTTATCGTTCTCAAGCTTACTGACAAGTTCTTCGCCACACTAAGTCAGACGGTTGCTAACCGTCGTATGCTATTGTTTAGCAAAAACTGAGTTCATTACCGTGTTACTATTTATCCTTCACACAACCACTGGAAACTGAAATGATGTTTAATCCATCTGCAGGCGACCAGGAAATTGATTTTTAATTGACTGATGATTTCGCGACACTGTGCGGGTGTGCGCTGTTCCTCATGGGAAACGCAGTGCTGGTCCTCATGGGAAATGCAGTCTTCCTTAAGTAACATTACAATAATTAATATAATTGCTTAGCCAACATTTATTACTATATTAATTAACATGAGTTAATGCATTAGTTAATGCATTAGTTAATGCATAACCAGACAGTAACAAATAGTTTGGTAAAATTAAAAATATACCAGTATACTGTATAGGCCTATATAGGGTTAGGGTTTAGGGTTAGGTTTTGTTAACGTAAGCGTTTATTATAATTTGTTAGTTAAGGGACACATGTGCTACACTTTACAATAAGGATCTAAAAAGCACTCAGTAATGGTTATTAAAGGTTAAGGGGGGGACTTAAGCATTTATAATTTGTTAGTTAAGGGACACGTGCTACATTTTACAGTAAGGATCCAAAAAGCATTCAGTAAAGGTTAATAAAGGTTAAGAGGGGGGAACTTAAATGGTATCGGTGTAATACTAATATTAATATTGTATTAATTTATTAATGTATGTTATTATACATATAATTACTATTATTATTGGTATAATATGATACAATATCATTCACAATGATGATGAAATAATAATAATAATAATGTAAAAAAACGAAACAGAAAAATCTCAGTAATAATTTCCAGTTATTATTATTTTTTTAATGATAAAAAATACCGGTTGTCACTTTCCCTATAGAGGGTTAAAGGGGTTCAGAATTTTTGACATTAGGCTTAATCTTCGAGTTAGCTGGGTTTCAATTAGTCAGTGGAGTTGATACCAAAATATTCCGTGGAGTTAGTTATTTATTAGTTTCGGGGCTTCGGATGTTACGATCCGTGAATGTGGAATACAAGCTTGGACCCAAGAGAAGACAACAATTGAGGGGATGCGTACAAGGGTATATTAATACAAACCAAATAAACACGCGATCGCAGAGAAGGGCAAAATAACAATATGGGTCTGTGATAAGAGGTCGACGGGGATCAAATAACACTAAACTGAACAGTGGGCTGTGAGCCAATAAGACAACAAAAATAACCACACTCAATACCTGCACAAGGTAGAGGAATATATTAAAAAAAAAAAAAAACAGCTGACGAACAAGCTAGCAAATCCAAGGAGCCTCGAAAGCACGTGTGTCGAATGGCGATCAGCAAGTTAAATATCTCGTCACCCTTGCTTGGGTTGCCTGCGTTTAAATACGCAGCTGATTAGCATTGGAAGCACCTGCGTCCAGGGAAAGACCACCCACACTTTGAAATTAGATAATTGACAAGCAGCCAAATGTGACAAGGAGTGGCTAAGCTAGCGCGAGTCCTCGCATGCCAATAAAAAAACAACATTTGCACACATGAAAATCACGGATGCCCCATGTATTCAATAGTGTTAGATATGTTTTCAGGATGATGTTATTAAAACTTACCATTCCATGTCAATAACTGTAGTTTGAACAGCAACATTTGAAATCCAGCTGCTTTGTAGCTATCATGCTGCAGAGCAGAGTTTTTTTTGTCGTAGCCAGCAGCAAGTATCCATAGTTTGTATTGTTCCTCATTCTTCATTTGCCCATTTCTTCTGTCTGTTTCCACAGCCTCTAAATGCATGTTTCCCTATGTTACCGTTCTTCAGTCAAGACTCCGTGGACTGATGCATTCGAGGAAGTTGGGAAGTCGGAGTTTCCAACCTCTGACCAGGGAAAATAACTTGGAATGCCACTCAAACTGGGAGGCACTAGTCGCGAAGTCAGAATTGCTTCAATCAGACATCACTCGAAAAAATGCACTGCCCATCGAAAAGCAAACTGTCAATAGTAAAACTAAAGAAGGCAGTTTACAGTGTGGTGTATTTACTATAGCTGTTATTTTTCCTCCACTATTTGATCGCTTACGTGAAGGCAGTTTTGCTGGAAGTCGATATGTCTTTTGATGGCCAAAATAAAAAACGCTTGGAATGCTTTGAGGTAGCAACTGATACCATCCGAGTATGATCAGTCAGACTTCCTACCTTCCTAGAATGCAGCATGAGCACGGGTGGCAGAAGCACTCCTCTCTATTGTTGTCTCATTACGCTGAAATAGATGAATTACAGCAGTTTGGTGTGAGATTGTTTTGGCTGCATGGGTATTTTGAACAACGATCTGCATTTTGAATTTATTTGGCCATGTTAGATCTGTTAATATCGTTTTTTATTGGCATGCTAGGAAGGGACCATTGACTTGCGCTAGCTTAGCCACTCCAGAGCCCTCAAAATAAATAAATAAATAAATGAAAAAAATAACAAAACAGCAGAATTTGTTGAACTCAACTCCACTGATGAATTAAACCCCGCTAACTCGAAGATTAAGCCTAATGTCGAAAATTCTGAACTTCCGCTTCAAGGGTCTTACGTGTCAGCTATTGAATCTCTGACTGTATGTCCCTTCAAAGGGATGTGATGAAATAATTGAATCGTCTTTCCGTCATCTCAAAGAAATCGAAATTTCAAACTTGAGAGCGACATCTGACTCACTCCCTTCATCATTTCAATGAAAGAAAAAAAAAAAAAAACTCAGTTTGAGAGAAAAGACAAGCTCAGAATTGCGCCACATCAAGTGACAGACGTCCAAAGTATTTGAAATAGTGACCATTCACTGCCAGAGGAATTATTCAGTAAGAAGATTTGGAATTTCTTAAAAAAAAAAACTATTCCAAACACGGTCTGTCAATGTTATTAAAAAGCCCGACAATGAAAAGATAGTGGTCAGGTCAATCTCTGTGGCAGGTGTTTTTAAAAGAAGGCACGCTGTTTGCTTTGAGCCAAATATGAAAGGCGTTTTTTCAACAGGAAAAATCAAAGCCAGCCCGCAGTCACAACCTGCCCCCAACAGAGTACTGTTTTCGGCATGTGGACGTTTTTGAATGACTCACCTCAGGACTTGTCTGAAAGAAGAATTTGAATTGACTCTTGCCAAAAGAAAAGATGAGAAACTAATAACTAATATGGTATAAATCAAAAGAGACCTTTGATGAAACCAGACAGGAATAAGTTTTAAATACGCATTTATCATTGATATTCAGCTTTCTCAGATGTTAACGCTTTCCTCCATCCCACTCACTTCTTGTTTCTGATTGTCGTTTGAAGAAACAAGACATTAAAATGTATATTCTTTTCTGACAAGCTAGCTTAAGGGAAAACAATTACATTTTAATCAGTCTGAGGTAAAATGCACTTCACTAATTAATTTAAGTTTGCAACTCACTGTCTCTGTTTGTGACTACAAACACAAAGCATCTTTAGGTGCATCTCAAATAGGCATTTGATGCTTGACTGACTTGTAAAGTTTGAAATAATAATTCACTATGCCCTCAATTATATTGGAGAGTCGTAATTTTATGAAGAAGTAGTCAATGGAAGATTTTAATTAATATTAGAAGGCTTTCTTTGCCTGCTAATTATAGAAGGAATATGGCAAAGCAAGTTTGTCCTCTATCATACCCAGCGCTAATCCCCTTGAATATTGGGAGGGAGGTACCGCCACAGGTCCCTTATGGTCTCCTAAGAATACAAAATTGATTTATTCTTTTTTTAAAGGGAATGAATGATCTATCTTATTTCTTGTCTTTTTGTGACAGTGCTTTTTTTCCATTGAGACTAAATCATTACACCCCCCATACCCCCCTCTTCACATAGATAAAGGAACAAAAAAGCAAATAAAAAAAAAAAACTAGCTGGTGATTCTTTAGTCATCAATTCATTTTTAAAAAAAGCTGGTGGGTTTCACTCATATTGGTTCACCTACGGCTGGTAAACCATCAGAGTTGTAGTTGTACACTTTTATTGTAACAACTGTTTCCCAAGGTCAACTGTCAAACTTCATCTAAGTTGTAAACTTCCATTGTTATGTATTCTTCTTTACAATCACGATCTCAGTTAGGGATATTTGAGTCACTTAGGCCTGGTGGACAGTCATCATATGTGTCCCAAAGAGAACCAAATTGGGTGGAAGGATCTTATTACACTTTTTGGCTCAAGTACTTTCCTTGTCATTGTTTTAATTACATCTAATGCCTGTTCTTTTCCACTGCCAGATGGAAGAGATGACTGGTTTGGAGCTAGAAAAAAGCCAGTACGCCACCAAATCGCTTTTAGCTCCCTCAATAAAGACCTAGCGTGGAGATAGGACGGTTGACGATTTGAATCCAACCGTGGAGCAAAAATATGGAAATTAATAGTGTGACTAGTGTGCCTCCTATGCACTGTCAAGGTGCCCTTGTGTGAGGTAACAGGCCCACCAAATCCGATCTTGCAGTCTGTGGAATCTGGTGGGAATTTAAATTGGATCTGCGAGTGTGTAAAAAATGAAAATATGTAGAGTGTGTAGAGATAATTTCTCCTGTGGTGATTAAACAGTACCTGAAGTCTGGAAATGGGTCAAATAGATTTTTAGGAGATATGGTATGTGCATAATCATTACAATGATGTGTAGATATCAGTTTAGCTTTAAGGGTGGTAATATGTATAAATGAAGAAAAAAAATATTTTTGGTACTGGATGAAGAATGAAGAATTCTTTACATCATGATCTATCGGCAATGACAACAAAAACAGACTCTACCACGGATTAAAAAAGAATATAAAATTAAGACAATTGGACAGCTGACAATGGAATATACAATGTTATGATGAAGAGATCAACTGTCTTAACAGGGGCGGAACTCGGGGGGGGGGGGGGGGGGTGCTGTGGGCGTGTTTAAGCGAGGGTCAAACAGAAAGGTAAGATGATGCGCGTAGCTGTAATAAAGTGTTAAAGTGTTAAAATACAGTATCTCTGCCAGTCATGTGGCTGGTGGTTTAGTGGTGCCCGCAACAAAATTTCTTCTTGCAGTAGACTTCTCAGAAAGTGTTGAAGTGAACCTTCCTAGCGAACTTTTTATCTAAAATAATCCTAAATTGTCAAAATCTTGACTTGAATCTATCTTTAAATGATGAAACAGTTTTAAAACTTTAACATGTAGAAAGTAGACAGAAGGGAACTAATGCAAAAACAGTATCAATTTTAACAACTTCAACAGTTGATTCACAACATTAAACGATTTCCAAACATAGCAAAGGTTACTGTTTTTTTTTTTTTTTTAATGTTACTTTGCCAATTAACTAATTACTCTTACCTTCAGGTAACTGAGTTACTAACTCAATTACTTTATGGGAGAAGTAATTTGTAACTAATTAATTACTTTTTAAAAGTAAGTGTAACAACACTGGTAATAAAGATGAAGTCTGCAGAATGAAAAGTGACGAAAGCGGAGATTTTATTCTGCCAATTTGTTGCCGAACACAATTTGCCTGCAACTATTGCTGATCACTTCACAGAATAAGCAAAAGAAATGTTCCTTGACTCAAAGATTGCATTGGTAAGTTAAATTATCAATTGACCTTTTAAATTTATAATTGGACACACTAATAAACTACCTTCAAGTCAAACTGAATTGCGAGATGAAGTGCCATGAAGTGCAGCCATCAAGACATAATAGAAATTGCCAAAAGTGCTACACACAATTACCGTATAACAAAAGTCACTGTTAAATTTTAGTAATCATGATGTAGCTGAAGATATTGATTGTTCTTTGATTGCACCAGGTTATATGTTACAATATTACCAATAAATTCATTTTGTTTTAGAAATTGAGTTATATTTTTGTTTCATATTGCACGCTATATAGAACGTTGTAAGATTAGTCATCAATTTGTAAGGGCATACGTCACTACTTGTAAGATTGCCAACGGCCTCGGGTTGACAGGTATGTTTTCATTTGTCTTATAGATTTTACGATTACCTACCACTTGTGACTTCAGTGACAGAAAATATTTCAGTGCACTGATGTAGTAATGTACAGGTAATAACGCTTGTTTTATTAAATAACGCTAAGTTTATGTTGAAGAAGTGTGCCCCCCCAAAAAATGTACCCACCCACCCAACATTGGGCGGTCCACTCGTGGGGTCCTGTTTATGCTCATGTCCTGTTCAATTTTTTTTTGCCTTTTCGTCTTACTGTACTGTGGAATTTCTTATTAAGTCCGAATGAAGTTAAGTCTCAGAAGTAAAACAAATACGTTAGGATATTTGAACAGATTTGTCAGGAAATGGCTAGTGCTAGTTACAATGAAATAGCAAACAAAGAGATTAAGACAGACGTGTCCAGACCGGTCCTCAAGGGCCTCTGTGGGCCCTGGTTTTTGTTCCTTCCAATCGAGCACAGACCATTTAGCCAATGACGTTTCTGCTAAAACAAGCAGCACTTGACTACAAACAACTGATTACTTTTGAAACCAGATTGGTGCAAAGGTGTCCTGTTTTGTTGGAAAGAAATCCAGCACCCATTGCTGCCCAATGTGTAATAGTTTGGGGACCCCTGAAATAAGAGATTGATGTAAGAACATGGGAACTACAAAAGTGACCTCATCAGCGGTTACATTAGACCGAAATCCATATTTTAAAACTATGGACTTTGTGGTTGGCAATGTTTGTTGGAAGTTTCAGTAGCCATTAAAGATGCTGGGAAGCTACTGTTTGTGTTCATTTTTAAATGTGCAGAATAAAATTTAAAATTATTATTAATTACAATAATTACTGGCTGCCACTGACAGCGATAGACACAAATCACCTGAATGCCTTCCAAGTTCAAATGAATTGGATATCTATCACTAGCAATGGCACTGAAACCTAAAAATGAAACAGACATTATTATAAAATAATCAAGGACCATTTTTCCTAATTATTATTCTCATTTTGCTATACCATAGCAATAACCTTTCAATAACCTACTGGTTTTACCAATATCATTTTGCTGTATGGCAGAGTGGAATGATGGTCAAGCTGTACCTCCCCAAAGAGGTAGATTTTTAGGACTGTGTGGGAAGAAAATATTTACCTGTCAGTTTTTTATGTCCTCTGTGTTTATGTGCGCGTGCATGTGTGTGTAGATTTCTCAGTCTGCAACGTGATGTGCAGTTGTTCTCGTCCACTAAAGAGGATCATAAAACATGTTGGGGGGGGCTAGGTTGTCTGTCTATTCGAAATAGAAGGCAGTATGTTTTTTTTAATTCAAAATAAAATTAATTCATAAAAAGAATCCATCTCAGAAGAGGGGCGTTAACGTTTGGCGTTATCATGAACATTGATTATGAGCAGCCACAAGTGTAGATTTACCAGCATATAAATAACACCCATTACAAGTGCTATATAGAAATACAATGTACATTAAATACTGTATGCTTAAAGCTGTCTATGGTTATTAATTTTGCAGTATGCTTATTATTTTCGCGGTCTAGAACTGCACTCCTTCATAATGCATGATAATATATAATACAGGGTGTCCCCCAAAGCTGACATAGTTTGAATTATGACTGAATAACTACATATCCTAGACAAGTAAAATTGAACAGTCTTCATGCTCTTGAAAAAAACATTACCGGTAATTCATCTTTTTTACCGCTTATCCTCACGAGGATCACGGGAATGCTTAAGCCTATCCCAATTAACTTTGGGCAGTAGGCGGGGCATAACCTGAATCGGTTGGCAGCCAATTGCAGGGCAGAAGAAGATGGACAACCATTAGCGCATGCTCTTATACCTAAAGACAATTTGGAGTGTTCAATGAGCCGACCATGTATGTTTTAAGGATGTAGGAAAAAAATGGAGAAAACCTACGCAGCCATGGAGAGAACGCACAAAGTCCACACAAGAAGGCCAGAGCTCATGATTGAACCCTTGAGCTAAGAACTGTAAGGCCGACGTGCTAATCACTGAAAAAAATATTTTATTTCAAAATTCTAATGAATTTCAAATTTTATAATCCATTCCAAAACCGGTGAAAACTAGTGATATTGTTCGTTATCCTTGGAAGATTTATAAAAAGTGCACAACAACAACAACAAAAACTGCGCCCCAGCTGTTTTTAGACAAAGTCAGTCAACCACTCTTCTTTAAGCATTGATGTCTTGGGGGGGTGGTATACTGTATGCCTATTTACTGATTTATTTATTTCTATACATGTCTGAGGTACAACATACCCCGGGCAAATGGTATTACATAGATTTCACCACCATGCCTGTGGAGAAACAATTAACCAGAGTCAGGAGGCTTGACCTAAGTCACATTCATTGTGAACGAACTTTGTTACCCCAGAAAAAGCACCTTATTAGTCGTGGAGTGATACTATGACGTGTTGTTAGTGGTTTAAAGATTTATTCTGAAGTGAAGCTGTGGTTGCTTGGCTATGATGAGAATGCATGTGAGCGTGTGACAACTGATTGACATCCTATAAGTTATACGCCCCCCACTGTAGATTCTTCTATACCAAATGAGAAGCACAACATGGGACCAGAGAAGAAGCCTGCAGTTTTTTTCACACACCATATTTGTCATGTGAAGGCATTTTGACAATTTTAAACCAACATGAGTGTTTTCTTGATGGTTCTATCTGGCAATTTCATGCATCATTGTTTTTTTGTTCTATATTCCTAAAGGCACATTAACACCAATCTCCGCTTTCCGTGAAACTGTAAGAATGTGCAAGAGAACATTCACATGAGTATGGATTTGCATGTGTTACATCTGTAATCATGTTGGTTATTCATGTTAAAATTGAACATTGTGAACACCGTGGATACAGTACCTTTTGTAAACCGAGCGTTTCATAAGATTATATGTGGGAGACAAAATTGCCTTTGTACATATCAATATTTATAGTGGTTCCTGGCCATTACCGCTCTGCCGCGTGTGCTCATGTTTGTTTGGGTTGCAGGTGGCTCGAAGCAACACTATGTTCGAATTTTATCAAACTGTAAGCTTCAAAATGTTACCATACTTTCATGAATGTTGACTTCAGGGCAACTGGACTGGGTTTAAACTTCAACAGACACTGATGAGATAAGAGGCCTCTTTTAATACAGTCAAGTACTAGAAAAGTTGCAGTTATATAAAATTATACTTGACAACTCAGAATTCACCAAGACTCGTTGTACTGCTACCATGGAAAGATGCTGGCAGTCGCATCACAAAACGCACGTTGAGAAGCCCTTTGGAACAAACAATTACGTGATCAATAAACAATGAAAAGATCACAAAGCACAGGATGTTTGCTTGTCATTACAGCCACACAGTGAACGAGTTGTTGTAACGTCTTCCTAACAATTCTGAGGGCCATATCATCTCCAATAGAAAGAACAGAAATATACTGCTACATTAAATACTGGGTAAATAAATGTTAAAACATGTTAAATGTTAGAAAAGAAAAGAAAGTTTTTGTTGACAGTTTTTTTTTTCAATATGTATTTTGGGTTTTATTAACGGTGAGAATTGGGATGCACACGCACTACACTTAATTAGTTACAGCTGCTCAATCACATACAATTAGATACAAGTGCTGTATCAATTAGAAGGGAATGTGATGGCAAGGCTCTTAAAAATAACTAAAGTTATTAATTGCCTCAGCAACTTAGAGTAAAAAAAAAAAAAGGTAACACTTTACAATAAGGGTACCTTAATTCACATTAGTTAATGCATTTTTAGACAATAACTAATGTTTAAGTAGCATGTCAATAATTCATTTGATCCCTTATCTAACATGTATTAATATATTAACATGAGAATGCATTAAGTTAATGCATAAGTTAATGCATTTTAAGACAATAATGTTTAAGAAACATTACAATAATTCATATAATCCCTTCTTTAACATTTAGTAATATATTGATTAACATTTGTTAATGCATTAGTTAATGCATAACCAGACAGTAACTAATAGTTTGGTGAAATTAAAAAAAAAAAAAAAAAATAGGCCTATATAGGGTTAAGGTTTAGGGTTTGTTAACTTATGCATTTATAAATTCTTAGTTAAGGGACACATGTGCAACACTTTACAATAAGGGTCCAAAAAGCATTCAGTAATGGTTAATAAAGGTTGGGGGGGGGGGGGGGGGGCTTAAGCATTTATAATTTCTTAGTTAAGGGACACCTGTGCTACACTTTACAATAAGGGTCCAAAAAGCATTCAGTAATGGTTAATTAAGGTTAAGTAATACTTATGAGGTACGTTCACGTGAAACAATACTATACTTAAGGTTAGGTTATAATATATAATATATATAATACATTACCTAACATTAATTCACATTAGTGCATTAATAAATAGTAGAGCTGTCAAAATTTTGGGCGATAATTAATTTTTAAAATTAATTACGTTAAAATATTTGACGCATTTAACGCACATGCCCCGCTCAAACAGATTAAAATGACAGCACAGTGTCATGTCCATTTGTTACTTGTGTTTTTTGGTGTTTTGTCGCCCTCTGCTTGCGCTTGGGTGCGACTGATTTTATGGGTTTCAGCACCATGTGCATTGTGTAATTATTGAAATCAACAATGGCGAGCTACTAGTTTATTTTTTCTTTTAAAATTTTACAAATTTTATTAAAACGAAAACATTAAGAGGGGTTTTAATATAAAATTTCTATAACTTGTACTAACATTGATCTTTTAAGAACTACAAGTCTTTCTATTCATGGATCACTTTAACAGAATGTTTATAATGTTAATGCTATCTTGTTGATTTATTGTTATAATAAACAAATACAGTACTTATGTACGGTATGTTGAATGTTTATATCCGTCTTGTGTTTTTTCTTTCCATTCCAACAATAATTTACAGAAAAATATGGCATATTTTATAGATGGTTTGAATTGCGATTAATTACGATTAATTAATTTTTAAACTGTGATTAACTTGATTAAAAATTGTAATCGTTTGACAGCCCTAATAAATAGTTATTAATATATAATGGTACTAGTAAGTGATTGTTAAAATGAGAAACATTGCTCTATGATGCCTTGGGTACTGCTTACCTAACCTTAAGTATGGTATTATTTTATGTGACGTACCTCATAGGTATTAACCTCAATTAACCATTACTGAATGTTTTTTGGACCCTTATTGTAAAGTGTAGCACATGTGTCCCTTAACTAAGAAATTATAAATGCTTAAGTGTCAACAGTCAACAGTGTCAAACCGTACTATCCGTCAGCGTCGGAATGAAAGGGGACGCGGGGATGGTATGATACCCAGGAAGTTTTGTGTAAAATGATAATGATTTAATTTTTTTTCTCTTTTGTGTTTTTTTTATTGCAAGCAAAATAAATGAAGATATTACTACCAAAGCATTTGTAATTGCAATCATTTTCTGGGAGAAATTGAGCATTATCTGACAGAATTCCAGGAGTGCCGATACTATTGGCCAGCAGTGAATGTATGTTTTTCCTGTTAATCCGGCCTGTATTTCTCTTTCGAGAATACATGAACGTAATTTTCCCTACTGTGCCGTACCACTGAATTTTAGGGCTCCCCACCAGTCAAATCGCACTTTAACTACTTCGCACAACCAGTCAGTGGCAGCATTATCTCAGAGAGGGGAGGGAGTGGAACATATAGCGTCTGTCATAGACTTCTGACGAGCGGCCAATGAGCAGCCAGCGTGCGGGCAGAGGAAGGGACTGAGGCCATGTCTACACGTAGCAGGGTATCTCCCAAAAAGAAGAACTTTTCTAAGGTTTGGCCTATCATCCGCACGTAGACGCACATTTTGGGAATTAAAAACGAGGGTTTTTAAAAACTCTGACTAAAGTGAAGATTCTGCGTTTGATGCGTCGTCATGTGTACATTAATAACCGGAGGTTGGCGTTTTTTTAACAGTCGTAAGCCAGTGACAAAAAATGTTCAAACGGTCTATGTGCGACCCGTGTTTACATTCGGGACTGCGCTTCCGCTCACGGAGGATTTGGAATAATACATCACACATACATCGGGAATGTATTAAAGAAACACTTGGTAGTGTTTTAGTTTTGGTCAATTTTAGCGACGCCGGTGGATAAAACCAGTAATGTTTTGCCTTAAAGTGCATGTGACACGAAAAAGCATGTTTATTTCATTATACACACGGTATTTTATGCTCCTGAATGATATGGACCGCTTGGATGTGTGTGGAAGCGATCGCTATATTTATTTAGTTTTTTGAATCCCGCGCCATGAAAATGAGTGGCTTCCGGCTTCGGTCTTGCATTGAGGAGGAAGGCGCTGTGACGTGTACGGGTGAAGGCGTCCTCTTCACTAAACAGCCGTACTGCTGTGTATGAGGACTAAGGATTCAGCTGATTTTTCGGATTAATACGTTTATTTTTTGCATCACGCCAGCCAAACGGCTGCAGAAAAGTCTTGCTTTATGAGGGAGAGGCGTGTGCGCCTTTTTGGAGTTTCAAAAGGTTCCCATTCACCGTGGATATTGGCCAAGCCCTACTACTGTGGGACCATTGGACTTACAAGGAAGTGAGTGAACATGTTGTTTTGTATTATGTCAAATATTAATACAGCAATTACAAAGTAAACACTACAAACTTTCTTTAAATAAAGGACTACTTACGTTTGATCATTGATAGGCATGTAAAAAGCTCTCCTCGTGCACATTAGCTGCACGTTAGCTGCACAACAACTGCAGCCGCCCTCCTCCGGGGAACGAACTGTAAATTGCTCTCCGCCGGGCGGTTTGCCGATCCGCGAAGACAATCAACAACCCAGTCGTCATGTCAAATAATCCGGGCTAGTTATGTGTGCTTTTCCGCTTCGAAGACTTTGAGACATCACTCGGTTCGGGTTAGCATGTCGGCTAGCTGTCACGCCTCTTGGTTTGTTTACATTCTCCGAAGCCGGGGAAGGGAAATGACATATGTCCGATTTAGGTGTCATAAAATATCGTTCAGGAGGTGCGACAGTAAAGGTGAAGTCGACAGTTTTGACCATTATGGAGTAATTTTTCCATGTCGTCCTGAATAAGTGCATTTTTATTATTTCATATTCCATTTAGCACAAAACTGTTATTTGTCATGACCATGCCATTTATTTAGCAATTGGGGAAAATACTTCCGCCTCGTTTTCCTCGTTCTGAATAATTCCCCCTCAATGGGCTGAATAGCTGAAAACCGATGAGCCCAGTCTCCCGCTGACGTCATCCACCTGTTGGGGACGCTACAGCCCTATAATGGTAGGCGTGGCTAACCGGCAGATTAAAAGACTTTCTCGTCATCTGCGCTTTGCTAAATTGTTGTATATGTCTCAAATATGATTCTAATTCACATAATAATGCTATTTAACACTTTTTTTCTCCTGTCGTATGCTCTTTAAAGTGCATGTGACATGAAAAAGCATGTTTATTTCAAAATACACGCTGCATTTTATGCTCCTGAATGATATGGACCGCTTGGATGTGTGTGGAAGCGATCACTATATTTTAGAGCTGTCAAAATTATCGCGTTAACGGGCGTTAATTAATTTTTAAAATTAATCACGTTAAAATATTTGACGCAATTAACGCACTAGGCCCGCTCAGACAGATTTAAATGTCAGTACAGTGAAAGGCCAACTTGTTAATTGTGTTTTATGGAGTTTTTCCGCCCTCTGCTGGCGCTTGGGTGTGACTTGCATATGTTATGTGGCGTAATGTCGCCCTCTGCTGGCGATTCAGTGCAGCTGATTATTTGGGTTTCGGCGCGCTTTTCTGACGTGATTATATGTTGACGCGAACTCACACTAATAGACAGTGCTATTCAGACCAGCTAGCGTCCGCATCCAGTATTCAGTGGCAGTTCTCATAGCCCCAACACACTGTTTGTGTCTAATACATGCATCGCTTGTGAATTATATTCCTCCTTTGTTTATATTCATGAGCATTAGATAGTTATTGATGATGTGTATTTGAATTTGTTCACATATATGGTGAAATGCAGTTACATTGTTAGATGCTTGTGAGCTAATTGGCTAGTGCTACTGCTCAAATGGACACGTGTGTGTACATTTTATGTTATTTTGTGATTTATGCAAGTTATTGACACATTGCCTTGTTATTTTCAGTTTTACAAAAATACAAGAAACGTGCTCCTGTCAAAAAGAGATGACTTCAGTAAAGCCCATGCAACATTGCCACACCGTCTGATTTCTTTTTGGAACTTATGTTCGCTATCTGTCAATTTGTGTACTCACACACATTGAGGACAGAATAGGGCTACTAGTTTATTTTTTGATTGAAAATTTTACAAATTTTATTAAAACGAAAACATTAAGAGGCGTTTTAATATAACATTTCTATAACTTGTACTGATATTCATCTTTTAAGAACTACAAGTCTTTCTATCCATGGATCACTTTAACAGAATGTTAATAATGTTAATGCCATCTTGTTGATTTATTGTTATAATAAACAAATACAGTCCTTATGTACCGTATGTTGAATGTATAGATCCATCTTGTCTTATCTTTCCATTCCAACAATAATTTACAGAAAAATATGGCATATTTTATAGATGGTTTGAATTGCGATTAATTGCGATTAATTACGATTAATTAATTTTTAAGCTGTAATTAACTCGATTAAAAATTTTAATCGTTTGACAGCCCTACTATATTTATTTAGTTTTTTTAATCCCGCGCCGTTAAAAAGGGTGACTTCCGGTAACAGTCTCGAGTTGAGAAAGAGGGCGCTGTGACATGTACGAGTCCTCTTCACTATACAGCCGTACTGTTGTATGAGAAGAACTAAGGATTCAGCTGATTTTGCGGATTAATACATTTATTTTTCGCATCACACCAGCCAAACGGCTGCGGAAAAATCTTGCTGTATGAGGGAGAGGCGTGTGCGCCTTTTTGGAGTTTCAAAAGGTTCCCATTCACCGTGGATATTGGCCAAAACCAGCCCTACTACTGTAGACATTCGGACTTACGAGGAAGTGAGTAAACATCTTGTTTTGTATTATGTCAAATACTGGGATCATTTTAATACGGAGGTGGCTTGCATTTTGTAGCTGACATGCTCCTTGTCGCACATACCTCCGCCTTGCGAGCACTATACTCAGCTTTTGCACTCTTGGTGTGCCCGATGTTCTGTCAAATTTTCCACCCGATCAGAATTTGCAACTTTGTGTTAAAAATAGCCGCGAATACAGTGATTACAAAGTAAACACTACAAATTTTCTTTAAATAAAGGACTCCTTGCGTTTGATCATTGATAGGCATGTAAAAAGCTCTCCTCATGCACATTAGCTGCACGTTAGCTGCACAACAACTGCAGCCGCCCTCCTCCAGGGAATGAACTGTATATTGCTCTCCGCCGGGCGGTTTGCCGATCAGCGAAGACAATCGACAACCCAGTCGTCATGTCAAAAGTTCCGGGCTAGTTATGTGTGATTTTCCGCTTCGAAGACTTTGAAACATCACTCGATTCGGGTTAGCATGTCGGCTAGCTGTCATGCCTCTTGGTTTGTTTACATTCTCCGAAGCCGGGGAAGGGAAATGACATATGTCCGATTTAGGTGTCATAAAATATCGTTCGGGAGGTGCGACAGTAAAGGTGAAGTCGACAGTTTTGACCATTATGGAGTAATTTTGCCATGTCGTCCTGAATAAGTGCAGTTTTATTATTTCATATTCCATTTAGCACAAAACTGTTATTTGTCATGACCATGCTATTTAATTAGCAATTGGGGAAAAATACTTGGATAGAAATAATATCCCGTAAAAATATTGAAGTAGAGAGACATTTTGCAGCTCTCTTAGTCGCGTTTTCCCCGTTGTGAATAATTCCCCCTCGACGGGCTGACTGGTCCTTCTCAAGCCATTTATTTAGCTATTGGGGAAAAAAATACTTGGATAAAAAGAATATCCTGTAAAAACATTGGAGTAGAGAGACTGAAACAATGACATTTAGTGGCTCTCTTCGTCGCGTTTTCCTCGTTGTGAATAATTCCCCATCAATGGGCTGAATAGTAAAACCGATGAGCCCATTCTCCCGCTGACGTCATCCACCTGTTGGAGACGCTAGAGCCCTATAATGGTAGGCGTGGCTAACCAGCAGATTAAAAGACTAATTTCTCGTCATCTGCGCTTTGCTACATTGTTGTATATGTCGAATCGTCTCAAAATATGATTCTAATTCACATAATAATGCTATTTAAGACTTTTTTCTCATGTCGTATGCTCTTTAATTATTAGTTATTGTCTTAGAATGCATTATCTAATGCATTAATTAATGTTTATTAATATATCAATAAATATTAGATAAGGGATTAAATGAATAATTGTCATGTGAGTTATTGTCTAAAAATGCATTAACTTATGTTAATTAAGGAACCCTTATTGTAAAGTGTTACCATAAACTCTGAATGAACTGAAGTTTTTTTAAACCTCTTAAAGGCCAAACAATGCAACTTTCAGGAAATTATAAGTAGTAATGATAATAATTGACCACAGCATCCTGTCTCTCTATTAGCCTCCCTCTTTGTGCACCAGCAGGGCCGGGTCAGGCCCAAAATTTCAATTATTTACGTTCGGGTCAGGCCCGACTTCTCTCTCGCTAACTTTTTTAAAATAAATATATATTTATATATGTATACTAAAATGATCTATGGATGTTAAACTAAGGAATACTTGTTATAAAATAAATAATTTGGCATGCCTGCACGCATGAATGCCCACCCTCTTTTTAATCTTCCCCTCTGCGAGTCCGCATCCATTACATATTTGGTTGTGAATGCTCCTGTTTCAGTGCCACTGACAACGTGAGATGTCCAATCCATTTTGACTGCCCCTTCCAGTCAAAATGGATTGGACGTCAACCGCTGTCAGTGGCAGACAATAAGTTAAATGAGTGACCTGGAAGGGTTAAAAAGAAGTCAGCATTTGTGCATGCAAGGGTTAATTACGGTAGCTTTTTTGTGCCATTCCTCCGGCTTGTTTGTCCTTTTGATCTGTGTGTTTGTGTGTTTGGATTAAATTTTTGAGTATCTATATTTGTCTGCTATTAACCTTTGTTCAGTGATCTTAAACATTAACATGGCGAAATATGAAAAAAACTATGTTCAGGATGGGAGCGACTACTTTTTCATAACACTGTATAATAATAACAATAATAATAATAATAAAAAGTATCCCAGTTAACATCTCATTTTTTAATATCAACTAAGAGTCAGGGATTATTGCAACTATTTCCGAAACATAAGACCAATGGAAATTTTTCACAAATGTCTAAAGCTTATTATATATAGAATTAGACCCAGTTTTGTTCATGCGTTTTTCCCTCAAAGGAGAATAGTTGAATAAAAAGTTTTCGCTGTGCTTGCTTATAGGGCCAAGTGGTTGCCGGAGTCTTTTTCATCTTGGAAGGAGTGTGCGTCCTAGAAAGGATTTCCACTGGGAGGATCGTGAACGCCTCACGTTGGAACACAATATTGCGACAAGATAACATTGTGCAGACTGATGGGCGCCTAGAGGTGAGATTGCACAGATTCAAATAACCGCTCCAACTGTCATTGCTTGGGAAAATGTGAGCTTGGAAAATAATGAAGGCTAGCCACTCATGCCTATCATTGAGGCCTCGTGCCATCTGCTAATACAATCCCATTTCATTTTACGCTCTTGTGTCACTGTCATAGTCTGTGCTGCCATCTTTTTGGCAGCAAGTGATGAATGCTTTGAGCTGAAGTTAAATGATGCAACTGCCAGTCGCTTATGCTAAAATGTGGCAAGTCGTGGAGATGAAATAGGCGTTCGGATGCATGGGCGGGAGGGCGTAACAAGGATCTGACATTATTGTCTCAACAACACATCAGCCAAGGTGCCATAAATACTCCCCGGGTTTCATTGACCGGCACCAACACCTACTCTCCGCGCTGTTATAATTTGAGTCAGAGACTAATGATAGGGGAGCATTTGCATGTCTGTCACTCTTCAACTGTGAAAGAGGACGAGCATGTTGTCGCGTATCAAAGCCACGACATCCGAAAGCCTTGAGACTGAGTACATGTCAAGCAGTGGGAGGTATTTGTAATTCAGGGGGATGCGGGGCAGATAGAGCAGCTGCGTTTGGAAAATGTGCACATAGTTTCCAATTCCCCTCATTTGAGATCAGGTATGAGCACATCTGCCGCATCAACATCAGGTAGTGGACATGTGAGACAGCTTTACTTTCAAGGATAATCCAATTAAATTGAGTCCGAACATATAAAAATACTCCTTTTAGCAGATAAGAAACCATTTTATCACATATACAGTGGGGCAAATAAGTATTTAGTCAAACACTAATTGTGCAAGTTCTCCTACTTATTAATATTAGAGAGGCCTGTAATTGTCAACTTAGGTAAACCTCAACCATGAAAAACAGATTGTGTAAAAAAAACAAAAAAAAACGGGAAATCACATTGTTTGATTTTTAAAGAATTTATTTGTAAATCATGGTGGAAAATAAGTATTTGGTCAATACCAAAAGTTCATCTCAATACTTTGTTATGTACCCTTTGTTGGCAATAACGGAGGCCAAACGTTTTCTATAACTCTTCACAAGCTTTTCACACTCTGTTGCTGGTATTTTGGCCCATTCCCCCATGCAGATCTCCTCTAGAGCAGTGATGTTTTTGGGCTGTCGTTGGACAACCACGACTTTCAACTCCCTCCTCACCCCGTGGCGTCAAAATGTGAACAAGAACGGTGAGCAAAAATCCCAGAACCACACGGGGGGACCTAGGGAATGACCTACAGAGAGCCGGGACCAAAGTAACAAAGGCTACTATCAGTAACACAATGCGCCGCCAAGGACTCAAATCCTGCACTGCCAGAGGTGTCCCCCTGCTGAAAAACAGTACACGTCCAGGCCCGTCTGCGGTTCACTAGAGAGCATTTGGATGATCCAGAAGAGGACTGGGAGAATGTGTTATGGTCAGATGAAACCAAAATACAACTTTTTGGGAGAAACACAGGTTCTCGTCTTTGGAGGAAAAAGAATACTGAATTGCACCATATCCACTGTGAAGCATGGAGGTGGAAACATCATGCTTTGGGGCTGTTTTTCTGCAAAGAGATCAGGATGACTGATCTTTGCATAGGAAAGAATGAATGGGGCCATGTATCGAGAGATTTTGAGTGAAAATCTCCTTCCATCAGCAAGGACATTGAAGATGAGACGTGGCTGGGTCTTTCAGCATGACAATGATCCCAAACACACAGCCAGGGCAACAAAGGAGTGGCTTCGTAAGAAGCATTTCAAGGTCCTGGAGTGGCCTAGCCAGTCTCCAGATCTCAACCCCATAGAAAATCTGTGGCGGGAGTTGGAAGTCCGTGTTGCCCAGCGACAGCCCCAAAACATCACTGCTCTAGAGGAGATCTGCATGGAGGAATGGGCCAAAATACCATCAACAGTGTGTGAAAAGCTCGTGAAGAGTTACAGAAAATGTTTGGCTTCTGTTATTGCCAACAAAGGGTAGATAACAAAGTATTGAGATGAACTTTTGGTATTGACCAAATACTTATTTTCCACCATGATTTGCAAATAAATTCTTTGAAAATCAAACAATGTGATTTTCTGGGTTTTTTCCCCACATTCTGTCTCTCATGGTTGAGGTTTATCCATGTTGACAAATACAGGCCTCTCTAATATTTTCAAGTGGGAGAACTTGCACAATTAGTGGTTGACTAAATACATATTTGCCCCACTGTATTTTCAAAAAGACAGTGAAAACAATTAAAACTAATGAATGGTAAAATTATATAAAGTATTCTCTATGCTGCTGCGTATATACTGTATGGACTGTACAGTTTTAAATAGAATACCAATGGAAGTAGTAATAAACAATAAACCCAATTTTTTAAAGATCAAATCTTTGTACTGTATGTCAATATGTGCCTTCCCAAAAGTTGCATACTGTTGGAAAAGTCAAAGCAATTAAGAATGCAAACAATTATGCGACTTCAGTCAGATTTCTGTTCGCACGTAAAATACAGTATATTATGTCTTGGGCACCCAACATTTCAACCATTCCTCGTTGGAACAGTACCTGGACCACTCGTGATGACACAAGAATGCATGGTGAGACACACAGCTTTTATGAATTTTTCATCTCCCAATGTGGATGGATATTTTCTACTTTGAAAGAGGAAAATGTTTCAAGCTTTTGCCGCTTTATATTCTCACTCACACGCCAGAGCTCAAACAGTACAGTCGACGTACCGAAAGACACAAAAAGCTATGATTTCTGGGTCAAATATTTCTGTACAACAATCGTGGACTCATTTTTTTTAAGATTATAAATTGTTTCTCATTATTTATTCAAATTCAACGTTCATAACACTCTAACACAGCATAGGATGACTATACGAGTACAAATATAAATCTTGGATTACCAACCTTTGTCAATACTGTATCACAGAAGTATAGCACTGCAGCCAAGATGTTCACTTTGTTTGTAACCTTGATTAAATTTGCTCCACAACATCTAACACAGTCTCTGCTGGATAAAACATCGGCAGGTCTCTCTAGACTGCCTCTATGCATGATGCCGCAACCCCAGGAAGCCAAAAAAAGCTTAACTTTTTCTTTCTTTGCCTTTGCCTTTTATCTTTGCTCATTAAAAAAGACCCTTTTAAGAAGAAAACCCAAAAGACAACTCCATTCCTCAATACACAACCTCCCTTATCTTATGGTGCAAGTGAAAAAGTGAGTATTGAGTTTTGGTGGATCAAATACTTGGGATGGAGAAATTGTGTGCCGCTTTGGCCCGATATGAATCCCTAGCTTCCAGAACATGTCACCTTGTTCTTAAGGTGAGAGGAACTTCATAACCTAGATAATAACGGACCTCCGATGACCCGATTAGGAATGAGAACAAGTTGGAGGGGTGAGAATGGAGGCGTAAAAAGCTCTCAGGGTTTCAGCCTCTAATTTAGCACCACATATGGAATAAAAATTCACATCAGGCACAAACAGTGCGCTCCCCTTCTTGATCCATGCTGATCTAAAATGACTGTATAATTCCAAAACATGATCACGCTGCTCACTCAGCCATCAGTGACATGGACCAACACAAAAGCATAGATTATAAATCCATTAAAAAGGCTCGTACTGCAGCGTTGCCACCATTATCAGATGATGTGTCACTACTTTGCCTGCTCGCTGCAAATGTGAGCAATGACAGCTCCCAGTGAGTTCAAAAGTACACATGCTCGTCCTGTTATAGGGGCTGGCTCAATGAGCAAATCATGTATAATTTTAAGCGACTTCATTACTTTGTGAAACGGGCGCAAAACAATACAGAGCAAATGTGAATGTCTTTCTCCAAGCATGCCCTATAACACCGAGGTATGAGATGCATTTTGTAAAGCGGTTCATGCTGAAAATAACATTTTGTCAGGTTTAGCTGCAACGTTGTTAACAATGTTGTGAATATTTGCAAGTCACATATTCTGCACATTTACAATTAATATATATCAACTAAAATATTTAATTCTAAATTTTAAAGGTCGCACTTCGAATAACAAATTTAAATAAATGTAAACCTTAAATCAATGTCTTTAATCTTTAATGTTACAACTAAATATTTTGGAGGAAACTAAACATTTAGGTAATTTGCAAATTCTAAAGACTGATAACCGGAAGCACAAAGATTAAAGCTTGAGGCGCTTCGAGTGTATTTACATGGTCAAATAATATGTACCACTCTAAATTGTCCGTAGTTATACAGTGTTATGAAAAAGTATCTGAACATTTTGGAATTTCTCACATTTCTGCATAAAATCATTATTAAATGTGATCTGATCTTTGTCAAAATCTCATAGATGAAAAAACTGTCTGCTTTAACTAAAACCACCCAAACATGTATAGATTTTCATATTTTAATAAGGATAGTATGCTAACAATGACAGAAGGGTAAGTGGTAGGTAAATAGGTAAGTGAATTATCACATTTGATATTTTGCCCCCCCCCCCCCTTTGGCAGCAATAACTTCAACCAGACGCTTCCTGTAGCTGCAGATCAGTCTGGCACATCGATCAGGACTAATCTTGGGATGTCAGGCATAAATTGCTCTCATGCCACAGCGTTTCAATAGGGTTCAAGTCTGGACTTTGACTTGGCCACTCTAGAACATGTATTTTGTTCTTCTGAGGC
The DNA here is from genome assembly GCF_030265065.1 of Corythoichthys intestinalis. Classification (NCBI taxonomy): domain Eukaryota; kingdom Metazoa; phylum Chordata; class Actinopteri; order Syngnathiformes; family Syngnathidae; genus Corythoichthys; species Corythoichthys intestinalis. The sequence continues at coordinate 33,899,502 of NC_080408.1, read as the reverse complement.
CATTCTTTAGTTGATTTACCTTCGTGTTTTGGATCATATTCTTGTTGCAGCATTCATCCTCTTTTTAGCTTCAACTATCTGACAGACGGCCTCCGCTTTTCCTGCAAAACATCGTGATAAAATTTTGAATTCATTCTTCCACTAAATTTTGCAAGTTGTCCAGGCCTTGAGGCAGCAATACAGCTTCAAATCATGATGCTTCCTTCACCATGCTTCACGGTGGGGATGAGGTGTTGATGTTGGTGAGCTGTTCCATTTTTCTTTGACAGATGACGTTTTGTGTTTCTCCCGAACAATTCAACTTTGGTTTCATCATTCCACAACATATTTTGCCACAACTTCTGTGGAGTGTCCAAGTGCCTTTTTGCGAACATTAAACGAGCAACAATCTTTTTTCTAGACAGCAGTGGCTTCCTCCGCAGAGTCCTCCCATGAACACCATTGTTGGCCATAGTTTCACATATAGTTGATGTGTGCACAGATACTGTATATTGGACTGTGCCAGTCATTTCTGTAAGTCTTTAGCAGACCCTCTATGGTTCTTTTTTATCCCTCTGAGTATCCTGTGCTAAACTCTCGGCGTCATATTTGGTGGACGGCCACTCCTCAGGAAAGAAGCAACAGTGCAAAACTCTCTCCATTTGAAGACAACTTCTTTGACTGCTGATTGATGAACATCCAGACTTTTAGAGATGGTTTTGTATCCTTTCCCAGCTTTTTACAAATCAACAATTCTTAATCGCAGGCCTTCAGTCAGCTCTTTTGACCGAGCCATGATGCAAATCAGACAATGCTTCTCATCAAAACTATTTTTGCTAGGTGTGTGTTTTATAGTGGGCAGGGCACCTTTAAACCACTCATCAGTGATTGGGCACACACCTGACTTAAAATATTTTGGTAACAATTAGTTTCAATTGCTCTTTAAGTTAGGCAGAGGGTTCACTTACTTATTTTTCCTGTGACCGTCGTGAGGATGCGCGGCTCAAAACATGAATGACTGAAATAATGAATACAAAAACAAGTTAGCAGCGGGAATGTACTACTGGACATGGATTATTTTATATCATGAATATTTAGATGTAGCATTTGATATTTGGATTTAACTATTAAGTTGTAAAATGTGGTTGTAAATGTGCAAAAAAGCAACTCTCAAAAATTCACACAAGGTTTTTAAATATTGTTTGAAGCTAAATTGTGCCAAAATGTTGCAGTTATTTTTAGAATGAGCCTCTTTACAAACAATTGGGGAAAAATGTTAACACACTTCAACCATGGCACTCTCATTTTGATCTATCTTATATATTCATCAGTAACAAATATTGGAAAATTAGTTCCGTGAACCTTTTAAGATATGTCGTTCTCCATCCATCCATCCATCCATCCATCCATCCATCCATCCATCCATCCATCCATCCATCCATCCTCAACATCGCTTGTCTTTGTCAGGGTCACGGGATGCTGGAGCCTATCCCAGCTGAACTGGGGCGAAAAGCAGACTATAAACTAAATTGGTCACCTGTCAGTTGTAGGGCACACACAGAGACAGACAACCATTCGCACGCACCCACAATCATATCACCACTCAGTGGGAATTAATCCTTCGCCACCTGCGCCGAAGTCAGTTGAATGCACCACTTCACGATCAGTGGCACACAGTACAGACCAAAAGTTTGGACACGCCTCATTCAATGCAACACAAATGAAGGTCCCAACCCCATTGATATAGCAATAAATTCTTCAAATCAACCCTGAAAAGGCATACCTGTGAAGTCAAAAAGCATTTTAGGGGACTCCCTCTTGAAGCTCATAAAGAGAATGGCAAAAGTGTGCAAAAAAGTAATCAGAGCAAAGTTTTGCTACTTTAAAGATACTAGAATACGCTCCATGTTTTTAGTTATTTCAACTTTTTTTGTAAGTACATAATTCCACATGTGTCACGGACCCGACAGGGGAGGACCACAAATGCGTCACGTTTTCAACAATTTATTGACTAGACCAGCAGGGCAGGTGAAATGATGGCAGCAGTACAGACAAGGGCTAGGCAGAAGTCAGGTTTCCAAAAGCAAAAGGCAGGTCAAGTTACCAGGACAGGAGAGAAGGCGGCAGTCGGGCAGGTTCAGATTCGGCAACAAGAGTCAGATTCAGAGGGCTAGGCAGGCAGGTAACAGGCAGGCTTCGCAGACGGTCTGACAGAGTGGAAGTGAAAATCTGGGCTTTAAATACACAGGTTGATTACTGAATGCAGCAGTGCTATTGGCTGGGCTTTGAGTAGGTGAATTGAGGACAGGTGGGGATAATTGAAGGCAATTAGCCCATGCTGCAGCAGGGGCTGAGGCCATGACAGAACCCCCCCCTCAAGGGACGGCCCCAGAAGTCCCCAAAAGGGAACCACCACCCAGGGCGGGCGGATGGGGAGCCGGCGGAGGGTCAAAACTCCTCCGACTGGTCGGAGTCCAGGTCAGGTGCTGGGTCGGGTGTCGGATGGGTAACCTGACGGGTGCCCCTAGGGCGACCCCGCTGTATGGAGGGCTGGTTAGGATTCTGACGATGGAAGTCAGAGATGAGGGTACGGTCAATAATCCGTCCAGCAGGTACCCAGGATCGTTCCTCCGGACCGTAACCCTCCCAGTCAACCAGGTACTGAATGCCTCTGCCCCTACGTCTGGACTGGAGAAGACGCCGAACAGTGTAGGCCGGGCCACCGTCGATAAGGCGTGGAGGAGGAGGAAGTGGAGCAACTGGAACCAACGGGCTCTCGTAAACCGGCTTTATTCTGGAGACGTGGAATGTGGGGTGGATCCGCATGGAAGCAGGCAGTTGGAGTCGAATGGCGGTTGGGCTGATGATCTTTTGGATGGGGAAGGGACCAATGAACCGAGGAGCCAGCTTGCGCGACTCCACCTTGAGTGGCAGGTCCTTGGCTGAGAGCCACACCTTCTCACCCACCCGATAGGCAGGTGCAGGAGTCCTTCGACGGTTGGCTCCGGTGGAATAACTGGTGACCGATCGTAGGAGCGTGGCACGGGCTCGAGACCAGGTATTGCGGCATCGTCGGGCATAGGCGAGGGCTGAAGGACAGGTGATCCCCGCCTCCTGGCTGGCGAACAGTGGTGGTTGATAACCATACACACACTGGAATGGGGACATGCCAGTGGCAGAGCAGGTAAGAGTGTTATGGGAATATTCCACCCATGTCAGTTGTTTTGCCCAGGACCGGGGGTTGGAAGATGCCATGCACCGAAGTGCCTTCTCAAGCTCCTGGTTAATCCTCTCTGACTGGCCATTGGACTGTGGGTGGAATCCTGAGGAGAGGCTGACCGAGGCTCCCAGCAGACAGCAGAATTCCTTCCAAAAAGTGGAAGTGAATTGCGGGCCCCGGTCTGAGACAACATCTTTCGGTAGCCCATGTATCCGGAATGCATTGTCCAAGACCACCTGGGCAGTCTCCTTTGCAGATGGTAGCTTTGGGAGAGGAACAAAGTGGGCCATCTTGCTGAAACGGTCTACAATTGTGAGGATGACCGTCATGCCGTCAGATGGAGGCAGCCCCGTGACAAAATCCAGTGACACATGGGACCAAGGCCGGGAGGGTACAGGCAGAGGCTGGAGTAGGCCGGCAGGGGGCTGGTTGGATGATTTGTTTCGGTTACAGGTGGGGCAGGCGCGGATGAATTCTCGTACATCCCTTCTCAGGGACGGCCACCAGAAACGTTGGGAAAGCAGATTGTAGGTGCGTGTGGTTCCAGGATGGCAAGCGAGGCGGGAGTTGTGTCCCCACTGTAGGACTTGTGATCTCAGATTTTCTGGGACGAAGAGGCGGTCATCAGGGCATGCACTGGGCCCAGGCTGGTTGTGAAGAGCCTCCAGCACTTGCTGTTCGACATCCCAGGTTAGGGCAGCGACCACGCAGGGGCCAGTCAGAATGGGAGCTGGTTCGTCTGTGGGTATGTTGTCCTTTTGAAACTGACGGGAGAGAGCATCAGGCTTGGTGTTGCGGGATCCAGGACGGTAAGACAACGTGAAATTGAACCGGGTGAAGAAAAGAGCCCATCGGGCCTGTCTGGAGTTCAGTCGTTTGGCAGAGCGGATGTACTCCAGATTCTTATGATCAGTCCAGACCAGAAAGGGAACAGTTGCCCCCTCCAGCCAGTGGCGCCACTCCTCCAGAGCAAGCTTGACAGCCAGCAGCTCACGGTTGCCTATGTCGTAGTTCACCTCAGATGGTGACAGTCTGCGAGAAAAGAATGCGCAAGGGTGTAGTTTGCCATCCTCTGCTACCCGTTGAGAAAGTACAGCGCCGACTCCCACATCAGAGGCATCTACTTCTACTATGAACTGTCGAGTCGGGTCTGGCATGTGAAGGATAGTGGCCGAAGTGAAGCGTGACTTGAGGATGCCAAAAGCTTTATTTGCTGCTGAAGTCCAGACAAATGGCTGTTTGGGGCTAGTCAGGGCAGTGAGGGGGGAGGCGACAGTGCTGTAATTGCGGATGAACTTGCGGTAGAAATTTGAAAAGCCGAGGAATTGCTGAAGTTTCTTCCTGTTCTCTGGTACAGGCCATGAGGTCACTGCAGAGACTTTGGCTGGGTCCATTTGGATGCTCCCCTTTGCCACAATGTACCCCAGGAAAGTGACGGACTGGGCATGGAATTCACATTTCTCGGCCTTGACATACAGGGAGTTCTCCAGGAGGCGACTGAGGACTGACTGGACGTGGCGGGTGTGGTCTGACAGGGTTCGGGAGAAAATCAAGATGTCGTCCAGGTAAACAAAGACGAATTTGTTCAACATGTCCCGCAAGACATCATTGACAAGAGCCTGGAACACTGCCGGGGCGTTGGTCAGTCCGAACGGCATGACCAGGTACTCATAGTGGCCGTTCGGAGTGTTAAAAGCAGTCTTCCATTCATCTCCCTCCCTTATCCGCACGAGGTGGTAAGCGTTCCTGAGGTCCAGTTTGGTGAAGATAGTGGCCCCCTGGAGCAACTCAAAGGCAGAGGTGAGCAGAGGAAGAGGGTAGCGGTTCTTGATGGTGATGTCATTTAAGCCCCGATAGTCGATGCAGGGGCGGAGAGACCCATCTTTCTTGCCCGTAAAGAAGAACCCGGCACCGGCAGGGGACGATGACGGACGAATAATGCCAGCTGCCAGGGAGTTACTGATGTAGACATCCATGGCTTTTCTTTCAGGGGCGGACAGAGAATAGAGACTGCCCTTGGGTGGGGCAGTCCCTGGGAAGAGATCAATGGCACAATCATAGGGACGATGTGGCGGCAAAGAAGAGGCCTTGGCTTTGTTGAACACCTCTCGAAGTCCATGGTAGCACTCTGGCACATTAGCGAGGTCAGGAGCAGAATCAGAAGGAACGGAGAAGGAGGGCAGTATGGCAGAACGCAAGCAGGTCCGGTGGCAATCTTCTCCCCACTCTTGGACTGTTCCAGTCGTCCAGTTGAGGTGAGGGTTATGCTGGCGGAGCCATGGGTATCCCAGGATAAGGGGTTGGCCTGGTGTATGGAGCAGGTGAAAACGAACAGTCTCATGGTGGTTTCCAGACAGTACCATTGGGATGGGGTCAGTGATGTTTGTGACTGTGCCAAGGAGATGACCATCCAGAGCTCGGGCTGGGACAGGATAGGGCAGGCGTTTGCTCTCCAACCCCAACTGGCGGGCTAGTTCGATGTCCATAATGTTTGCCTCGGCACCAGAATCCACAAGAGCAGCCAAGGTGTGGGTGGTTCCAGAGAGGAGAAGACGAACTTGGAAAAGGGGCTTACGGTGATTGGAGGCTTGGGTGGTCATTGAGCTCAATCGGATGCCTCCTATATCCGATGAGCTCTGGCTTTTGCTGGGCAGGTGGCAACACGATGACCATCGCCTCCACAATACAGGCAGAGGTTGAACGAGAGGCAACGCTGGCGCTCGACGGCAGATAGGGAGGCACGGCCGACCTCCATGGGCTCTGGCGGGTCGATCTGGCAGTGGGGAGTGGCTGAAGAGCGTGGCTGGGCGACGGACTTTCTCGGAGTGCAGACAGATGACCGTGTGGAGCTTCCCTTCTCTTGTCGGCGGGTCTGAATTCGATGGTCCACCCGAACAGCAAGGTCGATGGCCTCGTCTAGCGTCTTTGGCTGCTCGTGAAAAACGAGTCCGTCCTTCACATAGCCCGCCAGGCTGTTAAAGAAGGCGTCCACCAGAGCGGCCATGTTCCATGAACTGCGCCTTGCCAGGGTTCGAAAGTCAATGGAGTAGTCTGCCACAGTCCGGTTCCCCTGACGGATGGACATCAGGCCCCTGCTTGCCTCAGATGTTGATGCGCCCCTGTCAAACACCTTCATCAGCTCCTCGGCAAAAGCATCAAAGGAAGCGCAGGCTGGGGTCTGCCGGTCAAACTCTGCTGTTCCCCAAAGCCGAGCACGACCCGTCAGATGTGTGATGGTGTATGCCACTTTGGCCCCCTCAGTGGCAAAAGTTCTGGGTTGGAGGAAAAATTGGAGCCGGCAGCTGGTCAGGAAGGCACGCACCTGGGTCTGATCACCGTCAAAACGCTCAGGGTTTCCAATCCTTGGTTCTGGGGCCGTGGAGTGCTGAAGGAGTGGTACAGATGAGACCGGAGTGACAGGCGGATCTGGAGCTAGGACTGGTCGGGGGGGCAAGTTTGTGAGAAGCTGCATGACCTGAGTCAGCATTTCTTGTTGTTGTTGGATCTGGTGTTGTCGTTGGTGACCAAGCTGAATCAGCGACGAGATGTCCCCCGCCATCTGATTCAATTCCCCCTCCGCATGTTCCAGACGCTGCATGGCAGTCAGGGTGTTTGGGTTGCTGTTGTCCATGTCGGGGATGTTGTGCGCTGGGTCCTTGCTGGTCAGACCGTACTGTCACGGACCCGACAGGGGAGGACCACAAATGCGTCACGTTTTCAACAATTTATTGACTAGACCAGCAGGGCAGGTGAAATGATGGCAGCAGTACAGACAAGGGCTAGGCAGAAGTCAGGTTTCCAAAAGCAAAAGGCAGGTCAAGTTACCAGGACAGGAGAGAAGGCGGCAGTCGGGCAGGTTCAGATTCGGCAACAAGAGTCAGATTCAGAGGGCTAGGCAGGCAGGTAACAGGCAGGCTTCGCAGACGGTCTGACAGAGTGGAAGTGAAAATCTGGGCTTTAAATACACAGGTTGATTACTGAATGCAGCAGTGCTATTGGCTGGGCTTTGAGTAGGTGAATTGAGGACAGGTGGGGATAATTGAAGGCAATTAGCCCATGCTGCAGCAGGGGCTGAGGCCATGACAACATGTGTTCATTCATCGTTTTATTACCTTCAGTGAGAATTTACAATGTAAATAGCCATGATAATGAAGAAAACTTATGAATGAGAAGGTGTTTCCATCCCTTTGGCCTGTACTCTAAGTACTTAAAAATAAATAAATAAGTAATAAATAAAAATGTTCACAATAAAATATAAAACTGGCATGAGTGCAAAGTTGATTTCCCACTATTGGGTTTTTAAAAAGGATATTGCTACATCTATTACACACACACACACACACCCACACACAGATTCTCTCACGCATCACACTGGGAGGAATGCTGTCCTCTCTGTCAATCTCAATTGTGACTGCACAAAACAAGTTGCCAAGTAGCTGTAGATGAGTCAAATCATAATCAGCTTCTTACAGTTAATCAGAGGAATTTTGATCATCCGGAGGGTAAGCTGTGAAGAAAAAACTTGATGTGCTAGAAAAAAACTGACTGCAGTTTTGGAATCAATTTTAATTTTGAACAGCATGAAATTCAAACTCAACAATTGACTGGCGCGCAATCACCTTTTGCCCAACGTCAGCTGAGATAAGATAAATAAAATTAGATAATGTTTTACTGAGTATTACACCAGTATAGAGTAAAGCTGTGCACTGGATCGGCTCCAGCCTCCCCGCCAACATGAAGCTGAGAAGGGGAATGGAACGATGGATACACTAGCTGCAATCTCAGTTGAACACTACAGTAATTCTTAACTAGTGCTGTCACTCAATTGTTTTTTTTAATGGAATAAATCACGTTCCAGCCCTTTAATTCATTATATTTAATCACAGTTAAGTGTTTTGTTGATGAAAAGCGGCAACACCTTCACCATTACTACCATCAGGTGCTAATCTCGATGGTGCCATTGGAGCCATTGTTGCAATTAAAAGGCGGGGTTCGGTACGAGATTGCTGTTGTTTTGTTTATACAGTAGTGGAAGCAACAAAAAGCGTCCTGCCGGTTGTTTTGTATTCACTAATTGTTTGGATGTAGTGCATGGCAAATAAATTAGGTTTTTTTTTTTTCTTTTTTTTTTTTTTTTTTTTTTTTGTATCTCCTGGGGTGCTGAAGAGGACTATAATTTATTAGCTTTCAAATCACCTTTGCCAAATTAAATAGATCTGGTAGAAAATTTCAAACTTTGCACTCTTGTAGAAAAGATAAATGGAATGTCTCATTTTAAAGTATCATTGTTTACAAGGTGCCAGTTCTGGGAAGCCTCACATGGCCTAAAGTTAAAAACTCGAGGTTGACCAGCTATCTGTCAAAGTAATGGTTTCAAATACAGCGGTCACGTAGGCCTCTCTTCTTTGCTGCCTTGTTCCCTGCATAGCAGTATTATGGTGTATGTACGTGACTTGCTTGCATTGCTAACCACTTGGGAGACTTAAAACTCCACAGTGTAGTTAATAGAGTCACTGGGTGTGAATTATTCTGCAACAAAGTTGGCAGTTTTTCCCTGACTTGTTGTTATCCCCCTTGACTACCTTCAATTGCTGTACATACGAAATATGTATAGAAATTTTCATATACTATAATTATATATTATATACGGTACACATATATATTACAGTTATTATACTTATTGTAGTGCCCTGTGGCCGGCTGGCAACAAATTCAAATAGGTAGAGGTCTGAAATTCAAATCATAGATGTATTTCCATTTATAGAGACATAATCTAAAAATTAAAAATCTGGAACTCACATTGTATGATTTTTCAATAATATACTTGCAATATACTGGGGTTCATAAGTATTTGTACCCCTGAGAAAATCAGTGCTAATATTTAGTGCAGAAGCCTTTGCAATTAGAGAGGTCAGATGCTTTCTGTATTTCTTCACCAGGTTTTCACATATGGAAACAGGGATTTTGGCCCATTCCTCCACACAAATCTTCTCTAGATGTGTTAGGTTTCAGAGCTGTTGTTGAGAAACACGAAGTTTCAGCTCCATAAAAGATTTTCTATTGGATTGAGGACTGAAGACTGGCTAGGCCACTCCAGAACCTTGATATGCTTGTTTATGCAGCTACTCCTTTGTCAGCTTGGCTGTGTGCTTCGGATCATTGTCATGTTGGGAGATCCAGCCATGACTCATCTTCAGGTCTCTGACTGAGGCACAGGTGGTTGTGGCTCAAAATCTGAAAGATACATTTCACTATTCATCCTCTGCTTTATGCAGTACAGTTGTCCTTTCCCCTATACCGATAAGCAGCCCCAGAGCATGAGGTTTCCGCCCCCATACTTCACAGTGGGTATGGTGATCTTGGGATTGTACTCATCCTTATTTTTCCTTCGCACACAATGCGTAAAGTATCCATAAAAAAGTTCTACTTTGGTCTCATACGACCACATGACTTTCTCCCATGACCCCTCTGCATCATTCAGATGGTCCCTAGCAAACTTCAGACAGGCCTTCAAATGTACTGGCTTCAACAGGGGAACCTTCCGAGCAATGCATGATTTTAAACCATTGCTCTGTAGTGTTCTACTGACAGTAGCCTTTGAAACTGTGCATCCAGCTCTCTTCAGGTCATTGACCAGCTCCTGCCGTGTAGTTGTAGGATGAGCTTCAGTTTTCTCATCATGAGTGATACCCCACGAGGTGAATTTTACATGGAACCTCAGTCTGAGGTAGATTATCAGTCATGTTTAGCCTTTTCCATTTTCTAACAATTGCTGCAATTGTTGTTTTATTCTCACCAAGCTGCTTTCCAAATGTCCCATAGTCTTTTCCAGCTACAGTATTTGGAGCTCAACATTTTTTTTCCTCTGGTGTCTTTCGAAAGCTCTCTGGTTTTGCCAATGGTAACAGTTGGATTATGACTGACTGTGGGGTGCACAGGTGACAATATTGAGTTATGGTATGGAGTATCAATGCCGCCCCATGTTCCGCTCCCACCTCTGACCAGGCTGGGATGCGAACCCGCGCGCCGCGACGAATCTAGTCGGCAGGCAAGGACGTTAACCACTGCGCCATTACTGTGTGTGTACCCTTTACACTTTACACTCTCCCCCCGAAACCTTCGCTGCCGATCCCGGACGAGCCCCCATTTGTATCAAACAGGTGGTGGGTGGGTTGTTACTCATGGGGTAAAGGTAGACTTTTTTTTTTAAGGTAGACTGACAACTCTTTGATTGTCATAATTATTGCTGATTTGCAGGGGTACAAATACTTATGAACCCCAGTAAATTACCCAGGACTTGAACTGCATCTATTCATCTTTGTTGCTTCATTTCTAATTGTGTATCATATTGCCTCTGTAAAGCCCTTTGAGACTTCTGTTGTGATTGAGGGCTATACAAATAAAATTGAATTGAATTGAATTAAATTAGAAATAAATTATTTAAAAAAATAATCCAATGTGATTCCTGGATTTTTTTTAGATTATGTCTCTATGAGTGGAAATGCATCTACTAATGAAATTTCAGACCTACACCTATTTTCTAAGTGGGCGAACTTGCAAAATAATAAGCGGTGCAAATACTTCTGCTCCTCACTGTATATATTATATGTATTTTATTTATTTATTTATGGTTGGTCCAAGCCCCCCCAAATTCAGACATCTGTTATAATGCATACAAATGCATCAAAACACGTAACAATGTGCATAATGTAAAAAAAAAAAACCTAACAAACAAAACAAGATCAACAAGTACAGAGTAAAGAGGAAAAGTTAATACACTCATATAAAGCTGTCGGAACACGAGGGGCGAATGAAGAGGATGCTTGGATACACACATAAACATACTGTGGAGGTCCCTCTTAGCGAACGCCAGGAACACCAGGCAAGAGAGGAGGAGATTTGAGATTTGAACACATATGACCCCACTACTGGCTGCAGCCACTTTGTGATCTCGGTTGCACCCGCACCCACTCACTCCTTTCTCTTGTGGCCTTTTGTTTGGGCAGGTGGGGCTTGGTCTGCAGGTGCTTGCCTCTTACCTCATGCACTCTTCATTTCTTACTGTGAACATTTGACACTCCGGGCACTTACATTTCAATCAGGGTCTGGCTCCGTGGCGACCTGCACCCCGAAATCTTTTCTGTCCAGCTGCAACTTCTGAATAAAACAACACAATATAAACAACTACAGTGCGAGTTCATCAGACTCCCATGTGGCACATTAAGACTGTGTCAGTCTTTAAAGACACACACATTTAGGCCTACTTTTCTCAGTAATAAGTAGCTGAACAGGACAGGTTAAAAAAAAAAAAAAAAAAGCTACGCATAGCCACAAACTGATGCAAAGGTGCAGGTGCTTAATTACATCACGAGGAATGGCAGACAACCTGGGATAGTTTGATTGTTTGATTGGCTGAAGTAGTGCTGGCGTTTAAAAAAAAAAAAAAAAGTCTGCCACCACTTTCGAGGCCACTTCTTGGAAATACTGGCTTTTATTTACAATTTTCCCCACTACTGCACATGTGAAAAATGTAATTCTGTGTTTTTTCCATTTTTTTAAAAAACAAGATTCTTTCCACTGGGATGCATACGATAAAGATCACGTTTCCAGAGTTAGTTTTCAAGATTTAACTGATAACTTTAGCGCTTTAAAGTGCCTGTGACAAAAAAAGCATGTTTATTTCATATTACACGCGGTATTTTATGCTCCTGAATGAAATGGACCGGTTGGATGTGTATGGAAGCGACTGATATATTTATTACATTTTTTAATCCCACGCCATGAAAATGAGTGACTTGCGGAGGAAGAAGGCAAATGTGACGTCAGCCAAAATAACCATCTCACAATACAGCCATTACTGTAGCATGCAGAAGGACTGCAGATTCAGCTGATTTTGCGAATTAATTTGTTTATTTTTTGCGTCACGCCAGCCCATTGTGCTGCAGGCTTTTGTTGCTACACCAGGGAGAGTGGTGTTGGAGTTTTTGGATTTTCAAAAGATCCTTGTTCACCGCGATGGACAAAACAAGTCCGACAACCAAGGAACCATTGGACGGACAAGGAAGTGAGAAAGCTCCGGATTTATAGTATGTCAAATAATGGGATCGTGGCAAACGTTTCCATAAGGAGGTGGCTTGCATTTTGTGGGTGACAATACTCCCTCTCTACCGAAAAGGCGACACTGCCAACGACCGGCAGCTTGTCGCACACCATGGTCACCGGCCGATAAAGGCGTGCCCGCCTACAGAGCGCTTTCCTTGGCTTGGCCCCGAGCAGCCCCCCGCCCGAATCTCCGGTTCTCGATTGTGTAGACTTCCACCCCCCCTTGGTCCTCTTCGCGTGCCCGCCCACAGAGTGCTTTCTTCAGCTAAGGACCGAGCAGCCCCTCGCTCTAGTCTCCGGTTCTCGATTTTGTAGACTTCCACCCCCTTGGTCCTCTTTGCGTGCCCGCCAACACAGTGCTTTGCTCGGCTTGGCCCCGAGCAGACACCGCTCCGACGCCGGCCGGTTTGTCCACCGAGAATGCGCTATTTGCGGCATTCATTTCCCTCTGTCCCCGGTGATGAGCACTACCTGCCCGCCGGGGCCGCAGCAGAACGACGAGCCGTAACTTGCTGGCCGCCGGGGGCTGGCCGATCGGTGAGGTTAATCACCCCGCCGTGTGTGACATGAGTCGGTGTAGTTTTGTGTGATTTTTCGTTTTCGAAAGACGAGAAGGAGACTTGAAAGAGCTGCTCGGTTTGGGTTAGCATGTCGCCTAGCTGTGACGCCTCCTGTTTTGTTTATGCTCTTTCCTCATTCTCCGAAGCCGGGGCAGGGAAATGACAAAAGCCGGACTAACTCCGGCAGCATAAAATACCGGTCGGGAGGTATAAGAAGTTGGTAGTTTTGATCATTATGCTGTAATTTAGCCCTGTTGTACTGAATAAATGCATTTTTAATATTATATATTCAATTTAGCACAAGTCTCTTATTTGTCATGACCATATACAATTTATTTAGCAATTGAAGAAAAATACTCAGATAAAAGAATATCCTGTAAAAATATTGGAGTGGAGAGATTAAAACAATTGCCACGTTTACATGGAGCCAAATATTCCAATTACAATCGGAATATTTGTTCAAACCGAATATATGTGTTCCATATAAACACCTCATTCGGAATGAACAGGCCCAAACCGAATGGAATTTCATTCCGATTCACAGGGGTGGAATATTCCTTTTCCCAAACCGATTAGAAGTAAAATTATATCATGTAAACAGGGAAGCGGAATGGTGTCTGGTTGCGTTCTTTCTGCACATGCTCCGTACTGACGTTGTGACGTCACTTTGTGACGTAAGTAACGTCACTGCAACATGGCTTCCAAGCACAGCGCACCTAATTGGAGTCCGGCGGAAAGATTGTATTTAATTCAAACTTTAAAAGAATTGAATATAATTGCTCGCTTAGACGGGCGTAAAACGAGGAACAGTGAACTATTTAAAAAATGTTCACGAGAGGTTACACGAAGCCGTAATAGACCGGAGCGTTGACCAGATTAGAAACCGGTGGAAAACCGGCTACTACAAGGCAAAAGAGCAAAACAGCAGAAGCGGATACGACCCCTACAAACACAACAAGTGGGTTAAAGTTAAAACAGCAGCACTCCGACGATCGATCTCCATGTTTTGCAACGTGACGCTTTGTTTTGATTAATCTGCGCATGTCAGACGGCAGTTGTCAAACGTCCTTTTGGAATAAAGGCAGTCACATGTAAACGCTGGATCGGAATAGATGAAGTGACATGTAAACAGCTGATCTGAAATTTCCATTCGGAATGATTTGAATCGGTATGAATAAAAGTCAGCATGTAAACGTGGCTAATGATGACATTTTGTTTCTTTCTGTCGCATTTTCCTTGTTCCGAATCTTCCCCCTCAATGAGCTGAATTCTAAATCAGCTGAAATCGTTACTCTGCCGACGTCATCACCCAGCTGGAGGCGCTAGAGAGCTATAATGACAGGCGGGGCTAAACGTCAGATTAATTTTTTCTCATCATTTGCGCTTTGCCAAATTGTTGTATGTGGTCAAATTGTCTCAAAATATGATTTTAATTTAAAAAATAATGCTAGTTAAGATTTTTTTATGTTGTCACAGGCACTTTTTCTTTAAAATCAATCAATCAATCAATCAACTTTATTTCTATAGCACTTTACAAAAACCCGAAAGGTCCTCAAAGTGCTTTACAACAAAGACAAACATAGTTAAAGATAAATAAAAGACAGGAAAGTATTATACAATTACATTAAGGAGGGAAAACAAAGACAAAAACAACGCATCGCGTTAGAAGTCAAAATAGCAATTAGCTGAATGATGAATAGTAATGAGCAAATAATAAAATAATGAGATATAGAATTATAGGTACTTTATACTAGTCTCCTCTGAGGTCATTCGCTTTTTAAGTGATTTAGTGACTTTTTTTAATTCTATTTTTTACATTGAGAATATGTTCTGTATGGTTCTCTTGTGTGTCTTTTATAGCTTTATTTGTATTGTCTTGCTCCTATCTGGACCATTGAGTCTGTCATAAAGATTATTATAACTAAATGTTAAAAAATTGGAGTGATTTGACACAATATTTTGTTTTAATGTCCATTTAATAGCAGTTTTATTTCAATTGTTTTGTCTTGCAGTGGTCTTTCTCCTAACTACACCTCTGCGTACTTTGTTCAAAAGAATTAAATTAACATGTTAGAATCAAAGAGGAGGAAAAAATGAGAGTGTTTCTTTCTTTATTTCTTTTCAGTAAAAGCAAACAATAATGGCAAATGTTTCTTGCTGGAAGGCTGCAGAGAAACAAGGGCTCAGATGTTCTCTCAATCGTGTGGGAAAGAGATCATATGTCTCTGCCAAATCGTTCGCTTGTTGGTTGTGTAGCAGGTGGACTTGTGCAAACAATAAAGCCCACCACAATCCAATATGATTTCCGCTATGTTGTGCAGGATAGATAAGCTATAATCAAATGGCATAGTGACAGGCAAATTATGCCTTGGGAAATCACAAACAGAAGGCTTTTCTTCTGATAGACCCATTGTTGTCCTCTGCTGGGTAAACAAATTTCTGCTGTATTTACTTGAAGAGTCTAATATTCACAAGCAGACCAATGCATCAAATATTTATTTTTACCCTGATGACTTAATTGATGTCTCCTTCAAGCAAATGGCCCATTTTCACAGTGCAGATGGCCACCTAAAGCCAAGTCCTGTTGACTAATAAAAAACTAACAACTGTTAAGAGGTCTTCAAATCCCTCTCTCATATAACAGATCCTATTCTATAAAAATCACAACATAAAACCAGTGAGTCTGTTTAGTCGTTCCTTATTCTGACTTAAACATCTAAGGCTTTATGTTGAATGCAGGTCAAGACACACAGAGCAGTGGCACTGGAATCGGAATTTTTTTGCTATTCACTTTATTCAAGTCATAGAATTTCTAATTTAAAGTTTCTATTTAAAGGTGTAATACAATCTGTAAAGTCAAATACAAACTATTGGTGGTTGACCTTTAACATTTTGTAACGTTTGCTGAAAGAAAATTATGAAAGTAAACCTAATCATTTCCATTTCGATATTACCCTCATAAATCTTATAAGGGTAAACTGTGCTGAGTGATGCATTTGAGACGCTTTTTAATAAAGGGATAAATTCCCTCTGTATTTTCTTCTTGTTCTTCATGTTCTCCTCTCAGGAGCCCTTGTTAATCTAATTCCTCTTTCTGAAAAAACTGTCAACAAAAAGCATGAACACATATTAAGTCCAAGATTATTTTTAAAATGTCGTTTTAATTATATATATCTAAAAAAATAAAAATAAAACATTAACATTTATAGGGCTGCAGCTGTCAATTATTTTAGTAGTCGATTAGTCGGTGAACTAGTTATTTCGAATAATCGAGTAATCAGATAAGGAACATAAAAAATTAAAATACCTGAGCTGAGCCTCAAACGGTATTTTTTTTTTTTTTTTTTTTTATGAGAATCTAAGTACAACAAAAGAACAATTGGTTAACTTACATAGCAAAAGTCTGCTAGCTTAAATGCTATAAAATGTTTTTTTTTTTTTTATTAATACTGTATTCCCACAAAAAAATGGCTAAATACTGTATACCTGTAAGCTACATTACGAATGCATTGGAAAAAACATTAGCTCAAGCAAAAGCTTATGTTGGTCTTAACAGGTGGCAGCTGGATTCAGCCATGTGAAATGAGTTATGTCATATTCAATGTTGCCACAAGAAGGCATTGTATTCACCCAAATCAATAAAGCTAAATGCAAACACTTTCAAAACAAGCCATTGCAATGCCACTTTAATTAAATGAATACTCGTAGCAGCAAAATGTAATTCGGCTCTTTTTTAATGGAATTACTTGAGTTAATCGATTAATCGTTGCAGCACTAACAATATCATTTTTTTGTGCAGCATTTATTTAGGTTGACACAAGATGACATTAAAATTCCAAAGGGTTCACTTAGATTCCCCTCGCACTGTACGTATGTCATCGATAATATTACTTTACATATAGAAGGACATCAACTTTTGTCTCATTTGTCTGTGTAGGAACACTTTTTTAAATTTCATATCACAATAATTGTGAGTCCGAGGCTATTAACCAGACTAGGTCAGATGATATCCGAGTGTTTCCCAAACAATGGTGTATAAAATAGGCCGGGTCAGAATTTACCCCTAGGAATTCATTGGGGCAATGATAAAGGTGCAATCCGCCTCTTATTGGAACCCAGTGTGCCATTAAAATGACTTACTGTATATGCTCATATAAAGAAAAAAAATTTTTTTTTAAGTATTCCATATTGTTTTGCTTACATTTAATTTTAAAAGGCAACAATGGTTTATTATTCCTAACAGTGATCCCCCACTTATTAGACACAAGATGTGTTTTCTCCTTACATGTCAATTTCAGCTGCAGCAGCAGCAGCCAGGCTATTAAATGATGTAAAAAGAAATGATATAATGCCAGTCATCTTCCCTTATTTGCATTTTTCTCCCTATAAAGGAATAAAGGGACATTTCTTTGTATTTATGGCCATTATTACTGCTGGCACACTCCAAGATTATTTTTTTGTTGCAAAAACACCAGAATATTTTGACACCCAGACAGCACAATCTGAGATGTTTAAAAATATCTGCAGTACCAAAAATAAAGGAAAGATCAAAACTGTTCTGTGTTTTGAATGCAAATTGCAGCACAATCATAATTTACCTTGATGTTAACAATAAGGTTTTAATAGGTACCACATTTATTGCAGGAAGAACAGCACTGTAACATTTGGTCCAAAAATTGCAGTATTTCTGGAAAATACACTTTTATGTGATATTTTTAATTTCACATCATGAAATGGTCAATAGTTGTAAAAGCAAAATATTTCAGCTTTCTGCTGTTTTATTGTCTTGTGTTATACAAGAACACAATTCTCTGGTGACTCCTAAGAGTAAGCAGTGATTCATTTTACCTCATGTCAACATAGTTGGGGAAAATAAGAAAAACAAGGTATTTCAACTAAAAAAACTACCCCATGAATCATTTTGTACCATGAAGTGTAGCAAGGTCAGCGAAGCAGAAAAAATTGTTGAAAAAAACTGTACGTACATCTCAATGTTGATCGTGTATTGATCATATGAATATTTAAAAATGTGTGCAACATACACATTCACCAATATCTTCAACCAGTCCCTCTCCCAGTGCTCCATCCCGCCCTGCTTGAAGTCCTCCACCATCATCCCTGTGCCGAAAAAGAACTCCATCAACTGCCTCAATGACTACCGGCCAGTCGCACTCACTCCCATCATTATGAAGTGCTTTGAGAAACTGGTCCGGGGTCACATCACTGCATGCCTGCCACCCACACTGGACCCCCACCAGTTTGCCTACAGAGCCAACCGGTCCACGGAGGACGCCATCGCGACAGCTCTGCACACCACACTGACTCATGTGGAACAGCCTGGGAGCTACGCCAGGCTGCTCTTCCTGGACTTCAGCTCGGCCTTTAACACCATCATCCCGAGCAGACTGGTGAGCAAACTGGGGGACCTGGGTCTCTCCCACAACATCTGCAGCTGGATTATGGACTTCCTGACAGACCGCTCCCAGAGGGTGAGAGTAGGACACCACCTGTCCTCTGTTCTGAGGACCAGCACCGGTTCTCCTCAGGGCTGCGTGCTCAGCCCCCTACTCTACACCCTCTACACCCACGACTGCACCCCCACCCAGCCGAACAATTCCATCATTAAGTTCGCGGACGACACCACGGTGGTGGGGCTCATCTCAGGAGGAGATGAGTCCGCTTACAGGGTGGAGGTGGAGCGTCTGTCGGGCTGGTGCACCATCAACAACCTGACTCTGAACACCTCCAAGTCGAAGGAGGTCATCGTCGACTTCAGGAGGTGTAAACCGGACATCCAGCCAATCACCATCAATGGGGACCGGGTAGAAATGGTGCCAGACTTCAGGTTCCTGGGCACCTACATCAGTGAGGACCTGACCTGGACTGTCAACACCACAGCGATCCTGAAGAAGGCCCAACAGAGACTCTACTTCCTGAGGGTTCTCAGGAAGAACAACATTAAAACTGAGCTCTTGTTGGTCTTCTACCGCTGCTCAGTGGAGTCGGTGCTGAGCTACAGCATCTCGCTGTGGTTCTCCAGCTGCACCGCAGCAGAGCGGAACCAGCTCCAGAGGGTCATCAACACCGCCCAGAGACTGATTGGCTGCCCTCTTCCATCCCTGGAGTCAGTCTATAAGACCCGCTGCCTCAGGAGGGCTCACAGCATCACCAGAGACTCCTCACACCCTGGCCACCACCTGTTCCAACTATTACCCTCTGGGAGGCGTTTCAGGGCAATAAAGGCCAGAACTAATCGACTAAAAAACAGCTTTTATCCGAGAGCCGTCGCTGCTCTGAACGCCTCACACTGAATGTGGTTTTGGATCAATGTGCACATGTACAGTGAAATGCATATAAATTTTTTTTTCATAATCATCCTTGCCCGTGTATATATCCCCCACCTCATAGAGTGTATAGTCTTTTAAGTACTGTTATTTTATTTTATTTATTTCCTTGTTTTTGGTCCATGAGAGCTGCTATTTTTTAATTTCGTTGTTTCTGTGTTGGAACAATGACAATAAATTATTCTGATTCTGATTCTGAATATCTGTAGTACTAATATTAATATTTTTGGTGTTGTTGTATGGGTTACAGCATTCATTCTTGCGTGTCGCCTGCTTGAATTTAAAGTGCAAGCAAGTGTGTCGACTGCTTTCAAGGTGACTGCCTGACTGTTTTGTCATTTAAAAGCAGATGTTTAATGTTTCCAGGAAGTAAGTTCAAGGTTGGAGATGTGAATGGTGTGTGCCAAATATTTAGTAGACAACCTGAATGATATGCTGCTTTATTTCCAGAACATCCAGAAATAGTCAAGTGCATGAACTTTTTTAAACTTCTGAAATCCCAGAGGTGCCTATTGAGCAAATGTGCAAAACCATCTTGCTGCATGATATGAAGCTTTTACTCTTTTAGCAATGATTCATAAACTGCCAGTGACTGCAATAGACGTCCATTACAATCAGGATGGCTGTGAGTGAATGGATTGGAAGTCTATCGCCATCAGAGAAAGCAAATGAGATAGAGTTTGACAATTTAGCGACATTGCCCCAAATGAATAAATGCTGGAAAGTTTCCTTACTGTTATGTACATGTCTTTTGCACAAAGGCCAACTTTTGTGTAGTCATTTCTAAGGGAGGGCCAAAAAATCGATTATTAGATGCATTGCGATTGGACACGTGACGATTGGATTACGATTCATTAATGTTCAAAATTAATGATTTTCCCTAGGTTCAAGTCGTGTTAATTGGAAAAAGTCCCTAGAGTACTGCTTAGTCCCGTGTCTGTCTATCAGCGGTGAGTACACAAACCCTCGTGTACTGTTTAGCCTTTGTTGTTGTTGTTTTTGAGATGTTACTAGTTAGCACCGAGCGCTATGCTAATTAGCGACTTCGCTAACATATATTTCCATGTCAATTTGTGTGTTGTTTGGTGGTCTACATAAATTACTCCAGATGCAGAACGTTTAAAACCAGGATTAAGTACAGCGGTAACACTACAAACATGCGAAATAGTACAGAAATCTGTGAAAACAAAGGATATTGGTTATGGTCTTGTTTCTAAAGAAACTTTGTTTGTTTCCAGAAAATGTGGAATTCATTCCACCAGTGTAAATTTTATTGTATTGTTGACAGAAATAAGTACTGCCTTTGAAACAGCTAAGGTTTTTGTACCTACTTGTAGAAAGAGTATCTCAAGGTCAGCTGTGTGTTGTATGGGCACATTGAGAAATAAGTTCTACCTTAAAAGTGGTTAATATTTTTGCACTTTCTTGTTTAAAAAAAAAAAAAAAAAAAAAAAAAATGCAGTTTAAGGGCAGCTTTTAGTTGGCCATGTTTCCATTGTTCCAGTTGAATCATTAGGATATTTGAAATAAATAATGGACATATATTTGTTTGGCTACTTTATTAATTAGCAATGTACGATGCATCGATAATCTTGATAATCGTAATAACTGCGATCATTGTCAGTACCGTGATCACCGTTCAATAATCGGATCGTAGCACCCTGAATCATAATCGAATTGAATCATGGGGTGCCTAAGATGGCTTTTCTGTTTTGATTACTGCGTGACTTATATGTCTGTGTTTTCCGGCATATATATATATATTGGGGCTGTCAAACAATTAACATTTTTAATCGTAATTAATCGCAATTAATCGCAATTCAAACCATCTATAAAATATGCCATATTTTTCTGTAAATTATTGTTGGAATGGAAAGACAAGACACAAGATGGATATATACCTTCAACATACAGTACATAGGGACTGTATTTGTTTATTATAACAATAAATCAACAAGATGGCATTAACATTATCAACATTCTGTTAAAGCGATCCATGGATAGAAAGACTTGTAGTTTTTAAAAGATAAATGTTAGTACAAGAATTTTTATAATAAAACCCCTCTTAATGTTTTCGTTTGAATAAAATTTGTAAAAATTTCAATCAAAACATAAACTAGTAGCCCGCCATTGTTGATGTCAATAATCACTTACACAATGCTCATGGGTGCTGAAGCCTATAAAATCAGTCGCACCCAAGCGCTAGCAGAGAAGCGGCAAAACTCCATAAAACACAATTAACATGTGAGCATTTCATTTTACTGTCATTTAAATCTGTCTGAGCGGGCCATGTGCGTTAACTGCGTCAAATATTTTAACGTGATTAATTTTAAAAATTAATTACCGCCCGTTAACGCGATAGTTTTGACAGCCCTGATATATATATACTGTATATACAGTTGTGGTCAAAAGTTTACATACACTTGTCAAGAACATAATGTCATGGCTCTCTTGAGTTTCCAGTTATTTCTACAACTCCGATTTTTCTCTGATAGAGTGATTGGAACAGATACTTCTTCGTCACAAAAAACATTCATGAAGTTTGCTTCTTTTATGACTTTATTATGGGTTAACAGAAAAAGTGATCAAATCTGCTGAGTCAAAAATATACATACATGGATCTGAAAAAGCAATCAATGACTTGAACAAGTCAGGAAAGTCACTTGGAGCCATTTCAAAGCAGCTGCAGGTCCCAAGAGCAACAGTGCAAACAATTGTTTGTAAGTATAAAGTGCATGGCACTGTTTTGTCACTGCCACGATCAGGAAGAAAAGCTATCATCTGCTGCTGAGAGAAAATTGGTCAGGAGGATGAAGATTCAACCGAGAATCACCAAAAAACAGATCTGCCAAGAATTAGAAGCTGCTGGAACACAGGTGTCAGTGTCCACAGTCAAGCGTGTTTTGCATCTCCATGGACTGAGAGGCTGCCGTGCAAGAAGGAAGCCCTTGCTCCAAAAGCGGCACCTTAAGGCTCGACTGAAGTTTGCTGCTGATCACATGGACAAAGATAAGACCTTCTGGAGGAAAGTTCTGTGGTCAGACGAAACAAAAATCGAGCTGTTTGGCCACAATGCCCAGCAATATGTTTGGAGGAGAAAAGGTGAGGCCTTTAACCCCAAGTACACCATGCCTACCGTCAAGAACGGTGGTGGTAGTATTATGCTGTGTGGCTGTTTTGCTGCCAATGGAACTGGTGCTTTACAGAGAGTAAATGGAATAATGAAGAAGGAGGATTACCTTCAAATTCTTCAAGATGACCTAATGTCATCAGCCCGAAGATTGGGTCTTGGGCGCAGTTGGGTGTTCCAACAGGACAATGACCCCAAACACACATCAAAAGTGGTAATGGAATGGCTAAATTAGGCTAGAATTAAGGTTTTCGAATGGCCTTCCCAAAGTCCTGACTTAAACCCCATTGAGAACTTGTGGATAATGCTTAAGAAACAAGTCCATGTCAGAAAGCCATCAAATTTAACTGAACTGCACCAATTCTGTCAAGAGGCGTGGTCAAAGATTCAACCAGAAGCTTGCCAGAAGCTTGTGGATGGCTACCAAAAGCGCCTAATTGAAGTGAAAATGGCCAAGGGACATGTTACCAAATATTAGCGCTGCTGTATGTATATTTTTGACCCAGCAGATTTGATCACTTTTTTCTGTTCACCCATAATAAAGTCATAAAAGAACCAAACTTCATGAATGTTTTTTGTGACAAAGAAGTATCTGTTCCAATCACTCTATCAGAGAAAAATCAGAGTTGTAGAAATAACTGGAAACTCAAGAGAGCCATGACATTATGTTCTTCACAAGTGTATGTAAACTTATGACCACATACATAATTTTGAGGAACGATTTACAATGGTATTACTATTAAGGTACTTTAATGGTGTCAAAGTTAAAGTTGAAGTTTTAACTTTGACAGCATTAATCACTCCATGCGCATGGGTGTGTCTGTTCGTGTGTGGCTGTGTGTGTGCGTACATATGTACGTCTATAAAGTAATCATAACCAATTATTATTTGAAAATTTAGAATATTCCAGTATTACATACGTCTGTGATAGTGCAGAAATGCATATGTGCCTCACAGACATTGATTTTTTAATTTGAATCTTTTTCAGGGACTGCTTTTTCTCCCCAAAAATCTGTTTCTGAATTGCAGACAATTATTTAATCAGGCAAAGAGAAAAAGCTTGAAGTTCACGTTGAAAAGAATCCTTGTGTAGGCACAAGTCACAAAAACCTAGGAGTGTGAAATTACAAAAGAAAAGAAAATAGATACTGGTTTGTTGCCGATAACAGAAACCAGCTTTCCTAGCTCATCTGTCAAATCCAAAACTCCTGATAGCCACCTGTCAAATAAGGTCATGCCTTGCATCAGCCAGTGAATGGCTTTTCAGCAAAGCAGAGTGAAATTTACAAGTACTAAACTAACCTTTGCAAATACTGTATGAGCACACTCTTTAAAAAAATGTATAGGGTTAAAATAAATAAATAAATAAATAAATAAGGCAAGATGCCAGGCTCTCTGACATTTTTAAACATCCTGCCAGCTATTTCGGTAGCCTAAAGGAAAACCTCAAAGGTTTCCTACATATTAAACATGTCTCTATTTCATATCTCAAAAGCTCTGAGAAACAATCATATGGCTTCTGTGCTTGTATTAAAGAGATACACATTCTACCCTGCAGCAACTGTCACTGAACTTGTCATTCACCTCAGTGTTTCAACAAACAAACAGTTTGATTTGGACAATACAGCATAATGTCTAATCGCGCTTATGCAATGATTAAATGGTAAATGGTGTTACACTTGTATAGCGCCTTTCCACCTTTTTAAGGCCGTTTTTAAGTTGATTTAGTATATATTAGAGGCTGGTTAAAAGGTTGAAATAACTGGGAAACAGAAAAAAAAAATCTTTGTCTGACTGCTGGTTTTACCATTTTTTTGTCTGCCGAAACAGATCTCAGTTCATGCACAAAGTATGATGATGATAAATTTTTATCAACCACTCATTGGTTGCCGTTGACGGTGCTGGATGTCCAACTCATTTTGACTGGGAAGGGCAAATATTCATTCATTCGCGCTGGATATTTCTGATTTTATACATTTTAATTTCATCAACTAAGGTTTTAGTACTATTGTATTATTTTATAAATGCATTTCTAATGATAAAATTTTAATTTTTTAATTTTTTGTTTTCATTTATAAAATATATATCCACACAATATTTGCTATTCTTTCTTTTTTTTGTTTGTTTTATGACTAAAATAGTCACTTTCTCCAAGGGATGTGGAAGAAAATGGGATTTTGTTCATCCATCATCTACCGCTTAGTCCCGGGTCGTGTCACGGAGGGAGCAGCTTTAGCAGGGAAGCCCAGACTTCCCTCTCCCCACCCACTTCAACTAGCTCCTCTGGCAGGATCCCAAGGCGTTCTCAGGCCAGCTGAGAGACAGTCTCTCCAGCGTGTCCTGGGTTGTCTCCGGGGCCTCCCGCTGGTGGGACATGCCCGGAACGCCTCTTCAGGGAGACCACCTCAACTGGCTCCTCTCAATGCGGAGGAGTAGCGGCTCGACACAGAGTCCCTCCCGGATGACCGAGCTTCTCACCATATCTGTAAGGGGGAGCTCGGACACCCTGCGGAAGACACTCATTTCGTTCAGTAAAATGTTTTTTTTTGTTCTTCTTTTTTGTTCTTCTTTTTTTTAATGGAAATCCTATCTTTCGCGATAGAGAAAAACCGAGATCAGTTTGGGATTCTGTTGCCAATTGGTTATTGGTATTAGAGTATGATCAGTGAGAAGTTTGTTTCCGATCTCAAAATGCAATAAAATTTGTTTATTTTGACTTTATTATGACTGTGCGTAGTGCTACCAATATATATATCTTCTCTGCGTTGGGAAATAATATAAGGTGTTAAGAAAAAGATCATTTGCTACCTTGCTTCCCCACATTGCTTCCCATCATATTTCTAATCGTAGGGAGAGGGATTGTAAGGCTTTAGCCAATTAAAAAAAGGCTCCAAATATTTCACTCTACTCATTTTACACTGCCTTTTATCTCTCTATATAGGTAAAACTGCGCCATTACAGGTTGAGCATGACAATGCGTGGGTGGGTCGTGCAGCGCATGCATTAATTGCGTGAATTATTTTAACGTGATACATTTTTTAAAAGATTAATTACCGCCGTTATCGGGATAAATTTGATAACCCTACCTTAAGCCTAAACTAAAGACTCTGGATAAGTGTAACATATTATGTTTGTAACGTTAAATACAATTAGATAACGATTTAATAAAAAAAAATATATATATTAAAAAAAATGCATGGCCGATATTTTTTGCCGATTCCGATATTTTGAAAATGACGTTATCGGACATCTCTAATAGCAATTGAACAGAATTTTCTGTGGGCCTTGCAAAATCAGTCAAAATCCAGTAAAACAGGCACGAAGGGGGTTGCACCGGTGAAAATGGCTTGGAGTGACACAATTTAATAAAACATATTCACGGAGACAGCCCATATAAAACTATGTTCAGGGCTGCTCAGAAGTGCCTACAGTTATTCTTAAAAGATCTACATAGAAATGTGAAGTTAGTTATCTTTAGCTTTCACACAACTGGCATCCTCAAAACATCGAGTTCTGCCTGTTTTGGTCCTTCAAACTTAAGCAAAGCTCACATTGCCAACCCTCTCTATTGAACCTAAATAGACGCCTAACACAATCAATGAAAGTCAATGACTCAATCATTT
Organism: Corythoichthys intestinalis; assembly: GCF_030265065.1. Taxonomy (NCBI): domain Eukaryota; kingdom Metazoa; phylum Chordata; class Actinopteri; order Syngnathiformes; family Syngnathidae; genus Corythoichthys; species Corythoichthys intestinalis. The sequence goes on along the minus strand of NC_080408.1, from coordinate 33,873,544 downwards.
GTATTTGTCTACACCTCTTGTGTAGAACTATATTTTTGTTTTTATGAATTAAGACGGCAAATGTTTAGAAAATCTGATAAGACAACTATATTTTGAAGGGCAAAATGACATTGGGGGACCCGCTTTGCTTGGGTTAAGCTCGTCCCCTTTGCCAATATTCCACTTGACTTCATTTCGTCTTGATTTCTGTGGTACTGGCGAGTAATTTCATAACAATTACAGCCACAATTTGTTATGGGACTTTCTGTAAGACCGGGTCAAGAAAAGGTGAGCGCTTTGAGCCAAGCAAAACTGTGCAACCAGCAGATTGCTTTTTTTACTCCATTGGGAAGAATATTTTTGTGGGAAAAAAATACCACATCTAAATGTGGATTTGTGGCCACTGATGTATCTCTAATCCCAGACATCAGTCTCTATGTGACAGCGTCTCCAGATGGCAGCAGACACGGGGCAAGGCCACATGACCGCTGTTTTCTGTGAACTTCCTGCCGCGGAGAAGATGAGAGGAAGCTCTCTGTCTGCAGTGACAGATTGCCACAGCTTGTCTAAATAGAGAACAAATAAGCAATGAACCCAATCCTATGTTTGGGGAATGCTGGAGTTGGACGTGTAAAATGAAATATTACAAGGCTCGTAATAACTGCAGTAATTTTTCAGCTCATGAATTTGATGCATCGCTGATGAGGCGTTTCAAATAGTTCCCGCTGCTGTCATTATTACACTGAATGTGGGTATGCAATGCTTCACATACGAACAGCTTTAGAGGAATTAAAAAAGTTCGTTAAGGTAGCCATTTGGAACTTTGGTGTTTTCAGATAATGTCGAAAAATATTGAAATTTGTATAAACTCTGCAGCATCAAAATATTTTATTATTGTATTGTTAACCAAACAAATTGATAGGTTGGGGCAAAGTTTAGACCAGAAAAAAAGCAATCTGGGGTCTTTCAATGGCAGCCATTTTCCCCAAAAAATCAACCAAAATATGAAGACAAATTGGCAATGATGTAATATTTTAAAAGTGCACTTTGCTTAAATTTTTGAAAGATTATTTTTCATAACATTGGATACCATTTTACTAGGTTTGCACGACATTTTTTCTCATTAATATGCAGCTGATCGGAGCTAATTTACATACTCTTTGTTCTGATTGGCCATCGGTGGATAAGGTGTGTCTGCTGGAAGCTCGTGGGCATCGGAAATGCGTGTGGTGACTTACAGTACATCACAAAGACGCAGACTACAGTATTCTAACAAAATGACCAATGATCAAGCTTTGCTATCTCACAATTTTGACTTACAGTCACTTATACTCCTAGCTTCAAAAGGGTTCTGTGTGTACGTGTGCGCAGGATCTCAGTCAAGAGGCAAGCTTTCGCTACTACTTCCTGGTTACAAATTCCTTATTTCTACTTATATAAAACATTCATTCACTTGACGCAGACGCACTCACACATTGCATGGAATTCATCGTTGTCATTCAAGTGACAAGGGAAGAGTTAGAGTGAATTAAAGTCGATTAGATGAGGATGGCGACTTTTGGCAGCAAACAAGCCGGCGGAAGTGCCTTTTGCGTTGCAAAGAAAAAACATTGAGTGAGAACCATATAAGGACGCTGACTTTTATTAAATGGCCTCTCCGTAGCGCCCAAACTTATCCCAACCTTACTTCCTAGACCTAATTGGTCCATATTGCTCAGCCTGGAGGTAACATTCAAAATCGCAAGGGTGTAGCAACATTCACTGACACCACAGAAAAAGCTTACTGCAGCTTTTTTAATCGAATATGAAGGGAATAGTATCCTTTCCCATATTTACTGTTTGACTGTGTGTATTGCTCTAACACGCCCAATATCAAATAAATAGCATTTGTATCATAGTTTAAGAAAAATACCGTAATTTCCCGAATATAACGCACACTTTTTTCCCCTAAAATCAACTTGTTAAATCATGGTGAGCATTATAAACGGGTACATGGATGGAGACAGAAATATATATATATTGTATATATACTGTATATAAACCGATTATTTTTATTTTATTTTTTTTATTGACACGGCCACGTTGTGTTGAAGAAACGTATGCGGCGATCCGTTGACGACCATGACGGTATGTGACATCACCATTTTGTTTCGGCCGAATGATTTCGTCTGTGTTAAATTCTGCTTTTTTCACTCTTCATAAAGCACAGAATTTAGTTTCTTGAACTCATTTGAGTCAACGTTTATTGCAGCTCTGCAACTCGGACGATAACAAACGTAACAACACAGACTTCCTGTGTGTGTCCGTCAACTATATCTATCCCTCGGGAAACTCAAACCCAAATAACAATAGTTCCTATTGTTACTGTCGTGTCGACAGCGATGAGCTCTCTCGGATTTCCGACTTACGTTCTCACTTTCATTTTACCGTATCAATCCATGGAAGAAACACTGATTCATCATGATGAAACAAGCAAGTTATACAGCAGCCTTTAAAAGAAAAGTCACATCTTTTTTGTTTTCACCTAGATTCTGGTAAGTTGGAAAGGTTGTCAAATCATATTATTACCGTAAATATTGTCAGTTTATGGTAATGCTTTGAACTACCAATATGCTGTGCTTGTGCTGTGTTTCACCATTCAGTAAAATGACATTTCTGTATCTGCATACGCGCTCTGTTTTCTTGTATTCTTCTATTTATTGTTGCTAAAATTAGGGTGCGTGATATAAACAGGTACAATAATTTTCCCTAGATTTTTCAAGTAAATTTGGGGTGCGCATTATACACGGCTGCGCCTTATATCCTGGAAATTACGGGAAACAGAATATAATTGATATTGTGGACTTGGAATGATTGGAAATTGCATAAGAAATACAGGACACCTTCTGACCACGGAAGCTGACTGAGCGAGATTGATGCTGACAAGCAGAGGATAGGCAGGACATCTACAAGTCCACGTCTGCATCACCGAGTCTTACAATCAGCTCTTCTGGACAGTCCAGAAAAAATGGCGGTACATCCTGTTTTGCCACAAGGAACGACAAACAACGAGAAGAGCCCGTGACTGAGAAGTGAACACTTAGCACTCACGTGGCGCTGAGGATGACAAAATCCTTAACTGTCATTGCTCTGACAACAGAAACACGCAAATTCTACTGTCCAATCCACAATAGACAATAATCCTAAACAAACACTCAGACACACCCTTCTTCCGGACCACAGCCCGCTTCACCAGAACCTTTAATAGACTAATCGCTGTCATTTTTTCTCAGAAATCTTCTGTTGACTTGTGATATGGTGACCCTGGAACCAGCTTTCCTCCTCGTTTAGGTCTCTTTTCTGTTTTGCCTTGCTGTCTGATTGCTGTCGACTTGGAATAAGTTGTCTTTGTCTATGAATAACTTGTGTTTCGAAGCCTTTTTCCAGCTTTAAAAATGGAGTCAGTCCAAGGGGCTAAAACTAAGTTGAACGTGCGGAGTTTGGCCTTCTGGCCTGTTGTTATATCATGTGAAAGTTTTTTTTGTTTTTTTTTATGCAAAGGAGAATTTCCTCTTTTCAAACTTCCAAAGATGATGGTCTTTGTCAAAAATTACTCTAAAACGTAAGAAAACCGGTGAGCTTGAGAATGGAGAGAGAGAGAGCGATAAAGAGAGGGGTGTAGTTGATTTTCTTTAAAAGACAGAATCTTATTCCGTGCCATTTGAGATGCAAACACAAGTTTATATTAGGCTGTGTATGAAATAGATATCTTTCACAAATCAAGTCAAGGTAAAATTGTTACTTGAATGTGCTGTAGAATTATACCATGTGCATGAAAAATAGGCGATACCCACCCTTTAACATTTATCAAGAAGAACTCCATCTTTATTGGTGAAACACATATGGCCTATTTTTTTTCTCTGGTTGCATTATGAAAATATACATAGAATTGAATAAGGCCATTCGATTCTCGAATAAAAGCAGAAAAACTGTGCAGGTTGCATTTATTTTACGTAAATATTGCGAACTATGAGGCTAGTCAGGAGGGAAATTAGCGGCCGCCATATGTAAAGGAAGAGCTTTTTCCGTTGAAAATTCTTGTGAATAAATGCTTAAATCCCTGAATTCTTTATAGATATGGACGTAAAGCAGTCTCGATTCTTGGTTAGAAGCAAAAAAATCCGTGCAGGTAGCATTTATTTTACGTAAATATTGCGAACTATAAAGCTAGTCAGTAAGGAAATTAGCAGCCGCCATATGTAAACAAAGAGCTTTTATCCGTTGAAAATCCCTGAATTCTTAAAAGATATGGACGTAAAACAGTCTCGGTTCTTGGTTAAAAGCAAAAAAACGTGCAGGTCGCATTTATTTTACGTAACTATTGCGAACTATAATGCGAATGCTGTAGCGGCTAATTTCTCCCATTGCCTTTTTTTCACAATTTTTCAAAATGCATGCACGGTACGAAAAATATAATAAATACCTTGAATCCTCGAACAAATCACTCCTGAGACAATACTTCCTGATTGTATGCAGTACAACTTTCGTACTTTTTCAACCTAATTCCAGCGTTAGATCGCTGAATGCGACCGACTGCTAATAAATGAAGCGGAGTGTTGGACGGCCTCTTTGTGATGCAGTGAATGGGGAATGCATCATGTCAATACATTATGAAGTCTATGGATCTTGATTATTTGATTCAGCTGTGTTGGTCGAGGAAGACATGGAAAATAGGCTGGATAGGTGATCTCGAGGACCGGACACCCCTGCTCTAGATAATAGATCAATCATGACAAATATTTCCTTTGTGCAGGATAAGCTTGTTAACTGTCATATATACAGTGCTGCACTATTTTGTCTTGTTCATTCTTCATTTTGTCCTCCCTGCGCCTGTTGCTGAATAAAAGAGAGGTCTCAGTGCTCTCATAGACACAATAAAAGCCATCCAAAATGTCCAATCTTTTCCTGATGTAAATGCTAAAACCGAGTGGAACGCAAATGGTTTGTCAAGAGAATGGTGCTCAAAGTGAAGCGGTGCAGTCAGGTGAAACAGGACTGCGACACAGCCGGATAATCTTCTTTGTTTGACATTGTGAACACAAAATGGTCCACCAGCCCGAAGTTGAGCATCACTCAAGTGTCGGAGTGACAAAATGGAATGTGACTGAAATACACACCACACAAGCACTGGGAAAAGATCAACTACGTCCTCTTGGCTTTCATCAGTGTCTGTCAGGAAAGAAAATGTGTTTTCTCGAAGCCCCCCCTGAGATTTATTTGCAAATGTCACACTTGTCAAATTGTCAGTAAGTGTATCTCCTGTGGATGCTTCATGTGACCTGCAACCGTGTCATGGATGGATGTACATTTCAAAAACTACGTTCTGATTTGTCATTGCATTTCAAATTTTTCAGGTGTCTTTTGTGGTCAAGTGTAGGCCAAATGAGCTTCTAACCCTTCTTTCTGGCTTAGAAATGCACAACAACACAAATGCTAAAAGCCTATATCTGGCATCAGCAGTCAGGCAGTTATTTTTCAAGCACATCTTAGTATGTCTCATTAAAAATGTGTGCCTGGATGACAGCGCTCTGTTTTTAACCAACTGTGACCACGTCAGCTGTGCTGTAAATTTGGAAGAAAAATCCATATCTGTATTAGCAATACACTCATCTTCCAATCAGGCTTTCAATAAATCCAAACTAAAAAACCTTACACCTTAAAATTGCAAATGTTTTCCTCTTATTCACATTATGCTGAGTCTGTCAATGCCTGTTTCTTTTTCGTGATTTCTCACTAATGGGATAAAAGCCTGAAAATATGAAAGTTGTGAGCGCACTGGCATCATACTTTCAAAAACATGAAACGGTGAATGTACTCCATTAAAAAAAATAAAAAAATTTTTTTAAAAAAAAACGCTCTTTTCATTGTGGTCATATGTTCGCATAAAATATGCTAGTTTGTATAAATAATTGAAAAAAAAATACTGTGTGTGGTAGGATTGTCAGTCTTGATCATTCAAATCAATCGATTTTTTTTTTTTTTTTAAATCAAAGAAATAAAAAAAAAACATTGCTATCAAAGTTGTAAGCTAGTCCTAGATTGACCCAGTTAGATGTATGGATATTTTTTCACTGCTCTTCAAATGTTTAGCATCAGATGTAAAGTGCCTGTGACACAAAAAAAGCATGTTTATTTCATATTACACGCGGTATTTATGCTCCTGAATGAAATGGACCGCTTGGATGTGTGTCAAAGTGATTAATATATTTATTCAATTTTTTTAATCCTGCGCCATGAAAATGAGTGACTTCTGGCCAGAGTCTGGATGGAGGAAGAATGTGACGTCAGTGGACTAATAATTTTCACAATACAGCTATTACGACAGTATGCAGAAAGACTGCAGATTCGGCTGATTTTGCGGGTTAATTTGTATATATTTTGCGTCAAGCCAGCCCAATGTGCAACAGGGGAGAAGCTGTGAGGCTTTTGGGATTTTCAAAAACTCCTGTTGACCGTGAATTATGGGCAAAACAAGTCCGACAATCAGGAGACCATTCCAATCAGGACAGCCGTCTTTGTCCACCGAGAATGCGCTATTTTCGGCGTTCATTCCCCTCTGCGTCGCCGGCGACGAGCACTGCCTGCCTGCCGGGGCCATAGCAGAAAGATGAGCCGAAACTTGCTCGCCAATCGGTGAAGACAATCACCTCCGCCGACGTGTGTGACATGAGTCGAGGTAGTTTTGAGGGATTTTTCTTTTTTGAAAGGTAAAAAATAGACTTGAAAGAGCCACTAGGTTTGGGTTAGCATGTCGCACGCCTCCTGTTTTGTTTACGCACTTTTCTCTGTCTCCGAAGCCGGGACAGGGAAATGACAAAAGCCGGACTAACTCCGGTGGCATAAAATACAGTTTGGGAGGTTTAAGAAGTCAGCGGTTTTGACCATTATGCAGTGATTTTGCCCTGTCGTATTGAATAAATGCATTTTTAATATTTCATATTCTATTTAGCACAAGATTGTAGTTTGTCATGATCATACAATTTGTTTAGCAATTGCAGAAAATACTCAGATAAAAAGAAGACACTGACATTTTGCTGCTCTCTGTCACATTTTCCTCGTTCTGAATCTTACACCTCAGTGGGCTGAATTCTAAATCAGCTGAAATCGTTACTCTGCCAACGTCATCACACAGATGAACGGCAGATTAAGACTCATTTCTCTTCATCTGGGTTTTGCCAAATTTTGTATATAGTGGAATCGTCTCAAAATATGATTTTAATTAACCTAACAATGCTATTTAAGATTTGTTTATGGTGTCACAGGCACTTTAACAGCACCTCTGCTTGCGTGAGTTACCACTTCAGCTGCTTGTCTTTTTTTTTTTTCATGCGAAAGCTGTGATCAGGGTCAGGGACCCACAGGGAGCCACTCATTCACACTCCAGCTGATGGCATTGAGGTTTAGCCTTCATCCCTGCTTTGATATACAACACTTTTAAGAGGCCCATTACAGCATTACGCAGGTTCAAGTGCAACCACCGTGAAATTAATTTATCAAAAAGTTCTGACATGTGACTCTCATAGGTCACGTGTAAGAATTAATACTTTATAAGGACCAACATTTAAAAAGAGCTATTTCATTTGACATGAGTGGATCTGAATTTTATTGTTCGAAATGAAAACGTTACATATGGACTTTGTTGTCAAACCAGAAAATTAACGATGAATAAGGGCTGTTTTGCCCTTCAAATTCAATGTCATCTGTCATTTATAGTCAGCTTTCCTTGACATTGCATCCACATTGAAAAATTACAGAACGCGGTCAATGTTGTCATGGATACTCCACGCAGGACCTTGTCTATTTTTTCTATGTTCATCCATCACTGCTCCTTTGGCATCACTTATAAAGACGCCAACACAGACACATATTAATCTTGCATTAAAGTGGCTAACCTTGAAATTTTTTTAACCATCTGCAACATACAAAACATGTTGCAGCTTGCTCCCACTAAACAAAATGGCACCATTCATGATAAAGACGGGCTTATGTGTGCGTGTGGCTTACTTGAGTGCCAGTTTGACTGACAGCTGCATTCATTACTGTGTAATAATTCAAAAGACATCGCATAACTACTCGAGAAAGTGGGTCAAAGAAATAAAACTTAAGTGGCACTGGACCCGATTTAACATATAAGAGCGTTTTAAGCTTAGTTTTGGCTCTCTTCCCCCCATGACGAATCACAGCAGCCCTGAAACTAATATTCACTGTGGAGACGGCGCAGTAACTAAATTAGCTCTATACAGTGTATGTGGCCCCACAAGCAGAGACGGAAAAGGTAAAATTCACCTCAGGGTCGAGAAAGTTAACACACAATCCAACAGTGTGGCATACCTGATGAGGACATGTTTTTATGTATGAGGGCTGCTGCCTCTCTTAATACTCCCATGAAATGAAGTAGCAGATGGTAGTAAAACTCACATGTTGACATGTTAATGTTTCTTCATTGAGTGCGTGTCAGAAATAGAACTCAGTGTGCATTCATTATCTATACAGTGTATCTATTGTAGTGTCTTGAGTGTAAAATCATTGGCTGCCATTGACGACGATAGACGTCCTATTCATTTTGACAGATTAAATGGATTGGACATAGTACCATTTTCGTGTGATGCTTCCTGGACAGTTTGTTAGTCCAGTCACTGTTACCTTCACACAATTTCTTCTCTCTTGCGTGCCTGCATTGGTGTGATCTGGTTTTCTTTGTGGCATGCAACATAAATGTTACAATGCAATCTGTTAAGTTTCCCTGGAGGGATTATAATGACTCTAATCATAATGAAATTAACATTATCATGGTAGCCTTTAGACCTCATGACACAGAAAGACATTTTTGTGCCGTAATTGAATACAAGTGGGAAATAACCCTGTTGCTTGAACAATAACAATTTGGTTAAATCATTTACAGTGAAGAGGGTGAGAGCCTGATGAGGCTACATTTTATAATCTATTAGGTGTGGAAACATATTGATTAAATTTCAGTTTTCAGTTCATACTCTCATGTATGTGATATGTAATTTTTAATCCAGCATGATCCAAAGTGAAATTATTCTATCCTCTCATACAGTACGTGAAAGTGATATTGATTTTCTCATCTTCTTTACTGAGAAAATAATATATTTAATTTTACAAGCTGCACAAATTATTCATTTTGACTGATTTTATTTCTTTCTTGGAAAAAATCGAAGAGCTGGAATAACCTAGATCATTTTAATCTGAACATTATCTCACCGTTAGAGGGAAATCTAATACTCATCCAAAACTTTGTAAACAGTCGGCCAAAAATAGAACGCATGTCAGACCTTCTCCTCGATCCCTGCTTTGTTCCTGGGTGCAAATGTGTATTACTGAAAGCTACAGATCTGTTTGAATTTAGCGTTAAAACGTCTTGGACACCTTTCACCTGCAATGGTGGAGAATAAATCCAGTTCAGGAAAGATAACAATGAATACATGGACACATATGTACCCAGAGGAAAATTCATCATTGATCAGCCTTAAAGTGCATACGACAAGAGAAAAAGAAACTTAAACAGCATCATTATGTGAATTACAATTATATTTTGAGAAGATTCGACTATATACAACAATTTAGCAAAGCGCAGATGACGAGATATTAGTCTTTTAATCTGCCTTTTAGCCACGCCTACCATTGTAGGGCTCTAGCATCCCCAACAGGTGGATGACGTCAGCGGGAGAATGGGCTCATCGGTTTTACTTTTCAGCCCATTCAGGGGGAATTATTCAGAACAAGGAAAACGCGACGAAGAGAGCCGCAAAATGTCATTGTTTCAGTCTCTTTACTCCAATATTTTTACAGGATATTCTTTTTATCCAAGTATTTTACCCCAATAGCTAAATAAATGGCATGGTCATGACAAATAACAGTCTTGTGCTGAATGGAATATGAAATAATCAAAATGCATTTATTCAGGACAATATTGCAAAATTTTTCCATAATGGTCAAAACTGTCAACGTCACCTTTACTGTCGCACCTCCCGAACGATTTTTTATGCCACCTAAGTCGGGCATATGTCATTTCCCTTTCCCCGGCTTCGGAGAATGTAAACAAACCAAGAGGCGTGTCAGCTAGCCGACATGCTAACCCGAACCAAGAGATGTTTCAAAGTCTTCGAAGCGGAAAATCACACATAAACAGCCCAGGTCATTTCACATGACGACTGGGTTGTCAATTGTCTTCGCTAATCGGCAACCCACCCGGCGGTGAACAAGGTAGAGCTCGTCGTTCCCCTGCTGAGGGCAGAGGGCTCGTTTAAGGGAAGCAGCTGGACAATGACCGCCAGACAAACCGGCCGACATCAGAGGAGCGTGTAACTGCCAAGTGGTTAACAGGAAAATGGCAAAATAATGCCTTACTACACGGCAAAGTCGTAAACAGCGAGAGACTCATAGGAGGGCGGCTGCAGTTGTTATGCAGCTAACATGACAATATGTGTATGAGGAGAGCTTTTTACCTGCCCATCCATGATCAAACGTAAATAGTCCTTTATTTAAAGAAAGTTTGTAGTGTTTACTAACTTTGTAATCACTGTATTCGCGGCTATGTTTAACACAAAGTTGCAATTTCTGATCAGTTGGAAAATTTGACAGAACACCGGGCACATGAAGAGGGCAATCAGCCGAGTATAGTGCTCTCCCGGCGGGGGGGATGTGCGACAAGCCGCCGGGGATAAGGAGCATGTCAGCCACAAAATGTAAGCAACCTACATATTAAAATGATCCCAGTATTTGACATAATACAAAACATGATGTTTACTCACTTCCTCGTAACTCCCACAGTCCCACAGAAGTAGGGCTTGCTTTGGCCAATATCCAACGATGAATGGGAATCTTTTGAAACCCCAAAAAGGCTCACAAGCCTCTCCGTCGTACAGCAAGATTTTTCTGCAGCTGTTTGGCTGATGCGAAAAATAAACAAATTCATCCGCAAAATCAGCTGAATCCTTAGTCCTTTTCATACAACAGTACGGCTGTATAGTGAAGAGGACTCCTTCTCCCGTACACGTCACAGCTCCCTCTTCCTCAATGCAACACCGAAGCCCGAAGTCTGTCATTTTCGTAGCGCGTGATTCAGAAAGTTCAATAAATATATCGATTGCTTCTTCACACATCCAAGTGGTCCATTTTTAATTCAGGAGCATAAAATACTGCGTGTATTATAAAATATACATGCTTTTTCATGTCCCAGGCACTTTTAGAATGCTGCCATACAGATGTAAACTATAAGCGTAGGGATGAGATACTATTAGGCTTCGATACAGACACACATTGACAGCAAACTAGAAATCACTCATGAAAGAAGTTCCAAGAGCCAATCAGCAAAAACCAAATGTGAAAGCTGCTGCACATGGGTGCACGTGAACTCGGTGCTCGCCGAAGTGGAGAAGAAACTGCAGACACTTCGCAAGAATTCTTAACAGAGGAAAACGTGGTTAGCGTGTTCTCATTTTCCTGACATTAAAAAAAAATGCTGTCGCCATTACAACTCCTTGTTCAGCAGAGACAGCTGTGTGGAGTTCTTGAAGGGAACTAATAGGCTCCAGGAGCCTGTCTCAGTAGCCATCTGAAGTTTTGTGTTGCAAAGTCTCCCATAGAAACCGTAGAAACACTTCAAGATCTCACACTAAGTAAGACTTGTGAAAAATACTTGTACAAGTACCACGATATTGCCCAATATGAAGTAATTCGCTGCAATTAACGGCAAAAAATATCCAGCCCATGAAATAGATTGGACGTCCATCACCGTCAATAACAGGAATAGGTTTGCAACATCGCACACAATTAGCATTTTGCTTTTTTTTTTTTTTTTTTTTTTTTTTTTTTTTTTTTTTTTTTTTATGTTTCAATTGCAGCTTACGTATTCATATCACATTTGATCGAACATGGTGTTTATTAGCATTTGGCCCTAACAACTACATTGCCATTTCTGCCTGTTTACTAGATTCGCTCTCTCAAGTCTCTCAATTCAAGACCACCTTCACAAAGCCTCCTCCATCCCATACTGCACGTCTGTGAAAGTGTGAAAGGTAGTCATGGCAGCACACAAGAAGCATTTACACTATTACGTCAAGTTCTGCAGCGCTAGTAACTGTTCATCTTGTCAAGTAGAAAAGTGTCTTTCATACGAAGAACTTATTCTAAGCAATAAGTCGGCTCGTTTATGACAAGAACAACTAAAGGTCCTCCAGCTACAAAAGCGGCAGACGTTGAAGCGCACATACAAATGGGATTTACCAATCGGTCATTAGTTGACAATGACAATTAGAATAAACCCCTTGAGATGCACTGCCTCAATTTTAGGAGTCTCATAATCTCATAATTCACTTTAAGAATACCTGTAATGAATACAAAACATTCAAAGAAATAGTCAGCTTAGTATTCTTTGAACGACATAGGATTTTTTAGCTCTGTAAAAATTCAAACATTTCAATTCAATCATTTTAGGTCAGAGAGCTGCTCCAGTCTTAAAAATGTAAATGCATCACATTCTATTCCACGTGTTTTAATATCAGTGTTAGTTGGACCCACAACGCCCACCACAAGTAGCATCCCAGCCCTGTCAAGTTGTTTGAAGACCTTCTCCAAATGGAGAAGAAAACAAGAAGTGGATAGGCATTGCCAATTCTTAACTAATGTTCATCTTTTGGGTTCTTTTTCTTTTGAGTACCCTTACTAACATCATTGCAACTAAAGATGTCCCGATCGACCGGGTCCGATCACGTCATTTTCAAAGTATCGGAATCGGCAAAAAAATATCGGACATGCCTTTTTTTAATGTATATATTTTTTTTATTTAAATCGTTTTCTAATTGTATTTAATGTTACAGACAAAATATCTTACACTCATCCAGAGTAGTTTTGGCTTAAAGTAGGGCTATCAAATTAGGCTATCGTTAACGGCGGTAATTAATTTTTTAAAATTAATCACGTTAAATAATTAATACATGTGCTGCACGACCCACTCACGCATTGTCGCGTTCAATCTATAATGACGCCGTTTTACCTGTAGATAGCGCTAAAAGGCAGCGTATAATGAGTAGAGAGAATTTTGACAGCCTTTGAAACAATTTTTTATGTGGCTAAAACCTTACAATACCTTTCTCAGCAATTAAAAATAACGTGGGAGGCAATGTGGGGAAGAAAGGTAGTAGTTGATCATTTTCTTAACACCCTTCTTTCCCAACGCAGAGAAGATATATCAATTGGTGCCCCTACGTACAGTCATGGTTGCACTTCCCATCATGCATTTGGGCAGAAGTTAAATGGCTGCAGTATCATTTACTGAAAGCTCAACAAACACACTAGATGGCAATATTTAGTCAAAATATACAAAGTCACATTTATCCTTTAAGAATTGCAAGTCTTTCTATCCGTGGATCCCTCTCACAGAAAGAATGTTAATAATGTAAATGCCATCTTGAGGATTTATTGTCATAATAAACAAATACAGTACTTATTTACTGTATGTTGAATGTATATATTCGTCTGAGTTTTATTCTTTTTTTTTCTTAATGCATTGCCAAAATGTATATGATCGGGAAAAAGTATCGGTAATGATTGGAATTGAATCGGGAGCAAAAAAAAAAAAAGCAATCGGATCGGAAAATATCGGGATCAGCAGGTACTCAAACTAAAATGATCGGGATCGGGAGCAAAAAAAACATGATCGGAACAACCCTAATTGCAACCCGCTCCCAGACTATTTCTCACAGTGTTTGAAAAATACAGGAAGAATAGTCTGGCTGTGCCAGGCAATAAATCCCTCAATTCTTTATAGATATGAACGTAAACCAGTTTCAATTATTGGTTAAAAGCAATCAAAAAAAAAAAAAAAAAAAACGGGCAGTATAATTTATTTTACGTAAATATGTCGAATGTGCTGCTCGTCTTTAAGTCACTGTGGCACCACATTACCACAACAAACAGCTTTTTACGTTGAAATTCTTGTGAATAAATGCTTAAATCCCTGAATTCTTTGTAGATATGGATGTAAAACAGTGTTGATTCTTTGTTAAAAGAGCAAAGAACCAGCATTTAGCATTTATTTTACGTAAATATTGCGAACTATGATGTCAATGCTGTAGCGGCTAATTTCTCCCATTGATTATTTTTCACAACATTTCAAAATGCATTTAAGATAATTATTATATTTTTCGTAAAAAATATAATAATTACCAAGCCAAGCTCTCCTATTTTAATGCATACATTGCACTACCCTCCCCTCACAATCCCATCATGGTGCTGGGTGATGGCTGCCAGCCGGGAACCTGGCAGCCACAGTAATAGGGTGGTAGGTGGGTCCCACACTTTTTCCTGGTTGGTGGTGCGTCCCCTCCTGCCATCCCTGAAGGCCGGTTGATGGGTGTGTGGGTGGCCCGGGGGACCACCCTGGATCCTGGGGGGGGGGGGGGGGGGGCGATGGCTCCCTTGCTGGGCTGCGGGAGGAGGGATGGGCTGCGCTGGACCCCCCGACCCAACGCCCACCCTCCCTCCCCGGGCTGGCTGGGTGGGGGCCGTGGCCCTGGGTTGGCTCCCGCGCGGCTTCTCCGCCCGTCTGCGTGGCTGTCGCGCGTCCGGTGGGGCTCGCGTGCCGTGGGATGCGGTAGTGCATGCTCGGGTTGGGGGTCTTGGTGCCGGGATTGGCGATGGGGCGGCGTAGGGTTGGTCGCCAACGGGCTTACATTCATAAGAGATTCACATGATTACTGGGTTCTAGATCACAGAACTGATTTGTGTACACTCTACCTCTTTCAATCACTTAGCTTATAGACACCCCCACCCCTGTCCCCCTCTTTCACTGGTCAATAGGCCCCCACATGGTGTAAACCGGAAATACATCTCGCTGACGGTGGCACCAGCATATTAATAATTAGTCTAGATGTTCTACGTATTTCTTGTTGTTGTTTGTGTATGTGTTTCTTTTCTTTCTTCTCTTGTGTTGCTTTTCTTCTGTCCCCGCCATAATCCCTTCCTGTTCGCTGCTTTGTCATAATAAAAAGGTATTTTGAACTAGAAACTGCAATTTCGGGAGAAATTACACACCTTGGTCTTTCCTCTGTGGAGATACAGATCTTAGCCCCACTCAGGTCTATCAATAGAATGGACCATAATGCCAGTCAATGGCACTAAACAAAGTAAAAGCCATGAGAAAAGATTGGGAGAATTGGACGTCCATGTCCGTCAATGGCAGCACCCTCCATAAGCGTCAATGCAATCGGGGACATTTGGGGGACACGTCCTAATGATATGTAGTCATTTTTTGTTGATTTGGGGGGGAAAAAAAATTCCCATTGAAAATGAATGGGAAAAATTTTGGACGTCCATGGACGTCAATGGTATCAACTTACATAAGTGTCAATGGAATCCAAGTACATTGGCATCAATAGAATGAACAAACATGAAGAAATGCCATTGGAAATGAATGGGAAGTTTGGACGTCCATGTCCGTCAATGGCATCACCCTCCATAAGCAGCAATGTAATCGGGGACATTTGGGGGACACGTCCTATTGATATCTAGTCATTTTCTGTTGATTTGGGGGAAAAAAAAAAAATTCCCATTGAAAATGAATGGGAAAAATTTTGGACGTCCATGGACGTCAATGGTATCAACTTACATAAGCGTCAATAGAATCCAAGTACATTTGCATCAATAGAATGAAAAAACATAATTAAATGGCATTAGAAATGAATGGGAAATTTGGACGTACATGGCCGTCAATGGCGGCGCCCTTCATAAGCGTCAATGGAATTGGACTAGTTTGGGGGACACGTCCTTTTGATATCAGGTCGTTTTTTTGTTGATTTGGGGGGGAAAAAAATTCCCATTGAAAATGAATGGGAAAAATTTTGGACGTCCATTGACGTCAATGGTATCAACTTACAATGGAATCCAAGTACATTGGCATCAATAGAATGAAAAAACATAATTAAAAATAAATGGGAAATTTGGACGTCCATGGACGTCAATGGCATCACCCTCCATAAGTGTAAATGGAATTGGGGAAGTTTGGGGGACACGTCCTATTGATATCTAGTCATTTTCTTTTGATTTTTGGAAAAAAAAAAATTCCAATTGAAAATGACTTTGATGCGGGAGGTCGTAGGATCGAACCTCTGTCAATACCAAGTTAGCTTTTGTCAATGCCTGTATCACATACATGATAACTTTATATACATATCACACAACACTGCATTTAGCAGATGGATAGCTCAGTGTTAATATCGCTGACCTTGGTACGAGAGGATGGTGGTTCGATCCCCGGTCAGTTTCCTACTTTATGCGTATACCTCAGAGTGGATTGGACGTCGCCGACGTCAAAAGAGCGGATGACGCCAACGTCCATCGAGAGGACGGCGCCGACGATCAACGAACGGATGGTGACGACGTCCAACGAGCAAACGGCGCCGACCTCAAAAGTTAGCGCGAGAGGCTGACGTCACCGACGTCAAAAGAGCAGATGATGCCGACATCCCACGTGGGACAGTGACAACGTTCAACAAGCAAACGTCAAAAGTGCAGAATGCGATGTCCAAGACGTCAAAAGAGCAGATGACGCCGACGTCCCCGACGATCAACAAATGGATGGTGACGACGTCCAACGAGCAAACGGCGCCGACGTCAAAAGTTAGCGTGAGAGGCCGACGTCATCGACGTCAAAAGAGCAGATGACGCCGACAACGTTCAACAAGCAAAAGTCAAAAGTGCAGAATACGATGTCCAACGAGCGGACGTCACCGACGTCCAAGACCTCAAAAGAGCAGATGACGCCAACGTCCATCGAGCGCACGGTGCCGACATCTCACGTGGAACAGTGACGACGTTCAACAAGCAAACGTCAAAAGTGCAGAATGCGCCGTCTAACGAGCGGACGTCACCGACGTCAAAACTGCTGACGGCGCCGACGTCCAACGAGCGGACGTCACCGACGTCCATCAAGCGGACGGTGCCGACGTCCAACGTGGGACAATGACGACGTTCAACAAGCAAACGTCAAAAGTGCAGAATGCGCCGTCTTACG
Organism: Corythoichthys intestinalis; assembly: GCF_030265065.1. Taxonomy (NCBI): domain Eukaryota; kingdom Metazoa; phylum Chordata; class Actinopteri; order Syngnathiformes; family Syngnathidae; genus Corythoichthys; species Corythoichthys intestinalis. Next base: position 33,856,491 of record NC_080408.1, on the reverse strand, counting down.
TCCAACGAGCGGATGGTGACGATGTCAAAAGAGTGGACGACGCCGACGTCCAACGAGCGGACGTCACCAACGTCCAAGACGTCAAAAGAGCAGATGACGCCGACGTCCATCGAGAGGACGGTGCCGACATCTCACGTGGAACAGTGACGACGTTCAACAAGCAAACGTCAAAAGTGCAGAATGCGCCGTCCAACGAGCGGACGTCACCGACGTCCAAAGTGCTGACGCTGCCGACGTCCATCGAGCGGACGGTGCCGACGTCCAACGTGGGACAATGACGACGTTCAACAAGCAAACGTCAAAAGTGCAGAATGCGCCGTCTTACGTCCAACGAGCGGATGGTGACGATGTCAAAAGAGTGGACGACGCCGACGTCCAAAGTTTGGCGACGTCCAACGAGCGGACGTCACCGACGTCGTAATTGCTGTCGCTGCCGACGTCCAAAGTGCTGACGCTGCCGACATCCAACATAAAGACGGCGCCGACTTCCAACGAGCGGACGGCGCCGACGTCCAATGAGCGGACGGTGATGACGTCCAACTAGCAAACGTCGCCGACGTCCAACATGCGGATGACGCCGACGTCCAGTCGACGAAGTCCAACGTGCGGATGACGCCGACGTCCCATAAATTCCCATTGAAAATGAATGGGAAAAATTTTGGACGTCCATGGACGTCAATGGTATCAACTTACATAGGCGTCAATGGAATCCAAGTACATTGGCATCAATAAAATGAAAAAACATAATTAAATGCCATTAGAAATGAATGGGAAATTTGGACGTCCATGGACGTCAATGGTATCAACTTACATAAGCGTCAATGGAATCCAAGTACATTGGCATCAATAGAATGAACAAACATGAAGAAATGCCATTGGGATTTAATGGGAAGTTTGGACGTCCATGAACGTCAATGGCATCACCCTCCATAAGAGGCAATGCAATCGGGGACATTTGGGGGACACGTCCTAATGATATCTAGTCATTTTCTGTTGATTTGGGGAAAAAAAAAAATTTCCCATTGAAAATGAATGGGAAAAATTTTGGACGTCCATGGACGTCAATGGTATCAACTTACATAAGCGTCAATGGAATCCAAATACATTGGCATCAATAGAATGAACAAACATGAAGAAACGCCATTGGAAATTAATGGGAAGTTTGGACGTCCGTGGACGTCAATGGCATCACCCTCCATAAGCAGCAATGCAATCGGGGACATTTGGGGGACACGTCCTATTGATATCTAGTCATTTTCTGTTGATTTGGGGAAAAAAAAAATTCCCGTTGAAAATGAATGGGAAAAATTTTGGACGTCCATGGACGTCAATGGCAGCACCCCCCATAAGCGTCAATGGAGTTGGGGACGTTTGGGGTATGCGTCCTATTGATATCTGGTCATTTTCTGTTGATTTGGAGAAATTTAGTTTTTTCCCCATTGAAAATGAATGGGAAAAATTTTGGACGTCCATGTAAGTCAATGGCGGCACCCTTCATAAGCGTCAATGGAATTGGGGAAGTTTGGGGGACACGTCCTATTGATATCTGGTCATTTTCTGTTGATTTGGGGTAATTTTGTTTTTTCCCCATTGAAAATGAATGGGAAAAATTTTGGACGTCCATGGCAGTCAATGGCATCGACATCCATATAGTCAATTGAATCCAAGTACATTGGCATCAGTAGATTCGACATGCATGGCCGTCAATGGCATCAATGCAATGTAAATTCCATTGGAAATCCCATTGGAAGTGAATGGGAACTTTTCCCATTCGAAATGAATGGGATAGTTTTTGGCAAATTTCCGAGGAAGCGTAATTTTTTTCCAAATTCTGTATACAACTTTTATGCCCCTCACCGTCCCGGAATTTTTGATGCCCAAATTATGTGATTTGGTCAAAAATTGTAGGACTAGATACATTTTGAAACTTTTTTGTTTTTCACGGAAAATTGCCGTTTACGGACGAACGGAAAAATTTTCGGGGCCATTTGTAAAGTTTCCTGTGTCACGCGAAAATTCCGGTCGTGCCGATACTTGAACGGTGCCGATCGGTCTAACGGTTCGGGCTGGGAAGCGCGCGTTTTTTTTCCATTCAAAATGAATAGGAAAGTTTTTGGCAAATTTCCGGGGAACCGTAAATTTTTGCCAAATTCTGTATACAACTTTTATGCCCCTCACCGTCCCGGAATTTTTGATGCCCAAATTATGTGATTTGGTCAAAAATTGTAGGACTAGATACATTTTGAAACTTTTTTTATTTTTCGGAAAATTGCCGTTTACGGGCGAACGGAAAATTTTTCGTGGCGGTTTGAAAAATTCCCATCGTCACGCGAAAAATCCGGTCGTGCCGATACTTCAACGGTGCCGATCGGTGCTACGGTTTGGGCTGTGCGTTGGCTCAAAAAAACGCGGAGAATTATTGAATAATAATAATAACTAGAAACTGCAATTTCGGGAGAAATTACACACCTTGGTCTTTCCTCTGTGGAGACACAGATCTTAGCCCCACTCAGGTCTATCAATAGAATGGATCATAATGCCAGTCATTGGCAAAAAACAAAGTAAAAGCCGTTAGAAATGAATGGGAGAATTGGACGTCCATGGACGTCAATGGCGGCACCTTTCATAATTGTTAATGGAATCGGGGAAGTTTGGGGGACACGTCCTAATGATATCTAGTCATTTTCTGTTGATTTGGGGGAAAAAAAAAAATTCCCATTGAAAATGAATGGGAAAAATTTTGGACGTCCATGGAAGTCAATGGTATCAACTTACATAAGCGTCAATGGAATCCAAGTACATTGGCATCAATAAAATGAACAAACATGAAGAAATGCCATTGGAAATGAATGGGAAGTTTAGACGTCCATGAACGTCAATGGCATCACCCTCCATAAGCGGCAATGCAATCGGGGACATTTGGGGGAAACGTCCTAATGATATCTAGTCATTTTCTGTTGATTTGGGAAAAAAAAAAAAAAATCCCATTGAAAATGAATGGGAAAAATTTTGGACGTCCATGGACGTCAATGGTATCAACTTACATAAGCGTCAATGGAATCCAAGTACATTGGCATCAATAAAATGAACAAACATGAAGAAATGGCTTTGGAAATGATTGGGAAGTTTGGACGTCCATGGACGTCAATGGCATCACCCCCCATAAGCGGTAATGCAATCGGGGACATTTGGGGGACACGTCCTAATGATATCTAGTCATTTTCTGTTGATTTGGGAAAAAAAAAAAAAAATCCCATTGAAAATGAATGGGAAAAATTTTGGACGTCCATGGACGTCAATGGTATCAACTTACATAAGCGTCAATGGAATCCAAGTACATTGGCATCAATAAAATGAACAAACATGAAGAAATGGCTTTGGAAATGATTGGGAAGTTTGGACGTCCATGGACGTCAATGGCATCACCCCCCATAAGCGGTAATGCAATCGGGGACATTTGGGGGACACGTCCTAATGATATCTAGTCATTTTCTGTTGATTTGGGGAAAAAAAAAAAATTCCCATTGAAAATGAATGGGAAAAATTTTGGACGTCCATGGACGTCAATGGTATCAACTTACATAACCGTCAATGGAATCCAAGTACATTGGCATCAAAAGAATGAACAAACATGAAGAAATGCCATTGGAAATGAATGGGAAGTTTGGACGTCCCTGGACGTCAATGGCATCACCCTCCATAAGTAGCAATGCAATCGGGGACATTTGGGGGACAGGTCCTATTGATATCTAGTCATTTTCTGTTGATTTGGGGAAAAAAAAAAATTTCCCATTGAAAATGAATGGGAAAAATTTTGGACGTCCATGGACGTCAATGGTATCAACTTACATAAGCGTCAATGGAATCCAAGTACATTGGCATCAATAAAATGAACAAACATGAAGAAATGCCATTGGAAATGAATGGGAAGTTTAGACGTCCATGAACGTCAATGGCATCACCCTCCATAAGCGGCAATGCAATCGGGGACATTTGGGGGAAACGTCCTAATGATATCTAGTCATTTTCTGTTGATTTGGGAAAAAAAAAAAAAAATCCCATTGAAAATGAATGGGAAAAATTTTGGACGTCCATGGACGTCAATGGTATCAACTTACATAAGCGTCAATGGAATCCAAGTACATTGGCATCAATAAAATGAACAAACATGAAGAAATGGCTTTGGAAATGATTGGGAAGTTTGGACGTCCATGGACGTCAATGGCATCACCCCCCATAAGCGGTAATGCAATCGGGGACATTTGGGGGACACGTCCTAATGATATCTAGTCATTTTCTGTTGATTTGGGGAAAAAAAAAAAATTCCCATTGAAAATGAATGGGAAAAATTTTGGACGTCCATGGACGTCAATGGTATCAACTTACATAACCGTCAATGGAATCCAAGTACATTGGCATCAAAAGAATGAACAAACATGAAGAAATGCCATTGGAAATGAATGGGAAGTTTGGACGTCCCTGGACGTCAATGGCATCACCCTCCATAAGTAGCAATGCAATCGGGGACATTTGGGGGACAGGTCCTATTGATATCTAGTCATTTTCTGTTGATTTGGGGAAAAAAAAAAATTTCCCATTGAAAATGAATGGGAAAAATTTTGGACGTCCATGGACGTCAATGGTATCAACTTACATAAGCGTCAATGGAATCCAAGTACATTGGCATCAATAAAATGAACAAACATGAAGAAATGCCATTGGAAATGAATGGGAAGTTTAGACGTCCATGAACGTCAATGGCATCACCCTCCATAAGCGGCAATGCAATCGGGGACATTTGGGGGAAACGTCCTAATGATATCTAGTCATTTTCTGTTGATTTGGGAAAAAAAAAAAAAAATCCCATTGAAAATAAATGGGAAAAATTTTGGACGTCCATGGACGTCAATGGTATCAACTTACATAAGCGTCAATGGAATCCAAGTACATTGGCATCAATAAAATGAACAAACATGAAGAAATGGCTTTGGAAATGATTGGGAAGTTTGGACGTCCATGGACGTCAATGGCATCACCCCCCATAAGCGGTAATGCAATCGGGGACATTTGGGGGACACGTCCTAATGATATCTAGTCATTTTCTGTTGATTTGGGGAAAAAAAAAAAATTCCCATTGAAAATGAATGGGAAAAATTTTGGACGTCCATGGACGTCAATGGTATCAACTTACATAACCGTCAATGGAATCCAAGTACATTGGCATCAAAAGAATGAACAAACATGAAGAAATGCCATTGGAAATGAATGGGAAGTTTGGACGTCCCTGGACGTCAATGGCATCACCCTCCATAAGTAGCAATGCAATCGGGGACATTTGGGGGACAGGTCCTATTGATATCTAGTCATTTTCTGTTGATTTGGGGAAAAAAAAAAATTTCCCATTGAAAATGAATGGGTAAAATTTTGGACGTCCATGGACGTCAATGGCAGCACCCCCCATAAGCGTCAATGGAATTGGGGACGTTTGGGATATACGTCCTATTGATATCTGGTCATTTTCTGTTGATTTGGAGAAATTTAGTTTTTTCCCCATTGAAAATGAATGGGAAAAATTTTGGACGTCCATGTAAGTCAATGGCGGCACCCTTCATAAGCGTCAATGGAATTGGGGAAGTTTGGGGGACACGTCCTATTGATATCTGGTCATTTTCTGTTGATTTGGGGTAATTTTGTTTTTTCCCCATTGAAAATGAATGGGAAAAATTTTGGACGTCCATGGCAGTCAATGGCATCGACATCTATATAGTCAGTTGAATCCAAGTACATTGGCATCAGTAGATTCGACATGCATGGCCGTCAATGGCATCAATGCAATGTAAATTCCATTGGAAATCCCATTGGAAGTGAATGGGACTTTTCCCATTCGAAATGAATGGGATAGTTTTTGGCAAATTTCCGAGGAAGCGTAATTTTTTTCCAAATTCTGTATACAACTTTTATGCCCCTCACCGTCCCGGAATTTTTGATGCCCAAATTATGTGATTTGGTCAAAAATTGTAGGACTAGATACATTTTGAAACTTTTTTTTTTTTCACGGAAAATTGCCGTTTACGGACGAACGGAAAAATTTTCGGGGCCATTTGTAAAGTTTCCTGTGTCACGCGAAAATTCCGGTCGTGCCGATACTTGAACGGTGCCGATCGGTCTAACGGTTCGGGCTGTGAAGCGCGCGTTTTTTTTCCATTCAAAATGAATAGGAAAGTTTTTGGCAAATTTCCGGGGAACCGTAAATTTTTGCCAAATTCTGTATACAACTTTTATGCCCCTCACCGTCCCGGAATTTTTGATGCCCAAATTATGTGATTTGGTCAAAAATTGTAGGACTAGATACATTTTGAAACTTTTTTTATTTTTCGGAAAATTGCCGTTTACGGGCGAACGGAAAATTTTTCGTGGCGGTTTGAAAAATTCCCATCGTCACGCGAAAATTCCGGTCGTGCCGATACTTGAACTGTGCCGATCGGTGCTACGGTTTGGGCTGTGCGTTGGCTCAAAAAAACGCGGAGAATAAGATGAATAAATAATAAGTACAATAAAGTTGCACAATAACAATACCTTGTTCTTTCTTTCAGAAAGACCAAGGTAATAATAATAATAAGTACAATAAAGTTGTAGAATATCATTACCTTGTTCTTTCCTTTGGAAAGACCAAGGTAACTAGAAACTGCAATTTCTTGAGAAATTACACCTTGGTCTTTCCTCTGTGGAGATACAGATCTTAGCCCCACTTAGGTCTATCAATAGAATGGACCATAATGCCAGTCAATGGCACGAAACAAAGTAAAAGCCATTAGAAATGAATGGGAGAATTGGACGTCCATGGACGTCAATGGAGGCACCCTTCATAATTGTTAATGGAATTGGGGAAGTTTGGGGGACACGTCCTATTGATATCTTGTCATTTTCTGTTGATTTGGGGGAAAAAAAAAATTCCCATTGAAAATGAATGGGAAAAAATTTGGACGTCCATGGACGTCAATGGTATCAACTTACATAGGCGTCAATGGAATCCAAGTACATTGGCATCAATAGAATGAAAAAATATAATTAAATGCCATTAGAAATGAATGGGACATTTGGACGTCCATGGACATCAATGGCATCACCCTCCATAAGCGGCAATGCAATCGGGGACATTTGGGGGACACGGCCTAATGATATCTAGTCATTTTCTGTTGATTTGGGGAAAAAAAAAAAATTCCCATTGAAAATGAATGGGAAAAATTTTGGACGTCCATGGACGTCAATGGTATCAACTTATAGAGGCGTCAATGGAATCCAAGTACATTGGCATCAAGAGAATGAAAAAACATAATTTATAGCCATTAGAAATGAATGGGACATTTGGACGTCCATGGCCGTCAATGGCGGTACCCGCCATAAGCTTCAATGGAATTGGGGAAGTTTGGGGGACACGTCCTATTGATATCTGGTCATATTTTATTGATTTGGGGAAAAAAAAAAAAAATTCCCATTGAAAATGAATGGGAAAAATTTTGGACGTCCATGGACGTCAATGGTATCAACTTACATAAGCGTCAATAGAATCCAAGTACATTGGCATCAATAGAATGAACAAACATGAAGAAATGCCATTGGAAAAATGAATGGGAAGTTTGGACGTCCATGGACGTCAATGGCATCACCCTCCATAAGCGGCAATGCAATCGGGGACATTTGGGGGACACGTCCTAATGATATCTAGTCATTTTCTGTTGATTTGGGGAAAAAAAAAAATTCCCATTGAAAATGAATGGGAAAAATTTTGGACGTCCATGGACGTCAATGGTATCAACTTACATAAGCGTCAATTGAATCCAAGTACATTGGCATCAATAGAATGAACAAACATGAAGAAATGCCATTGGAAATGAATGGGAAGTTTGGACGTCCATGAACGTCAATGGCATCACCCTCCATAAGCGTAAATGGAATTGGGGAAGTTTGGGGGACACGTCCTATTGACATCTAGTCATTTTCTGTTGATTTGGGGAAATTTAGTTTTTTCCCCATTGAAAATGAATGGGAAAAATTTTGGACGTCCATGGACGTCAATGGCAGCACCCCCCATAAGCGTCAATGGAGTTGGGGACGTTTGGGGTATACGTCCTATTAATATCTGGTCATTTTCTGTTGATTTGGGGAAATTTAGTTTTTTCCCCATTGAAAATGAATGGGAAAAATTTTGGACGTCCATGGCCGTCAATGGCAGAACCCCCTATAAGCGTCAATGGAGTTGGGGACGTTTGGGGGACACGTCCTATTGATATCTGGTCATTTTCTGTTGATTTGGGGAAATGTAGTTTTTTCCCCATTGAAAATGAATGGGAAAAATTTTGGACGTCCATGGCCGTCATTGGCATCGACATCCATATAGTCAATTGAATCCAAGTACATTGGCATCAATAGATTCGACATTTATGGCCGTCAATGGCATCAATGATGTAAATTCCAATGGAAATCCCATTGGAAGTGAATGGGAAATTTTCCCATTAGAAATGAATGGGATAGTTTTTGGCAAATATCCGGGGAACCGTAATTTTTTTCCAAATTCTGTATACAATCTTTATGCCCCCCACCGTCCCGGAATTTTTGATGTCCAATTTATGTGATTTGGTCAAAAATTGTAGGACAAGTAGCGTTTTGAAACTTTTGTTTTTTTTACGGAAAATTGCCGTTTACGGGCAAACGGAAAATTTTTCGGGGCCGTTTGAAAAAGACCCTGCGTCGCACGAAAATTCCGGTCATGCCAAAACTTGAACGATGGCGATCGGTGCTATGGTTCGGGCTGTGAAGCGCACGTTTTTTTTCCATTCAAAATGAATAGGAAAGTTTTTGGCAAATTTCCGGGGAACCGTAAATTTTTGTCAAATTCTGTATACAACTTTTATGCCCCTCACCGTCCCGGAATTTTTGATACCCAAATTATGTGATTTGGTCAAAAATTGTAGGACAAGTAGCGTTTTGAAACTTTTTTTTTTTTTCGGAAATTTGCCGTTTACGGGCGAACGGAAAATTTTTCGGGGCCGTTTGAAAAATTCCCATCGTCGCGCGAAAATTCCGGTCGTGCCGATACTTGAACGGTGCCGATCGGTGCTACGGTTCGGGCTGCGCGGCGCGCCGAAAAAAACGTCAACAATTATTGAATAATAATAATAATAAAGAATAATAATAAAGAAGTACAATAAAGTTGTACAACAACATAACCTTGTTCTTTCCCTTGGAAAGACCAAGGTAACTAGAAACTGCAATTTCGGGAGAAATTACACACCTTGGTCTTTCCTCTGTGGAGATACAGATCTTAGCCCCACTCAGGTCTATCAATAGAATGGATGATAATGCCAGTCATTGGCACAAAACAAAAAGCCATTAGAAATGAACTGGAGAATTGGACGTCCATGGACGTCAATGGCGGCACCCTTCATAATTGTTAATGCAATCGGAGACATTTGGGGGACACGTCCTATTGATATCTAGTCATTTTCTGTTGATTTGTGGAAAAAAAAAAAATTCCCATTGAAAATGAATGGGAAAAATTTTGGACGTCCATGGACGTCAATGGTATCAACTTACATAAGCGTCAATGGAATCCAAGTACATTGGCATCAATAGAATGAACAAACATGAAGAAATGCCATTGGAAATGAATGGGAAGTTTGGACGTCCGTGGACGTCAATGGCATCACCCTCCATAAGCGGCAATGCAATCGGGGACATTTGGGGGACATGTCCTATTGATATCTAGTCATTTTCTGTTGATTTGGGGAAAAAAAAAAAATTCCCATTGAAAATGAATGGGGAAAATTTTGGACGTCCATGGACGTCAATGGTATCAACTTACATAAGCGTCAATGGAATCCAAGTACATTGGCATCAATAGAATGAACAAACATGAAGAAATGCCATTGGAAATGAATGGGATGTTTGGACGTCCGTGGACGTCAATGGCATCACCCTCCATAAGCAGCAATGCAATCGGGCACATTTGGGGGAAACGTCCTATTGATATCTAGTCATTTTCTGTTGATTTGGGGAAAAAAAAAAAATTCCCATTGAAAATGAATGGGAAAAATTTTGGACGTCCATGGACGTCAATGGTATCAATTTACATAAGCGTCAATGGAATCCAAGTACATTGGCATCAATAGAATGAACAAACATGAAGAAATGCCATTGGAAATGAATGGGAAGTTTGGACGTCCCTGGACGTCAATGGCATCACCCTCCATAAGCAGCAATGCAATTGGGGACATTTGGGGGACACGTCCTATTGATATCTAGTCATTTTCTGTTGATTTGGGGAAAAAAAAAAATTCCCATTGAAAATGAATGGGTAAAATTTTGCACGTCCATGGACGTCAATGGCAGCACCCCCCATAAGCGTCAATGGAGTTGGGGACGTTTGGGGTATGCGTCCTATTGATATCTGGTCATTTTCTGTTGATTTGGAGAAATGTAGTTTTTTCCCCATTGAAAATGAATGGGAAAAATTTTGGACGTCCATGTAAGTCAATGGCGGCACCCTTCATAAGCGTCAATGGAATTGGGGAAGTTTGGGGGACACGTCCTATTGATATCTGGTCATTTTCTGTTGATTTGGGGTAATTTTGTTTTTTCCCCATTGAAAATGAATGGGAAAAATTTTGGACGTCCATGGCAGTCAATGGCATCGACATCCATATAATCAATTGAATCCAAGTACATTGGCATCAGTAGATTCGACATGCATGGCCGTCAATGGCATCAATGCAATGTAAATTCCATTGGAAATCCCATTGGAAGTGAATGGGACTTTTCCCATTCGAAATGAATGGGATAATTTTTGGCAAATTTCCGAGGAAGCGTAATTTTTTTCCAAATTCTGTATACAACTTTTATGCCCCTCACCGTCCCGGAATTTTTGATGCCCAAATTATGTGATTTGGTCAAAAATTGTAGGACTAGATACATTTTGAAACTTTTTTTTTTTTCACGGAAAATTGCCGTTTACGGACGAACGGAAAAATTTTCGGGGCCATTTGTAAAGTTTCCTGTGTCACGCGAAAATTCCGGTCGTGCCGATACTTGAACGGTGCCGATCGGTCTAACGGTTCGGGCTGTGAAGCGCGCGTTTTTTTTCCATTCAAAATGAATAGGAAAGTTTTTGGCAAATTTCCGGGGAACCGTAAATTTTTGCCAAATTCTGTATACAACTTTTATGCCCCTCACCGTCCCGGAATTTTTGATGCCCAAATTATGTGATTTGGTCAAAAATTGTAGGACTAGATACATTTTGAAACTTTTTTTATTTTTCGGAAAATTGCCGTTTACGGGCGAACGGAAAATTTTTCGTGGCGGTTTGAAAAATTCCCATCGTCACGCGAAAAATCCGGTCGTGCCGATACTTCAACGGTGCCGATCGGTGCTACGGTTTGGGCTGTGCGTTGGCTCAAAAAAACGCGGAGAATTATTGAATAATAATAATAATAAAAAATAAAGTTGCAGAATAACAATACCTTGTTCTTTCTTTCAGAAAGACCAAGGTAATAAAGTTGCACAACAACATAACCTTGTTCTTTCCTTCAGAAAGACCAAGGTAATGATCACAATGGGAGTATATCAGATTCTCAATGTGAAACATTAAAACTGTTCAGACAACCCGGGCACTTAGACTTCCATTCTCTGTGTCAAACAGCTGAACAGGACAGGTTTAAAAAAAAAAAAAAAAAAAAAAAAAATATATATATATATATATATATATATATATATATATATATATATATATATATATATATATATATATATATATAAAATAATAATTACCTTAATGCTCGAACAAATCACTCCAGAGACAATCCTTCCTGTTTGTATGCGGTACAGCTTTCGTACTTTTATCCTAAATCCGGCGTTGAATCGCTGCATGTGTCGCTGCAACTGACTGCGAATAACTGAAGGGGAAGCAGTGGGATGGGCCCCCTGCTTGAAGGCGTTGCGCAGTGGCTGGCCGGATTGATCCGTAAATACCTATAGGAAGTCTATGTGTGACCTATGTTTTTTTTGGGGGGGTGGTGGTGGGAAAAAAAACATGAAAAGTAACACCAGTTACTTTGCCAAGTAACTAATTACGCTTACATTCAGGTAAATGAGTTACTAACTCAATTACTTTTTGGGAAAAGTAATTTGTAACTGTAATTAATTACTTTTTTAAAGTAAGATTAACAACACTGGATACTACCATAGGTGGGTAAAATTGTACTTAAGTCAGTGTAGCGTTACTTCAAAATAATACTGCTCAAATACAAGTAAAAGTAGTCATCCAAAGAGTTTACTCATGGACAAGGAAAGAAGTATTTGCTAAAAAAGAATACTCAAGTACCAAGTGAGTGCTTATTATGTCTGGTTTCTTTTTATTAAAACTCAAGAGCTGTCAGATATTATCAGCCGATGATAACATTTTAAAACGATATCGGATGATTTCAATATTGGTTTTTCATCATTGGTTTGCCAATATACATGTTGCCTGCAAAGTGAATGTAGAAGCCTTCATGCCTTTACACAAGGGCTGGTCACAGCTTAGCACAACTTCTTATTTTTCACAGAATGTTTATTTTGAGAAATAAACATTCTGAAGTTGTTACGTTTATCATTTAGCCATAATATATGAAGTTTACCACCGCATACTGTATATCGGTATCGATTTGATATTGACTTTGGATTTTTGGATATTGGAAAATTCCGGGATATCGCTTAAAAAAGTAATTACCGGACAACTCTATTTAAAACAATGTAGTCAAACAGACAAAAACTAAATTATGTGAAATTCTCGTTTGTCCAAATGATAGATTAATACATGAAGGAACAACAAATTCAGTTTGGCAAACACAGAAGACACCACATTATGCAGCTGCTGTTTCACACCGTGTGTGAGCGAAATATGCTTTGTATTTGAGGCCACGGGTGTTTATTATTTTCGGTTTCAACATTGGGGACAGTTGCAGCTGCCATTTTCCAAATGCTTTTTAACGCTAATGTGTCCATCAGACTAATCGGTGTACCAGGAAATAGTGCATTTACCATGTTTTGAAAATAACCTCTGATTAAAATATGTTAATTTGTTTTAAACTCATTTAAGCATCTGTAAAATCTATATTTATCTTTTAAATTCTTCACAATGCACACAGAGTGTTGCCTGTGCAGGCGTGTCATTGCCATTTCTCTGAGTCATTCAGCTCGAGGTGTTTTCCTAGTCATGCAAATGTGATTCCAACATGCATCTCCCACTGCAAATTGATGCTTGTTTGGCCTGTGCACTCCCACCTGCAATGTGGGATTCTATTTGACTCTTTTATACATTCGTCACAAGCCAAGTGTATCTGAGTAGTGTAAATGAGTTTTTACAGTGTTGATGAGTAATTTTCCCAGGTTTTAGTGCTGGGTAAGTTTGTTTTCTAGTAAACAATGTTCAGTTCAGAATGTTTTATTTTTTATTATTATTATTTTTCAAAATAAATTAGTTTAGTTGATCACAAGAAATTCACAAAGTCCACCAAGCAAAAAATTAACTATTGTTCTTTCACTGATGCTGCGAGCTAGTTATCGAAACAAAAACAAAAAACACATTTTCCCATTGTTGCCAATAAGCAATGTTGTTTATCTTACTTTTGAAAATTAATGAATTACAGTTACAAATTACTTCTCCCCAAAAAATAATTGAGTTAGTAACTTAGCTCACTGTAAGAGTATTAGGTTACTCAAGAAGGTAACTGACATTACTTTTCATGTTGTACACGTTATTACATTTTACATTCTTTAACATCTTTCACATAAAAGATTGAACTGATTTTTTTCAGTCCCAAAAACAGTAGATCACACTTTTGACATTTTTTAAAAATTTCATTAAAATAATTTTAACTTTCAAAAACTGAGAAAAAGAAAAGCCCTTTTGTTTTTACTGTTGTACTGAACTCGCACCTAAACGTGACCCCGTAACAAGGTAGTACGTACTGAACCCTGACTGTGTATAGTCACACCCCTAATATGTATACAGTGGTATGAAAAAGTACCTGAACCTTTCTCACATTTCTGCAAAAAATATCACCATGAAATGTGATCTTATCGTTGTCAAATCACAGAGGTGTAAAAACTGTCTGCTTTAACTAAAACTACCCAAACATTTATAGGTTTTCATATTTTAATGAGGGTAGCATGCAAATAATGACAGAAGGGGGAAAATAAGTAAGTGAACCCTCTGCCAAAAGGAGACTTAAAGAGCAATTGAAACCAATTGTTACCAAACAATTTAAGTCAGGTGTGTGCCCAATCACTGATGATTGGTTTAAAGCTGCCATGCCCACTATAAAACACACACCTGGTAAGAATTGTTTTGATGAGAAGCATTGTCTGATGTGCATCATGGCTCGGTAAAAAAGAGCTGTGCTTGACCTGCGGTCATGGATTGCTGATTTGCATAAAGCTGGGAAATGATACAAAATCATCTCTAAAAGTCTGGATGTTCATCAATCGACAATCAGAGAAGTTGTCTACAAATGGAGAGAGTTTGGCACAGTTGCTTCTCTCCCAAGGAGTGGCCATGCACCAAAGATGACGCCAAGAGTTCAGCGCAGAATAAAAAAGAACCCTAGAGTGTCTTCTAAAGACCTCCAGAAATCACTGGCACAGTCCAGTATGTCTGTGCACACATCAACTGTATTTAAAACAATGGCCAACAATGGTGTTCATGGGAGGATTCCATGGAGGAAGCCACTGCTGTCTAAAAAATACATTGTTGCTCTGAGGCTCTGAATCTCCTGCCTCCTTTCTTTGCAGTAGTTGTTATGATGTAAGGTTCATGGTTATGTCATTTAGGAAATATTAGGGCAAGGGACTTTTTGGTAATTAAGAAAAATATATACGTATATATATTTTAATGTCTACAATGACAACGACAACTTGGGGATGATAATGCACTCTCAGCAGGCACAGAGTAAATTATTTTCAATTTATTGTACTCACCTAAATGCCACAAACTATATGTAAAAAAAAATTCCTGAAATTTTAAGATGACGCTCGCCATGCTAAATGCTAATACTAACAAAAATGCGAATGCTATGCTAACGCTCCGAGCAATCTAGCACATCATCATCGCATTTGCAACGACGTCACCACTCCCTTCCCTCCTCCGCACTCCCGCACTGCACTCTCCAAGGCATGCAGGCAGGCGGATGTGTGACAAAATCAGGCAACTTGTGCATTTAACCAAACTGTAGTAGCGCGCCCCTTCACATCCTCAGTAACGGTAACGGCGTTGCAAAGATGGGAAAAGCAATTAATAAGATCAGTAACAGTAACGGCGTTGCAAAGATGGGAAAACCAATTAATAAGATTACTCACTACTGAAAAAAAATAATGCCGTAAGAAACATTATTATACTCTAACGTCGTTTTTAACAACACTGCTAATGAGGTCCAAAACATCATAGTGTCTTCTGATTGTAATAAGTATTTAATTAGCATCAGTAAAATCCAATTAGTATATCACGATTATTAAAATATTTTTGTGTTTACTGTATTCCTGTTGTGCTTGTTTTGTTTGCATACTCTAGCATGATTTGTGATTACTAAGAGGATTATCTCACCATTTTCTTTATTTTTATATTATTTCTTATAATGATTGCTCTTTTCTGAAATGCATCATAGAACAATTTGAATCCCACTTAAAAAAAAAAAAAAAAAATCTCACATCCCACAAAAAGATGTAACGCTTAAATTAAGCCATCTTCTTGTAAGTATTCACATTCTTTACGTCAAATAGAGAGGCCCTACCAGCATCCGTCTAAGCGGAAACTGCTTGAACTTAATACAGTATGCCATTATTATTGGATTCTTATTCAAGCTGTCTTGAATAGACAAACTGTCAGGAACATGACTGCTAAATGTAAAATCAAAGCCTAACTAGATAAAGACATGAAATTATTCTATGCAAGGAGCTTTAATGGACAACTTCAGGCTTTTACAACATGACAAAAAGTGAATGATGTACTATCCTTCTCTCCAATCAATGACTTACCAATTAAATCTTATTCTGCAATTTAGTTGTTTAAAATAACTAATATAAAGCTCAAATATATTTTTAAATTATTCATTTGTTGAAATAATCATTACATCTTAGTTCCATGGGAGAGTGCAAACAATTGTCTATTTTGCTAAGTCTGTCATCTTACCACAACCAGATAGCTTTACTCCACAGCTTCCACATTTTAACAAAAATTGATACAAGAAATAGATGAATTGATGAAATATAGCAGAGCCTATTACTGACAGGAAAATGAGTTTTAGTGGTTAAATGCTTTATTAATCGCTTGACCGCTCAGTGAGCAGGTTCAGATTCTAAATAGCTGAAGGGTTTGAAAATCACCATTCATTAAAATGAATGAAACTGGAAATAAAAGCATCTGCTTTCAAGGACTTTTGTGATGCCACTGACACATACCAGATGTTGCTGGTCTAAACACCCGCAGCATATGAAAATGCCCATGTGATTTCATAAGCGCAGTCATAGAGCTCAGTTGAGCAACCTGCTTTATATTATTTGTATATCCCAAGAACAACATCTGAAGCCTCAGTCCAGAAGAGTGCAGTCCTAGGATAAGCTAAGATACTGCGCATAACCCCCGAACTCCCAGGACTCCCGTAGAGGACCCAAGTTTGAGAATACTTGTACGTCACTCTTTTGGTCAATAGTGTCCGACACTAAGGCGAGGTTCATACCGCAGGTCTTAGGCTAGGTTCATACTACAGGTCTTAATGCACAAATCCGATTTTTTGCCATATCTGTTTTTTGGGCGTGCCCGTTCAGACTGCCTTTGTCCATTGAGACCGTTCAAGTATCACGCATGCGCACTAATTCGCAGTCCGAGATGCGCTCAGCAAAGAGACCCGCATGCGCAAGAGCATCAAAACAAATGACACATGCTAGCTGTATGCCATTCCAGGCTGATCATGTTATGATTTCCAAAAAGAGGACACAAATAACAGACATTAATAATCACCGTTTAGTCTTATATTCAAAGTTTTCATGGACTGATAGAACGCATACACGCACACACATGAGCCTTGACGTGTGTGCGTGAAATGACGTGGGTGCGTCAGTTTGCCTCGACTCGGCCATGTGTGCAATAATAAAATATTGCTCATTCAGCGCACAGAATGAAAATGGAAAATTGTAAGGCTTATCCTTTTCTTCATGACTGTGGTGAAGCACGCTTCGTGCTTAAAAGCAGAGTTCAAGCTAGAAGCTAATGCCTACATCGCTGCCGTCCTCCGTGCCTCTTGCTCTTTGCTGACGTAATTGCTGCATGAATTCAGATTTGGGAGTCTTGACAGTTCAGACTGCCAGTCACGTTCTGAAAAAATGTGGCCCAGATCGGATTTGAACCACATACGAATGTGACTCAGATCGGATTTGAAATGGTCCATTTCTATGTGACTTGTCACGTTCAGACCGTCAAGTTAATGCCTCACTGAAGTTGAAAAAACATGAAAAAAAATCGGATTCGTGCATTGAGACATGTAGTATGAACCTAGCCATAATGCACAAATCCAATTTTTTTGTGTTTTTTTTCGACTCAAGTCAGGCATTAACTTGACGGTCTGAACGGGAAGTCACATAAGAGTGGACCATTTCAAATCTGATCTGGGTCACTTTCTTATGTGGTTAAAATCCGATCTGGGCCACGGTTTTCCAGAATGTGGCTGCGGTCTGTACTGTCAAGTCCGCCAAATCAGAATTCATGCAGCAATTACGTCAGCAAAGAGCGAGAGACACAGGGCGCACGTTAGCGATGAAGCTGCGCACTAGCGTTACCGCCTAGCTTGAACGCGGCTTTTAGGGAAGAGGCGAGCTTGACAACAGTCATAAAAAACAAAATGGGTGGCTTGGGCGGAATAAGCCTGAGAAAGGTTTTCTTTCTGCACCAAATGAGCAATATTTCAAGATTGCTTACTTGTCTGAGAGTCGGGGAAAACTGTATGTATATGTGCCGTGTATGTACAGTATGTTATCAATCCATATGAACTTTGAATATAATTAAGACTAAAGAGGGATTATTTATGTCTGTTATTTGTGTCTTCTTTCTGGAAATCAAAGTATGATCACCGAAGAACAGGGGTCGGGAACCTTTTGGGCCGAGAGAGCAATGAACACCACATATTTTTCAGTGTAATTCTGTGAGAGCCATACGATATGTTTAAAACCAAAAATATAAGTAATATGTGCATTTTATGTAATATCAACAATTTAAAAGTACAATAAGTGTCTAAATTCCTTTTAATAACATATAAATAATAATAAAAATTTAATTAAATAAAAATTAAGTAATATCAAAATATTCATTTTATTATTTTGTTGTGTCCACAGATACAGTATATGCACCCTATGTTTAAAATGTTTAATTCTTATTTCGTTCTGTTTCTGGAAAATATACACACACAAGTTTCAGCCTGAAAAGACTGTTGTACTCCCGGTTTTAATCCAGCAGGGAGCAGCATTCACTTCTTGGCGTGCATGGGCAATAAGTGTTCACATTTTAGAGCGAATAAGAAATGAGCCATCTGTGCAGCAATGCGAGACAGACTTTGTTGTTAAAAGTATTTTTTCCTTGTTTCAGGTGCGAAAAAGAGTATAATTTGTGTATATTAAGTAGCAGATTGCTTTATTTTAGGATGATTGTGATGTGTACTGTGTGTTAATATAGTTCAGAAATATGGTAATCGTTAAGTATGTTTATGTATGACTGCAGATGTGTTTGTAATGGCGAGCAGACAACAAGTGAATGCTAGTAGTGTCTAAAATGCACAAGTTAAATGTTTTGTCACAAAAACTTGTATTTGTTTATTAATGTAATTATATAAGAATTCTCATTTTAGAGCGAATAAGAAATGAGCCGTCTGTGCAGCAATGCGAGACGGACATTGTTTTTTTGTTTCAGCTGTACAAGAATGAAAATAAAACAAAATTAAATGTGTAGCAACAGACTGAAGCATTTAATCTCTGTCTACGCCACGCTACAGATGTATTGCTATTATTTCAACCGACTGCCACACGCATCATCGGACCTTTCCGTTCTCCACTTCCGCACCTGTCCTAAATGTCGCCTGATCACTGGCTTGCCAAAGGGAAAAATGAGAACGCTCCTTACTAGTTGCTCTTTTTAACGCTTCCCCTGTAGCTCTTACGCCCGCCAGGTTTTCCCCGCGGTCCTAGCACCCTTCCCATTACCTTACGAAACTTTTTTTTTTTTTCAAATAATTGAATATTTGTCTGCGAACCAGATGCAACCATCAAAAGAGCCATATCTGGCTCACGAGTCATAGGTTCCCGACCCCTGCCCTAGAATGGCGCTGAGCCAGCATTTGTCTTAATGCTCCTGCGCATGCGGGTCAGTTTGCACAGAGAATCTCGGACTGCGAATTAGGCCGCACGTGTGATACTTTAACGGGATCAATTGACAAAGGCAGTCTGAACGGGCACGCCAAAAAACCAGATATGACAAAAAATTGGAATTGTGCATTAAGATCTGCAGTATAAACATAACCTCGGAGGTGCCCATGCGGAAACTTCTCGAGAACTGTTCTCTCAAACAGTTTTTGGTGTGTTTCCAAAATTTAGCCACAGTAGTTTCAGCTTCACTTTTTAATTTTATGTGTCTCTGTACAAACTGTATTTAACCCAGCAATATATGGAAATTTGAATGAGGTACTTACTTTTAATACACTATGAAGTTTTGTTTTGAAAATTTGTTGAATTGAATTGTGTTTACGCACAAAGCTGGCCAGGGAGTATCATTTGATGGTTTCTTTCTTTTCTGCAGACAAGACGCTTGTGTGACTCCGAATGGTTTTGTCCAGGGGGCAGCATTGTTTGTACACACAAAGCATTTCTTTAATTTAGCTTAGTGAAGCATGGGGACTTGTGCCTTGCATCAGCGTTCATTCATGTCATACTCCCATTTGGATCACACATTTAGAATGCAGATTAGCTTCAAACTGCTGGTACAGTTTTGAAGACAAGTCTTGGCTTCCTACTAATGAAAAATCACTTAATGGTTTCCATTAGGACAGATTTAAGGACTTGACACACGCACGCACAAGACATGTTTGCAGAGAGGGTAAAAATACTGTCATTAGGTATGAAGAGGATAGGCTGTGAAGATGTTTTTCAGGGGCAATGCTGTTTGTGTGTTACAATGGGGAACAAAAGCATCTCTCTTATTAAACATTTCCATTACGACTCTATTTGTGGGACTGCAAATGAAGCTGCACCCTGTGGGGCAAACACTCAGGCATCTATACTTTGGCGCACACTCATATACGTGCACTCTCTTTTCAGCTCTTCCATTTCCGCAACTCCCGGGGATTGTGATGAGCGGGATCGATGACAGTTATCTAGCCCTCCTGACTACACTCAGGGTCTCAACTACCTTTACTCTAGTCTCTTGCGGCTGTAAGGCAAAAAATAAATAAATTGCACATTGAAATATCCACTCAAATAATGTCATTTAAAAACATGTACTATACATACAATATAGTGATTTCACCCATTAATCCATCATAGGATATATTTTGACACTACACCACACACACGACCTGGTTAAAGCTTACTTTTGGATATGCATTCGTTTAGCTTCCATGTAAAATGTGCTATTTATTATTTTCCAATCTAATGACAATCAAAAATTAACTTTAGGGGCCAAGTATGTTAGAAGCTATGGAAGCGCATTGCTGCCACTTAAAAAAAAAAAAAAGAAAAAAGTCCAGTATAGACAGATAACTGTCATGTAAAAGTTTTATAATTATCACGTAAAAACATGAAAACTATCGTGTAAAAATGTGACATTGGATTTATTGATTTTTTTTTTTTTAAATGTATCTATTTTTGTGGCACCAATACGCTTCCGTAAGAAGTACACTGTAGTATAACTATAAATTGCAAATAAGACACTATATTAAAAAAAAAAAAAATACATTTATGGCATAAAACAAAACTACAGAGTGCCATTAAAAGTAAAATTAAAGTGACAGTATTATGATATACTCATCAACAGCCATGTTGTTCTGTCATTTATATATACAGACTGTGATTATGATCATAAAAATCAAGTTATGGTTGTGAAGTATTTAGGGCAGTGGCTATCGATTTTTTAGGTAATCAATTAATCTTTTAATTAGTTTGTTCAAATAATCGTGTAATCGGATTACGAACATTTAATGCGTTGCAGAATAAATTTTTCGATGCGTGCAACAAATAAGCAAGTGTTTATTTTAGCAATAATTTTTTGGGCTTGCTAAGATCACACTTTCAAAAGAGCATTAAATGCAAATACAAATAAATTTCCTGAGTGATTCTCCAAACGATGCAGAATTGCAATTTCATTTCACAGGGCAAATAATGCATTAAAAAATGAATTAAAATATCTGAGCTTAGCCTTGTTATGATCCTGCCTTTTGTTCCATGCTGATGCCTTTCTCCCTGTTTGCAGGCTGCACAGGTGCGAGAGGGACCAGTCTCCTCAGGGGTAGGGCGAGGCTAACTGGCAACACCTGTGGCTTATTCATTGAGCCTTTTTAAGCGCAGGCCAAACACAAACTAGTTGCCAGAAGATTCCAGCACAAGCACTCAGAAGCCTCACACCTGAGAAGACCGAGTTTCCCTGAATACTACTTTGGTAGCACGTTTTTTCCCCTATAGGGTGACCTTTCGTTTGACACTTTGTTTTTTTAATAAACACTTAACCACCTCTGCATTTGGGTCCTCGGCATTTCCTGATCGTCACACAACAAGCCTCAAACGATATGGAAAGATAAACCAATGAGGCTGTACTACAACAAAAGAACAGTTGGCTAACTTGCATTAAAAAAAAATGCGCTAGCCTAAATGCTATAAAATGTTAACCTTTCTTTAAGCTCTTGACAAATCATTCAAAAAACAAAAAACCTGCTAAATATACTTCTAAACTAAATCATGAATGCATAACCAAACAAAGAAACAAACCTTTTGTTGGTCTTAACAGGAGGCAGTCAAATTCAGCCATGTTAGACGAGTTATAGCACATTCACTATTGCCACTAAAGGGCAATATATCCAACCAAATCAATAAAACTAAATGCACCCTTTTCAAAACAAACCATTACAACGTCACTCTAATCGAAGCAGCGAAATTCGAAGCTTTTTTTTCAAATTGAATTACCGTATTGGCCTGGATATAAGACGGCCCTGATTATAAGAAGACCCCCCTCTTCTTCAAGACTCAAGTTTGAAAAAAATACTTTTTGAACACCAAATTAATTTTTATACAGAATAGAATTACAGTACATCTGAAACAAATGATTATAACAATATACTGTATTTGAGAGAAAAGGCATGTTATTTTGCCTCAAATCTTAATATCTGAACATTTAAATATGTAAACTAAAGTGCAATCACATTCGTAAATGAATGGCTTCTGGTTTTTGAAATGTAAATAAACCAATCTATTGTGATAAAACAACAAAATTGCAATAACTGCGTTAACCATCAAAGTGAGGTCTAACTCTAACTGTAGTCTTGAAACAAATTTGAATAAGGAAAAACATTGCAATAAAAATAATGCAAACTGGTTAAACTTCAGAGTAGCTGAGATCTATCATGACAGAACAACGCTTCAATGATATCTGGCGCCATCTAGTGTCGTGAATGGGAATAATGTCTAGACCGCGAATATAAGACGACCCCAACTTTTTCAGTCATCTTTCAATGCAAAAAACACTGTCTTATATTCGGGCCAATACGGTACTCGAGTTAATCGATTAATCATTGCCGCACTAGATGTATTTAACTTTTAGCCAGACAACTATATACAGTAGGACTGTCAACAGATTTGCAGGGGCCCGTGGACTAGAGACCATTATAGTGCCCCTCCACCCGACCCCACCCCTTCCACCGGCTTGTCACGACAATGTACGCAGTACTTTTAACGCTTTGCAAGCAATGACAGAGTAAATTTTCAAATTATTTAATTTGAGATGGACAGCTAAATTTAACAGACCGTAATGTGATGTGACACAATATAAACAAACATGTAGGCTACAATACAATACAATACAACTGAGAGTGCTATGCCTGCCTGCAAAGCAACAAAACAGTATAACTAAACATCCTGTGCCTGCCCCGTCTACATCCCTGGGGTTATCAAGCCCTCAAACAGTGATGCGCCTAGATTTTTTGACAGCAAAGTCATCTATAATACCAGTGAAATCCAGTTTTTGAGCGAGTTCACGCTCAATGAAGAGCATTGGCGTGGTTGTTAAGCCTGCCCTGTGACATGGTGGCGCGTAGGTAGTTTTTTATCATTTTCATTTTACTGAAAGCTCTCTCTCCTCCAGCTACAGTCACTGGCAAAGACAACAAAATGCGTAGTCTGTTCCGCCTCGCGCACCTGTTCACCACAGACTAACGTTTATCCCTGACCTCCCATCACCTTCTCTCTCCTCGGCTCAACGCGAGCAGCATATCTTGTCATACCGCAGCTCAATAGGCTACAAGCGGCCGGTGACGGACTTGAATTGGGCTTTGGTCATGGTGATCGGAATGTAAACATTCAGTGTTAGCGGCTGTTGTTCACTTACCGACATCACCGTCTACAACCAACTCTAGCCCTAATTCTCTGGCTGCTTGTCCCCCTTTTAAAAACTTCATCATTTTCTCTCGTTCACCTCTATGCAAGGCCGGCTCAGCCTATACGCTGACTATGCAGCTGCTTAGGGCCCCTGACCACTAGGAGGCCCCCAATCTGGCAACTTCATTTTATATGTTAATAGAGCATCGTGAATAATGTGGCACGCATTGCTGTTTATCTATGCAAACATCCTTTTACTACAGTTTGCTTTATTTGACTTTTGTGAGTTTTGATACTTGATTATAAGCTTAAAAAATAAAAGTTCTTAACTTCTTTTTTGTCCTCTTTTAGAAAAAGGTTTGGCGCCATCTACTGTAAGTACTGACAATCATTTGGGGTGAGAAGTTTGAAGTATACGGTGCAACAAAATCTGATTAATATACAAAATATGGATGTGTGGATTGGATTGCATGTATGGGTTTCACAGTACACTGTGACGAAATGGTGGGCCAAACAAACCTTGGCATTATTTTGCTTAGGGCCCCCAAATGGCCTGGGCCGGCCCTGCCTCTATGATCTTCATTTCTTTTTCTTTTATTTTCTGCGCACCCGAGTTATGACAACTTGCCATGTTTAGAGTTTATAACAATGACCGATTTTAATTTCCTGCTTCAGGGCACGCATGTAGTGTAGCCTTGAGTGCGGCAGCGCAGGGTCAAACCATTCTCTGCTAAGACAGAGGGTTTGGGGGTGTGGTTGTGAAAAAAAATATATATATATTTGAAATATTTAAAATGTTAACGTTTTTAAGTATACAGTATATCGAGTAGAACATAATATTTAATCAGACAATGATTTAAATAAAAAAGAAATATGTGAATGTAAAGTAAAATAATGTTGTCCCGGTCCTGAGGCCCGGGACAACATAGCCGGTTGCAACCCCCCCCATCAATGGGCTTGATATACAGTATAACATTTTGCAACTTCCATCATATCAATTGACTCATTCATGGCAATACAATAGACATCCAATCTATTATAACAGGGAGGGCTGACAGTAAATGAGTTAACTCACCAGCTGCCTTCGACGGCGATAATCTACTTAAACTGGGTGTTCTCGATTCCCTGTCAGCCCCTCGCAGTTAAAATAGACTGGACGTCTTTCGTTGTTAATGGCAATAAAAGTTACATCAGAAAAATCGTATTTTTACAGGAAATGAAAATAGCAAACCTGGAACTCTTGACTTTCCACTAGCAATGTGAAGAGTCCAAATAAAACACCAGAAATACTGATTTGGCTAGCCAGACAAAACGTTTTCCTTCCCTTCCCAAAAACATGTGGGAGGTGTTTTAAGTTCATCTCAAATTTTAAAACCTCTGTTTTGCAAAATAAGGTGCGCTTCTTTTCTGTCTTCAAGCAGTCTGACTACTAATTGGGCGACTTTTCAGTTTCTGTCGCACAATCAGTCGGTGATTCATGTTTCAATCATTTGGTGCAAAAGTGACTAGTTTTGTTTTCACATTTCTTGTGTGTACACGTCAAAATAGTGATTACTTATTGCAGCCGTTTTAATTAAGACTACAAAAGGTGAATTTTAGAGGTTGGCTTTTGCTAGTCATACCAGTAGGATCTTTGTATTTGTTATTATTGCATTCACCCAACAGAAGTGTGTGCTAGAATTCCTAATCCTAGTGCTGTTCAATATTTTAGCAGGCAACAGTCTTTTCAACTAATCAAAGAGGTCTTAATTTAGTTTGACAATACACTTGGAAGATTTTGTTTCCGAGCGCATCCAAATCAAAGTATGGAGAGGCTTGAGTGTTGTTTGCCTTTGGGAAAATCCGTGTTTTAAACTCAGTTATTAAGAACAGAAATGCATTGCTGTTCATAAAAAAGAGCTTATTTACCATCCTTCTCCTGGAAAAACAATCATTTTAATGAATAAGACAGACAGAGACAGGTAACCTTTCTCAAATTTGCTCCACATATGCGGTGTGCTTTCTAACTGTGAATTCCCCATTAAAATGCAGAGGCTAAAAGCTGACACAGTCCAGCTCAAGTGCATCCAAATTCCGCTGTTGGCACCATCATGATTCATTAACCTAGAAGCGTGTGCTGCTCGGAGGCCTGTGGGCTCTCACACATAACAACTCTGCTGTTCACTTCTGGTTCTGGAGGCTCTTCTTTTAAAATAAAATCTTAATAAAGGTTTTTCTGTTCACCCCAGTGTGATTCTGGAATGTATTTCTATTTCTATGATGTCCTATTTAAAAATACTGAGGTCAACCGGCATCCCAGAACCGCTTCTGTTTGACTATTGCAGGGCCACTGTGACCAGTATTCAATCTATACTGATTATAGCCCAAATTGTGTGTATGTACATATAACAGAATAGGCATTATTGAAGTATTAGTATTTTGTCATGTGTTGGCAAATTAATTAAAGAGTTTTCAGAAACTTCAGGTACCCATTCCATCCACGACATGATGACAGTTTAGTGAAGTTAACATTTAAATGCGGGCCGACTATAATGTCTTACTCAGTCTTATCACTGTCTCAGGAAAAGCAATTTCAAGCCAATTTTCCTGCTCCTCCTCTTTGGCGTTTTGCCACTCTTTTGGCATTGGCATGTGACAGACTCGCCTCCTGGATGTTCAGCCACTAATCAACAGGATAAATGGCCACCCTGCAATCGGGACATACAAGTATATTTGGGGATTAGACATCAACTTCTTTGTTCCTAGGCTAGAATTACAGTAATGTTTTTTTTCAGAAAGTGAAACTCATTGAAGTGGTATCTCTACATATGAATTTAATTCGTTCTAGGACCTGGTTTGTAAGTCGAAATGATCGTACACGACTCCAGACAAGATTTTTTACTAGGAGCACAGTGGCCCCTAACTTGAAATTTTAGGGGCGCAGGGGGGCAAGCAGAAGATTTAGGGCCGCACACTGTCAATTGACATGCAAAATGTTCCTCTTATTTTCACTGTTGAACTGAAACTTTCTTAATCAATGCAGAAAACTGCAATAAGCTAAGAGAAGAAGCTATATTTTATTTTTTATCAATTTTGACATCAACCAGTATACTGCTTAGAAATTAGATGAACGTGGGAATTTTCTTAGGGAGACCCAGCTGCAACATGGATTCGGAGTGTCCCATCCATGACAAAAACTTCATCAATATATATATGAATTTTTTTTAAAAAGCAGAATCTAAAGCTAGTCATGTGCTTAAGTCAAGGGTGAGGAACACTTTCGACCGAGGGAGCCAAAACACCCAACGTATTTTAAAATGGGATTCCATGTGAGTCATACAGTGTGTGTGTGTGTGTGTGTGTGTGTGTGTATACCGTATTGGCTCAAATATAAGACGGCCATGACTATAAGATGACCCCCTCTTTTTCAAGACTCAAGTTTGAAAAAAGACTTTTTGAAAAACAAATTCATTTTTGTACAGAAAATAATTACAGTACATCTGAAACAAATAATATAACAATATATTTGAGAGAAAAAGCATGTTATTTTGCCTCATTCAAATCTGAATATCTGAACATTTAAATACGTAAACTAAAGTGCAATCACATTCGTAAATGAATGGCTTCTGGTTTTTGAAATGTGAATAAACCAATCTATTGTGATAAAACAACAAAATTGCAATAACTGCATTAACAATAAGGGGTCGCTTTGGCTTCAATGATATCTGGCGTCATCTATCGTCGTGAATGGGTATAACGTCTAGACCCAGACCCCGAATATAAAACGAACGCCACTTTTCAGTCTTTTTTCAATGCAAAAAACACCGTCTTATATTCAGGCCAATACGGTTTATGTGTATCAACATTATCATTATCCCGGCTCTTGCGTTGGGGCTGGTTTTCCGTGCCATTGCATAGAGCTGACCAGGTGAGTTAGGCCCCTCCAGTACTGGCGGTCTTGTGCCAGCATATTTGCATCCTTCAAGGTAACTCCGTGTTATTGGAGGTCGTCGGCAATGGTGTCAAGCCATCAAGTGCAAGGCTTTCCTCGTGGTCGTCTCCAGCCTGAAGCCTTTGGGTCAAACTTCAGGATGGCTCTTGTCGGGTGGTCAGGAGGAAGACAAAGAACATGGCCGAGCCAGCGGATGCGGCACTGTGCAGCCAGGCGGGAGGCTCTGGGCTGATTTGTCAAGGCTCGCAGGGTTTCATTGGAGATTTGCTGGGGCCACCTAATGATCTCGATGGTTCTGAGAGCCCTGCTGTCAAAGCCGTCTATTCTTGCGGCCAGTGTCTTGTTTAAGGGCCATGTTTCAGAGCCATCGAGGAGAATAGAGAGTACAGCGGTGTTGTAGATTTGGAGCTTTGTCTTCTGGGAGATGGCTTGGTGCGGCCAGAGTGGTTTCCAGAGAGACTGCAAAACAAAGACTGCCACGGCTCCCCTGTGGAGAACCCCTGATTTAAGATCCCCGTTATCGGTCACTGTGGACCCCAGATAAACAAAGCTCTTCACAGGCTCTACATTGTCATCGCCAAGCAAGATGGGGGGGGTGTATACACGATAGATGTATACACAGCTGGCCAAAAGTATTGGCACCCCTGCAATCCCCTCAGATAATGCTTAATTTCTCTTCACTGATTTTGCTTGCAATGAAAAAACACAAAAGAGAATGGTAAAAGAAATTAAATCATTATCATTTTACACAAAACTCCAAAAATGGGCTAGACAAAAGTATTGGCACTTTTTGAAAAATCATTGAACGGTTTTTGTCTAATTTGTGTAATTAACAGCACCGTTACTTACCTGTGGCACATAACAGGTGGGGACAATAACTAAATCACACTTGCAGCCTGTTAAAACGAATTAAACTTGACTCAACCTCTGTCCTATGTCCTTGTATGTACCACATTGAACATGGAGAAAAGAAAGAAGACCAAAGAACTGTCTGAGGACTTGAGAAGCAAAGTTGTGAGGAAGCATGGGCAATCTCAAGGCTACAAGTCGATCTCCAAAGACCTGAATGTTCCTGTGTCTACCGTGCGCAGTGTCATCAATAAGTGTAAAGCCCATGGCACTGTGGCTAACCTCCCTAGATGTGGACGGAACGGAAAAGAAAATTTGATGAGCGATTTCAACGAAAGATTGTGCGGATGGTGGATAAAGAACCTTGGCTAACATCCAAAAAAGTTCAAGCTGTACTGCAGTCCGAGTGTACAACAGTGTCAACCCGTACTATCTGTCGGCGTCTGAATGAAAAGGGGCTCTATGGTAGGATACCCAGGAAGACCCCACTTGTGACCCAGAGACATAAAAAAGCCAGGCTGGAGTTAGCCAAAACCTGCCTAAGAAAGCCAAAAACGTTTTGGAAGAATGTTCTCTGGTCATATGAGACAGAATTAGAGCTTTTTGGGAAAAGGCATCAACATAGAGTTTACAGGGGGAAAATGAGACCTTCAAAGAAAAGAACACGGTCCTCTCAGTCAAACATGGCGGAGGTTTGCTGCTTTGCTGCCTCTGGCACTGGACTGCTTGACCGTGTGCATGGCATTATGAGGTCTAAATACTACCAACAAATTTTGCAGCATATTGTAGGGCCCAGTGTGAGAAAGCTGGGTCTCCCTCAGGGGTCAAGGGTCATACTTTTGTCTGGCCCATTTTTGGAGTTTTGTGTAAAATGCTAATGTAAATGAAGATATTACTACCAAAGCATTTGTAATTGTATTATACAGTGCCTTGCAAAAGTATTCGGCCCCCTTGAATCTTGCAACCTTTCGCCACATTTCAGGCTTCAAACATAAAGATATGAAATTAATTTTTTTTGTCAAGAATCAACAACAAGTGGGACACAATCGTGAAGTGGAACAACATTTATTGGATAATTTAAACTTTTTTAACAATTAAACAATTAAAAAACTTTACTTTCAGTGCAGCAAACTCACTCCAGAAGTTCAGTGAGGATCTCTGAATGATCCAATGTTGTCCTAAATGACCGATGATGATAAATAGAATCCACCTGTGTGTAATCAAGTCTCCGTATAAATGCACCTGCTCTGTGATAGTCTCAGGGTTCTGTTTAAAGTGCAGAGAGCATTATGAAAACCAAGGAACACACCAGGCAGGTCCGAGATACTGTTGTGGAGAAGTTTAAAGCCGGATTTGGATACAAAAAGATTTCCCAAGCTTTAAACATCTCAAGGAGCACTGTGCAAGCCATCATATTGAAATGGAAGGAGCATCAGACCACTGCAAATCTACCAAGACCCGGCCATCCTTCCAAACTTTCTTCTCAAACAAGGAGAAAACTGATCAGAGATGCAGCCAAGAGGCCCATGATCACTGTGGATGAACTGCAGAGATCTACAGCTGAGGTGGGAGAGTCTGTCCATAGGACAACAATCAGTCGTACACTGCACAAATCTGGCCTTTATGGAAGAGTGGCAAGAAGAAAGCCATTTCTTAAAGATATCCATAAAAAGTCTCGTTTAAAGTTTGCCACAAGCCACCTGGGAGACACACCAAACATGTGGAAGAAGGTGCTCTGGTCAGATGAAACCAAAATTGAACTTTTTGGCCACAATGCAAAACGATATGTTTGGCGTAAAAGCAACACAGCTCATCGACCTGAACACACCATCCCCACTGTCAAACATGGTGGTGGGAGCATCATGGTTTGGGCCTGCTTTTCTTCAGCAGGGACAGGGAAGATGGTTAAAATTGACGGGAAGATGGATGCAGCCAAATACAGGAACATTCTGGAAGAAAACCTGTTGGTATCTGCACAAGACCTGAGACTGGGACGGAGATTTATCTTCCAACAGGACAATGATCCAAAACATAAAGCCAAATCTACAATGGAATGGTTCAAAAATAAACTTATCCAGGTGTTAGAATGGCCAAGTCAAAGTCCAGACCTGAATCCAATCGAGAATCTGTGGAAAGAGCTGAAGACTGCTGTTCACAAACACTCTCCATCCAACCTCACTGAGCTCGAGCTGTTTTGCAAGGAAGAATCGGCAAGAATGTCAGTCTCTCGATGTGCAAAACTGATAGAAACATACCCCAAGCGACTTGCAGCTGTAATTGGAGCAAAAGGTGGCGCAACAAAGCATTAACGCAAGGGGGCCGAATAATATTGCACGCCCCACTTTTCAGTTTTTTACTTGTTAAAAAAGTTTAAATTATCCAATAAATTTTGTTCTACTTCACGATTGTGTCCCACCTGTTGTTGATTCTTGACAAAAAATTAAAATTTTATATCTTTTTGTTTGAAGCCTGAAATGTGGCGAAAGGTTGCAAGGTTCAAGGGGGCCGAATACTTTTGTAAGGCACTGTATATATATATATATATATATATATATATATATATATATATATATATATATATATATATATATATATATATATATAGACAGCTTGTCTGATTAATCGGAAATGAAAACGTTTTTGGTGAAGGAAAAAGCCTGAGGTTGTTAGTTTTTATATGTTTCCATGCTGGTTGACTTGTGTGTCACGTTGCTACTGGAATGTCAATAAAGAATCGCAGTCTGGCTGCTCATTTTGACACACAGCTACCGTCCTTGCGCCGCGCTACATCCTTAACTTACAGAGACTGGCGAAAGGAGGTCAGAGGAGACAACGAGTGGAGGTCTCTTTATCTTTAATCCATATCAGCAAAAGGCATTCCATCTCCTCTGAAATAGCGCTACGATGTTTAGAGAGAATAGTCATCCCCTTGGATGCTTTGACCATTCAGATGGCTTCCATCTGCTTAAGGACCGTCAAGATCGTCGCCATATTCCAGCAAATATTTGAGCAAGTTCACTAACTCCCACACCACGCTCATATTTTTCTATCTTTTTGTTCTTAATTTCAATGGGAGCTATCACCATTTTCCTTTTTTTCACCACTTGCACTAACCTTCTTGGGACCCATGTTGATTTCTCTCACAAGAAAATCTGCCGTGTTGCCGTCTTGCGAGCAAACAATGAAATTGCGACGCTGTCATAAATCGTCGTATTTCGAGCATGTCATCATATGTCGAGAAAAATGACAAGTTAAATTTTACAGTAGATGTCAAAAGGATCGTATGTCAATGCGTTCATATGTCGAGATACTGCTATATGTACAGTGATCTCTCGCAACTATGAGCTTCAAACTTCTTATACGTAATACAGTATTTTATTTAAAAATGTTAACATATATGCATGTATACATGTACAAATCATTGTTTTCTTTCATATACAGTTAATCTCATTCATATCATAATTATTACATTTGCAGTGCTAAAAGGGATCCACAGATAGAAAGACTTGTAGTTCTTAAAAGATAAACATTATTATGAGGTAAAATAATATGATATTGAAAGCCCTCTTGATGTTTTCGTTTTTATACAATCTGCTATGGTTACGCTGCTGGGCTTACAGAGTATGATTCTAACGACATAAACATGTCATCTGTTCAACCCTCTCAATATGAACCCGAGAGGAACATTAATGAGCATGACAGAACTGTTGATATTTCACAAAACGAGCAGCAAAAGCTAAATGAACAGGAAAGAGGGGATGAGACGAGACAAGAGTAGGAAAAAAAAAAGTGTTCTGCCAAAATGTGCTACACCAGCGAAATGTCTGCAACATGCGAATTTGACACCCAAAGTAATTTCAGCTTGTTTTGTTTAGTCGCATACAGCCAGAACATACTAAAGATGCCTTAAGAAAATACTTAAACGTAGTAATATCAAATAAGGCTGGTTTAAATATTCTACGTGACTAATGTGGTCAACAGATCAACAATCTGCTTTAAAGCTACCACAAGAAAACACCATGCTTAAAAGTATGAGAGGGAAACACATGCAAAAGTATTTTGATGCAATGAAAAGGTAATAAAAGACTCAATAAAAACACAAATTGTAAGTCCTTACCGCTTTTGACCGATGAGTGCATTTGTTGGACATCTCGCTGCGTAGAAGGAATTGCAGTAACCCGGTAGAATTCATCGAGTGACAGTGACAATCTACGTCATCACCCCGAGCGTCTACCGCAGGTAAGAAAATATGGCGCCCTCTGTAGGTCAAAACATGTACTAAATATTACAGATTTTTAAATCAATGGCAATATTTTATGTCTTTGTAATAACATATTTTAGTAAAAGAGAATAATTGTGGCTTATTAGCGCCTACAAGTCTTTAAATCCACGGATCCCTTTAAAAACCATACATAAAAATATACATATACTTATAAGGGTCTTTTTATTTTTCATTTATTATTTTTTTTAATTATACTTTGGGGGAAATGGGAAAACTCTTTATGTATCTTTTTCTGAATCTGAATAAATACGTTGAACACACCCAAAAAAAGAACTAAAAAAACTTTCTTTTTTATTATGTAAATAAACTCTGCCTCTACTTTGCAATTTTGCGAGAGGGCGGCTCTCCATTAACCGTGAAAAACGAGGGATCACTTTATATCAAAGCTGTACACATAGATAACATTATTTCAAGCCATCGTTTCTTGAATTTCAGATTACAGATCATGAAAACTCAAAATTCAGTGTCCCTAAAAATGCAATATTGGGGAAAAACCTGCATATCAAAGCTCAAGACTTCTTGCAGACTGTTTCATCTATGCATACTGTATTGACAGAATGAGTGGAAGGGAATTAAAATGCTAAATGCAGACACTTCTGGATTCCGAACCTTTATTTTTGGCACGTATGTGTAGCGTACATGCTTGTTGAGTCAAGTGTTGCCTAAATGTAAAATAGCTGTAAAAATAGTAAATTATAACATGCGCTCTTCGAGTTGGGAATAAATCCACCGTAACATGTTAGTAAGTCTTTTTTTCTTTTTTTTAAACAGAGGACAGCCTCACCCCACATCAACACTTTGTTCATTTCAACAGCATTCAGGCTTTTGGAATTGGCTGTCATCTTAAAAGTGACATCTCTTCAAGTTAAGTCCCGCAATGAACTCGTAGCCTGGGCAAATGCTAAAAAAATAAAAAAGTGAAAATGAGCTCCTAATCCCAAATCCTAATCCTCAACTGCTGACACTGCAGTGTACAACAATAACTGGCTAAAATGACCACACTTCCTAAAATAGTCCAAAGCTCAAAATGGCACGGACAAACAAAAGTCTACACATAACTTGACCTGTTTTCCAGGCAAAGGATTATACTGTACACCTCATTTTCTGGACAGCACAGTCACTGCTTGGAGTGAACTAAATGTTGAATTAATAATAGATGAAAATGTTGTGGACATGTAAACAGTGTGTGCTACTATGACAGACATGAATTGACAACAGCATGGGTTAATGAGGACAGCAGGTATCTATGCGGGAGTCAGACAAGATTTCCATATAACGAGTAGTGCTGCAGACAAGACGGGGTACTGAGGGAGAAGAAAAAACAAAACATTGTTACTGTGCGCTGACGCTTTCGGATTCTTAACTATCTGCTGGGAAGACAAACAGGAGTGTTTACAACATTCCCTCTTAGCCAGGTTTCAGACAGATGGAAGTAAGAAGAAGAAGCCGCGGCACAGATTAACAGATAACAACAGAAAGAGCAAAAGCCGAGCACATGAAACAGACCACAACTTCAAATTGAAGTAAGAGGCTTAGGTTGAGTCAAAAACTATTTTTAGTGTCCTTCGGTTGTTTGAAAGGCTGACAGCGTAGATTAACCTGACAGTACGAGGGCCGCATCAAATGTGTTTGCGCTACGAACAGCTCCTCATATCAATAACTCCATCTGACTCCCCTGCCAAAGAGACCATTTTTGTCTAAATTAAAACACAAGAAACGTTTTGCTTAATTGAACATAAGCGGAGTTTAAGGGGGGGCCAGGCCCCCTGGTGGCCGAAAAGTGTCATTGCATGCAATTGACTTTTATATACATACATATTATATATGTATATATATTAGGGCTGTCAAACGATTAAAATTTTTAATCGAGTTAATTACAGCTTAAAAATTAATTAATCGTAATTAATCGCAATTAATCGCAATTCAAACCATCTATAAAATATGCCATATTTTTCTGTAAATTATTGTTGGAATGGAAAGATAAGACAAGATGGATATATACATTCAACATACGGTACATAAGGACTGTATTTGTTTATTATAACAATAAATCAACAAGATGGCATTAACATTATTAACATTCTGTTAAAGTGATCCATGGATAAAATGTTATATTAAAACGCCTCTTAATGTTTTCGTTTTAATAAAATTTGTAAAATTTTCAATCAAAAAATAAACTAGTAGCCCTATTCTGTCCTCAATGTGTGTGAGTACACAAATTGACATATAGCGAACATAAGTTCCAAAAAGAAATCAGACGGTGTGGCAAAGCATGGGCTTTACTGAAGTCATCTCTTTTTGACAGGAGCACGTTTCTTGTATTTTTGTAAAACTGAAAATAAGGCAATGTGTCAATAACTTGCATAAATCACAAAATAACATAAAATGTACACACACGTGTCCATTTGAGCAGTAGCACTAGCCAATTAGCTCACAAGCATCTAACAATGTAACTGCATTTCACCATATATGTGAACAAATTCAAATACACATCATCAATAACTATCTAATGCTCATGAATATAAACAAAGGAGGAATATAACTCACAAGCGATGCATGTATTAGACACAAACAGTGTTATGGGGCTATGAGAACTGCCACTGAATACTGGATGCGGACGTTAGCTGGTCTGAATAGCACTGTCTATTAGTGTGAGTTCACGTTGACATATAATCACGTCAGAAAAGCGCGCCGAAACCCAAATAATCCGCTGCACTGAATCGCCAGCAGAGGGCGACATTACGCCACACAACATATGCAAGTCACACCCAAGCGCCAGCAGAGGGCGGAAAAACTCCATATAACACAATTAACAAGTTGGCCTTTCACTGTACTGACATTTAAATCTGAGCAGGCATAGTGCGTTAATTGCGTCAAATATTTTAACGGGATTAATTTAAAAAATTAATTAACGCCCGTTAACGCGATAATTTTGACAGCCCTAATATATATATATATATATATATATATATATATACTGGACTGTCTCAGAAAATTAGAATACACAATATTCTAATTTTTTGAGACAGTCCTGTGTATATATACAGGACTGTCTCAGGAAATTAGAATACACAATATTTTTATATATATATTAAATTTCCTGAGACAGTCAGGAAATTAGAATATTGTGTATTCTAATTTCCTGAGACAGTCCTGTATATATACACAGGACTGTCTCAAAAAATTAGAATATTGTGTATTCTAATTTCCTGAGACAGTCCAGTATATATATATATATATATATATAGCAGGGGTCGCGTTAACCGAATATTTTCCGTCGTTGACCGGTTTTTTAAAACGGTGACGGAAAAAACTGAAGTCCATCCGTCATTTTGACAGGTTGCAATTCACACCCCAGACCACAGGGTGGCGAGTGAGCATATTAATTAGCTATTGTCTCTCTTGATGCATGACGTCGTTGGCCTTACTCGGAAAAATGTCAAGG
The DNA here is from genome assembly GCF_030265065.1 of Corythoichthys intestinalis. NCBI lineage: Eukaryota > Metazoa > Chordata > Actinopteri > Syngnathiformes > Syngnathidae > Corythoichthys > Corythoichthys intestinalis. The sequence continues at coordinate 33,820,335 of NC_080408.1, read as the reverse complement.
CAACTGAGTGTTTGCCTGGCACGGCCAGACTGTTCTCCCTGTATTTTTCAAACACCTAGCGAAAAGTCTGGGACACTGCCTCTCGAGTAGGAACAAAATCAATCGACAAATCAGATTTGTTTATTGGCGTGACGTGTTCTTCACGAGCAACGTCGCTTTTGCGCGCCGAAAGTCGTCTCTACAACAACACGGATGGCGAACGGGAGAGCCAAGAATATGTTCCAATCCGCGGTAAATTCAGTTTTAAATGAGTTAAAACACATCGACACGAGTCATTGACAACAGTCTGTCTCGCGCTAGCAATGATGAATAAACTCACTTCTCCTCGTATGTTTACTTCCGTGCGCAAGTCCCTCGTCCTGCCCTCGTCGCTTTGCTAACGGCCCATCTGCCCGTCGCTGATTGGTGCACTCCGCTGTCTGTTTGCCTCTTGTTAAGCTTGTTCGGACAGAATATTAATTAAAAATGAATGAAACCTAAATACTATTGAATATGTCATTATTATCATTTTAAAAATGTAAGTGACAGGTAAAAATAGATTATGACCGGATTTTTATGACACTGTCAGTCAAAATGACAGACAACGAAAAAGTCTAGCGCAACCTCTGGTGATAATTACAGGCCTCTCTAATCTTTTCAAGTAGGAGAACTTGCACAATTGGTGATTGACTAAGTACTTATTTGCCCCACTGTATATAGGCGTTTCCAGGAGTTCACACAACCAAGCACGGCACAGAAGGTCCCCGAGTGTCATCTACATCAAGCTGAATCAATTTTGGGCGATTCCGTGGGTTCCTCTGGTTTGGTTTGGCAGTTTAAAACTTTGTCCACTTCGAACGCAATTGATGGTGTTCTGTCTAAACCGGAAGTCCGGAGCAGAAAATGTCAAAGATGGCGGCTATAAAGTAAGAGGTGACGTCACATTTCATCACAGCCCGGCTTGCCATTTGAGGAAGACATACTGAGCCATCATGCATACCTGTCAAGTTGTACGGTTTCGGCGTAATTTGTACAAGTGAGCACTGATTTTTAAATGTGTACGCCGTTCGTTCAAAATCTGTACGTTTTTTGTGGATTACGTTTTTTTTTTTTTTTCTCCGTTCGAATTTTGTCACCGTTTTGGCAACGAGACAATGTGCGTTACGATGCGTTACTACGTTGGTTAAATGACGCGAGAAAAGTCAGAGACATTGAGAGAGAAGAGTGTTGTGACGCTGTAGCAAACGCGATGCTAGGCTAGGTAGCTCCAATATTTCCTGACTCTAGCCGACAGCCTACATTCTATGCCTGGATATCAAATGCTTATAGAACTACATGCGAAATGACTGACGGCGAAATGACTGACGGCGGCGTTAATAAACAGCTGACATTTTGAAGCAGTAGACTTTTCAGATGGGCTCTGTTGTCATGAACCTTCCTAGCGAACTTAAGTAACTTTTATCTAAAATACTCCTAAATCGACAAAATCTTCACTTGAATCTATCTTTAAACGATGAGCAGTTTTAAAACTTTAACATGTCGGAAGTAGACAGAATGGAACTAATGCAAAAACTGTAGCAATTTTAACAACTTTAACAGTTGATTCACAAAATTAAACAATTTCCAAACAAAGTAAAGGTTATGTTTTTGTTTGTTTTTATTGAAAAAATGGGGGAAAAAAAAAACATGAAAGGTAACACCAGTTGCTTTGCCAGGTAACTAATTACTCTTACCTTCAGGTAACTGAGTTACTAACTCAATTAATTTTGGGGAGAAGTAATTTGTAACTAATTAATTACTTTTTAAAAGTAAGATTAACAACACTGGTCATAAAGATGAAGTCTGCAGAATGAAAAGTGACGAAAGCGGAGATTTAATTCTGCCAATTTGTTGCCGAACACAATTTGCCTGCAACTATTGCTGATCACTTCACAGAATAAGCAAAAGAAATGTTCCTTGACTCAAAGATTGCATTGGTAAGTTAAATTATCAATTGACCTTTTAAATTTATAATTGGACACACTAATAAACTACCTTCAAGTCAAACTGAATTGCGAGATGAAGTGCCATGAAGGGCAGCCATCAACACATAATAGAAATTGCCAAAAGTGCTACATACAATTATAACAAAAGTCACTGTTAAATTTTAGTAATCATGATGTATCTGAAGATATTGATTGTTCTTTGATTGCACCAGGTTATATGTTACAATATTACCAATAAATTCATATTATTTTAAAAAATTGAGTTTTATTTTTGTTTCATATTGCACGCTATATAGAACGTCGTAAAATCAGTCACCAATTTGTAAGGGCATACGTCACTATTTGTAAGATTGCCAAAGGCCTCGGGTTGACAGGTATGATCATGCCCCGGATTGGTCTAGAAAAAAACAAAATTTCTGACCCTGAGAGAATTAATGCCAGGCATGTAAATGCTAACAGCCGTTTTATTAAACCTAATTTACATTTCTTTGCTCACATTCACTTGGGGCACAATTTTTAAAAAATGTGCCTTATGCAAAACATCATGTGACCAAATCAGAAAACAGGCAGGCAGACTTCTCGTTGCGCAGTGATACCTACGAGATTAAGGGCTGATGGTTCGAATCCAAACTTGCGACAATACAGCCGTCTTTATCACAAGCATTTTCAAACAAACTTAAAAAAAATAAAGTACTTTGTGCATTATTTATTTATACCTGAACAAAGGTCAAGATAAGCACTACATAAAGAGGTTTTACAAGTTAGGTCAGTTTCATATCTATCAATGTGCCGTTTGCAGATGCAGCAGGCTGGTCTTTTCAGACAGAATTCTCTATGAAAGCTTCTGTACACAAGCTTCTCTGTAGTGAACAGCAAGCGGGGACCATCAGCAATCATCCAGTAAGCACAGCAGTGCCTTTGGCTGCTTAACTCTTTCTCTTTCTATTTGACAGGGACCAAAAGCACAATACTTTCAGAATAAATATTTGACTCTCAATACAACAGATGGGGGGGGGGGAAACCTACAAAGACAGCAATGATTTTACTCATAGGAGTGAATTGGCGAAGTAATCACATTGTTCTCCTCCATATTTGAGGAAATTCTAGATCATAAAATCAAAGAAAATGGACAATGATGACGGGGCATTTTAGCCTCTCAAAGTTCAAAGGAGCCAGATGCAAGATTGATGGCCAAAAATTTTGAATGAATGAATGAATATTTATTGTCATCATAATCGGTATCATTGTCAGTTACAAAATGTGGGATAGTTTGACCAAAGAAAGAGGATCATTGACAGTCACAAAATATGGAATGATTTGCCCGAAAACACCAATGGCAGACAAAGGAAGACGGGAAAAGCATATGCTTATCAATACCCATCCCTCTACAGCCCGGGACGCACCGTCTAGCATAGCAGAGTTGCATAGTCACATTACATGAGCTTTTATTTTCCGTTTTTTTTTTTTTTTTTTGGTCTGTTTTTTCACTTGTATATCTTCCCAAAATCATTGATTGCCATGAGGTCGCATTGTAGAGTACATTCTGTCCAATGCTTAGCGTCCAGTCAAGCAGCTCCATTTGCACTTGCAGGTTAGTGATATAAGTTTGCTGCAGGGCATATCTTCAGGACGTGCAATGATACAGTATGTCTAGGTCTCTGTCCCTGACATTTAATTATTCTTTTGTTGTGGGAACATTTTGTTGCGGATGTGTGTGTGCAGAGTTATGTGTCATTTTGGTTCAAGTAGCGATTTAGGATGGTTTCCTTGTACATCTTTTTAAAGTAGCTAAATGATTCTATACTCGTAAGCGCTGCATCACATGTATTCCATAGGCGAGCCCCAATGTTCGTAATCGAGAAAGATTTTAGGGTGGTCCTAATTGTCCGATAGGAAAACAATCCGATTCCTGTTAGGTCGTAATTTGATCCCCTCAGTTGGAATCGAGCTTATAGGTTAGGCGGCAGGCAGTTTGTGTGGGCCTTGTACATCATTTGAACAGTTTTGAAGTTAATCAAGTCATGAACTTTTAATAGCTTGGATTTGATGTAGAGCTCATTTGTGTGTACTCTGAACGGTGCGTTGTGAATGATCCGAATTGCCTTTTTGTGAAGGATAGAAAGTGGATAAAGGTGAGTTTTGTGTGTGTGCCCCCAAATTTCCGAACAGTAACTGAGGGAGCGGCAAGATAAATGCGCTGTAAAGTGCGCTTCGCAATGGAGAATCAAACTGTGTTATCATAACGATGTTGCATTTCAATCAGAAAAATTAAAAAATGCCACGTTTGGAGAATTTACGTGGGTAGCTTTGCTGTTTTGATTGGTATACTCATAGTACAAGAACACACAAGTACACAAACTTGAACTGCAAGTAACCACAGTTGAGTACAATAGCGAACCGCACACAACACGTCACTTTTGCTCATTAATATTCATGACGTTAGCAACTATTACTATGCGGGTCAAGCTCGCGTTTGTCCTTCATGCTAAATGTATGTAAATAGTGTACGAACGAGATGTTTTCAGAGCTAAACCTACCAATTCTGTCTGAAAATGATGCCCCTGGTGCCAAATTCACTGGTAAAGATGTGGAAGAACATTCAGTTAAAGAGATAGCTTGAGTGTAGAGGGCTGTAAAAGACAGGAAAAAGAGCCGTCATGATCCAGATGTAGCTTTTTTATCGACACCTTTTTCTTGCTTGCATTGCATTACGCCACTGACAATGACATACTCCTATTTCAACAAGCTATCCTTTACCACCATATGTCCTTTTATATTATATCTTTTTTTTGTCTTATGTCTCTGATTGTTCTTGGGGGTAATTTACATTGCTATTTTTTTGTAGCGATCGTAGTTAATGCTACTCAGTGACAGCCAACAAACACTTTTGATTTTTTCATTGATAAAAAAAATCTTAATTCTATAATCTATTTACACTTCCCCCTCACTAAAGTTGTTTATTACTTACTATTCTAGCTTTGTATAGGCTAATGTTCCTATTGTTGAAAGCACAAAGGTGTGTAATAAACAACTAGCACACTTATATTTTGCATTTTGTTTCCTTACTGTACCAAAAATTAACCGAACCGTGACCTCAAAACCGAGGTACATACCGAACCGAGATTTTTGTGTACCGTTACACCCCTATGCGGTACGCTATAAAGTTCACATTCTTGTAGTATACAGTGAATAAACATACTTGTTGTACATGACATATACAGTAAGCATATCCTTGTATTATTTCTGCAACTTTAGTTTACGAAGCCTACAGAGCTCTGGCAACCTAAAAAAGACAAAGAACTTATCTCGTAGTTGGCGTATTGGTGGAGAGCGGGACATCCGTTGTAAACACACTTTTACAGGTCGCCAATTGACTTTTAAAATCGGAACATCTCGACTTCATCATTGAGAAGTGCATTAGAAGAAGGATGTTTTTCTAATATCTATTGAAATGTTGGGCCAAAGAATGAATAACTGAGTGCAAATCTTCCATTAAGCTCCTCTAGCAACCATGCTTTATTATTTATTTTTATTTTTATTTTTTTTATTTTTTATTTTGGGGCAAACGTTTTTTTTTCCTGAATGGCTTCTAATATCCTCAGCCATAATCACACAGAAAACACGCTTTCAGTGGCTTGGCAGTGGACGGCATAAATGAAAGACAATTTTAGTCTGTTAGCGATAAATAACTTGTTTTGGTCACATGCTTGACCACTTGTTAGTAGACATAATCCATAGGTTCTGACCAATGAAAAAATGTCAGCTCACCTGCTTGAAAGGTGACAGAAACAGCGAGACACGTACTTCAAATGAACACTGTGACATTTTTTTAACATAGAAAATCACTGCACTCCATTAAATATAAATACCAGGCATAAGTAGAAATAGCGCTCCCTGACATTCAGTTTAAGAAAAATATTAGAGTTGTTTAAATGTCTTCTAAAAGCTTTGAAAATGTAGATAGACATTTGTACTTTGGTGACATGGTTGAGTACATTATAAAAAAAATAAAAAATAAAAAAAAACTGTACAAAACACTGTACAAAAGTAACATAACTACGGTATCTGAATCCTTTGTGCAATAATTATTTGGGAGTATCTATTTGCATAAATGTATGCCCCGTCGTTGAGTACAGACTATTCTTAAGTGCATCCGCTAATGCTGCATTAAGGAGATAACTTAATAGCTGGGAAAGCAGTTTTATGTTTCTTTCAGCCTTCCCTCAAATTACCTTTCCTCTGCACAGATGTTCATGTCTTGTTTTGTGACAGCCTTTTAGTATTCTAGGTCGGCCCCTGCAATGCCCCAGTGTGACTCAAGAATGAAAGGGCATGTACAGGGATGGAGCAAAAATAGCAGCCGGGCCACAGAAGCCAAAGATTTGACAAAGCCTCGGACATATGTGTTTCCTGACCTGAATAACTAAGAGAGCGGCAGCCCGCTCAACCACGCTGACCTCGTACATGTTTGAGAATGCCACTACTTTTCTTCTTTCATCTATTTGCACTTCCATTAGTTGGTTTCCCCCTGCCCCCTTCCCTCGTGAGCAGACCTGAAAACATTGTTTGGTGGCTTGTTTCGCACATACAAATGTTCCATTGTCACACAGCACAAGTGGATAACAAATAAAAACTATAATTAATTGATTTTAATAACATTGAGAGCATGTTAAATGTCCTGAAACAATTGCTAATGTGACAGCCTTGGAGGGCATTTGCAATTTACTGCAGGTTTCATTGTTTCTCCTCAAACAATCACACACTTTAAAGTCGACATTTTAACTTATTGCAAACCTGTTGAGAATCACCAAAAAACATTATTAAATATAAACCTATACCTACAAACAGTATTATTAACATAAAAAAGATTTGAATATATCTGTTTCTATGAATATGTTAACATACCAGTTCTTACCTACAGTACATAAAAACAGATTTAAATTTAGTTATCCTATACCTTTTCACATATACACATACAGTGGGGCAAATAAGTATTTAGTCAACCACCAATAGTGCAACTTCTCCTACTTGAAAAGATTATAGAGGCCTGTAATTGTCAACATGGGTAAACCTCATCCATGAGAGACAGAATGTGGAAAAAAAAAAAAAAGAAAATCACATTGTTTGATTTTTAAAGAATTTATTTCCAAATTAGAGTGGAAAATAAGAACTTGGTCACCTACAAACAAGCAAGATTTCTGGCTGTCAAAGAGGTCTAACTTCTTCTAACGAGGTCTAACGAAGCTCCGCTCATTACGTGTATTAATGGCACCTGTTTTAAGTCATTATCGGTATAAAAGTCACCTGTCCACAAACTCAGTCAGTCACACTCCAAACTCCACTATGGCCAAGACCAAACAGCTGTCAAAGGACACCAGAGACAAAATTGTAGACCTGCACCAGGCTGGGAAGACTGAATCTGCAATAGGTAAAACGCTTAGTGTAAAGAAATCAACTGTGGGAGCAATTATTAGAAAATGGAAGACATACAAGACCACTGATAATCTCCCTCGAACTGGGGCTCCATGCAAGATCTCACCCCGTGGCGTCAAATGATAACAAGAACGGTGAGCAAAAATTGCAGAACCATACGGGGCGACCTAGTGAATGACCTACGGAGAGCTGGGACCACGGTAACAAAGGCTACTTCAGTGACACAATGCGACGCCAGGGACTCAAATCCTGCACTGCTAGACATGTCCCCCTGCTGAAGAAAGTACACATCCAGGCCCATCTGCGGTTCGCTAGAGAGCATTTGGATGATCCAGAAGAGGACTGGGAGAATGTGTTATGGTCAGATGAAACCAAAATAGAACTTTTTGGCAGAAACACAGGTTCTCGTGTTTGGAGGAAAAAGAATACTGAATTGCACCATACCCACTGTGAAGCATGGGGATGGAAACATCATGCTTTGGGGCTGTTTTTCTGCAAAGGGACCAGGACGACTGATCTGTGTAAAGGAAAGAATGAATGGGGCCATGTATCGAGAGATTTTGAGTGAAAATCTCCTTCCATCAGCAAGGGCATTGAAGATGAGATGTGGCTGGGTCTTTCAGCATGACAATGATCCCAAACACACAGCTAGGGCAACAAAGGAGTGTCTTTGTAAGAAGCATTTCAAGGTTCTGGAGTGGCCTATCCAGTCTCCAGATCTCAACTCCATTGAAAATCTGTGGAGGGAGTTGAAAGTCCGTGTTGCCCAACGACAGCCCCAAAACATCACTGCTCTAGAGGAGATTTGCATGGAGGAATGGGCCAAAATAACAGCAACAGTGTGTATAAACCTTGTGAAGAGTTACAGAAAACGTTTGGCATCCGTTATTGCCAACAAATGGTACATTACAAAGTATTGAGATGAACTTTGGTAATGACCAAATACTTATTTTCCACCATGATTTGCAAATAAATTGTTTAAAAATCAAACAATGTTATTTTCTGGGTTTTTTCCCCACATTCTTTCTCTCTTGGTTGAGGTTTACCCATGTTGACAATTACAGGCGTTTCTAATATTTTCAAGTGGAAGAACTTGCACAATTAGTGGTTGACTAAATACTTATTTGCCCCACTGTATTATGTTTCACTTATTTTCATCCTATAGCCTATATACAGCCGTTAAAAATTAAGTGTCTAAGCCTAAACGGACTCATGCATGATACAGTGGTAACTCTCATACGAAAATACAGTGGTAGCTGCATACGAAGTTAATTCATTCCAGGACCTTGTTTGTAAGTCGAAATGGTTGTATGTCGAGCAAGTTTTTCCCATAATTTTCCCACTCTGCAATCCTATTAATTCGTTCCACAGCTTGAAAACACAAACTAAATCCTAAATAAATGCTGCTGATACTATTGCAAATAGCAATTACACAGAGCAAAACAAATAAATTATGAATAAAAATTGGAATAATGATATAATCATAATAATAATAATAATAATAATAATAATAATAATAATACCTGTAATAATGTAACGAATGGGGTTCTAATGTGGCAGCTGTTTTTTGTGTGGTGTACCTGAACGCACCGCATGGCTGACAGAGTGAGGGACGGAGGACTTTTTACTTTCACTTTGTTCAACTGGGGTGGACAATGGGCATGTTGTGTTGCACAAGTTCTGAATGAAATGATTACAAACCTGATGAAGCTGGCGATTTTTTTTGCGATATTACAACAATAATTATTGTCACCTTAACTTACAAAGACTGGCGAATGGAGGCTGGAGGACTGCCGAGATTCTAGACTTTCTACGGCCGTATTGTCAAGTCAGTTCACGGACGTGCCCACCATGCTCATATTTTTGTATAATTTCCAGCTTCATTTCAATGGTAATAATCACGTTTTTCATTTTTTTCGCCATCTGCACCAACATTCTTGGAATCCATGTTGATTTCTCTCACAAGAAAATTTGCTGTGCATCAGTCTTGCGGGAAAACAAAGTAACTGCGGCGCTGTCATAAATCGTCATATTTCGAGCATGTCGTCGGATGTACAAACAAATGGTGAGTCAAATTTTACGTCGGAAGATTGTGTTGAAGCGATCATATGTTGATGTACCACTGTAATTGGTTTTGGAAGTAGATTCGTAACTTGAAAATTCTGTAAGTAGAGACGCATTTGCCGTGTAAATGCCCAAATCTGTTCCAAACCCTCCAAAATTGAGAAAAATCTTTTATAATGCATAAAAATGCATCAAAACATGTAACAAGTACGATACAATAAGATTTTTGCACAATAAACATAAATTCATAGTTGTAGATAATGTAAATTACCAAGAATAAAAAATAAAAGTTAATACACTCATATAAAAGCTGTCGGAACACGAGGGACGAATGAAAAGGACACTGGGATATGCACATACAATAGCAGTCCCTCTTAGCCAATTGGATACCAGGAATGCTAGACAATAGACGGTGCCTAATTCATAAATCATACGGTGCCGGAACGCAAAACACATATGACAGCGCAGGGATGAGGAGACGCAGGGATGAATGGTTGAAAAACCATTTGATCCTGGTTGCTTGCTCCCCAGATGCCACAAATTTCCAAAGTTCTTTTTTTTATATATATCAGGAGCGAGATTTGTTGGTCCAGCTTTTCAGTGAATCAACAAATCTCCCACTCTTTCAAATGACATTTTTTTTTTTATATATAAACAACATGCAATTCTTGGGATTTGTTCTGTAAACGAATTTATACATATTATTATTTAATTTTATACATTTTTTAAAAACGGTTTTATAATATTTTCTATGCACGAGAGGTGCCGGATCTTCCCAAATAAGTCCCGGAACACAGGGAGGCCAAAATCAAGAGGTACCGGATCTTGTTCCGGCGGGATCTGGTACAAATTAACCATTGGCACTAGCCAATGGCAGAGCAGCTATAAGTATTACGTTCAGTAAACTGAGAGCTGCGAGTACCAGCCATGCTATTTTTTTGCCTTTCATATCCTGAAATTTCTGTCATAATGTACACATATATTTCCATTAATTCGCATAACTATTTCCCATACTCACATAATCATTCATTGTTCTCATAACAGTGTGTTTATCTATTTTATGAACATCTGGGTACAGTACTGCTTTGTGTAATAGGCCTCTTGCTCAAGGTTGTGAACAGGGAGTTCTCATCTCCCTAGTTTAGTCGGGTAGTGTTCAATTGTTTAATCTAGAGGCTAGCGTTGACGCTTGATGTAAACTATGATCTTGAAGGTCGGGACAGGTCTGTGCGAGGAGACTCGGGGGCATTTGTACTGGCCGGCCAGCATTTCTCTTTTCTTTTCTCAATAAATGTACACCCGGTATTTTCTTTAATACTCCAGAATGGTGTGTCGTCAGTTTTTGTTCATCCAAGAGAATAAAAGAACATGAGAAATAGAAGTCGCCTCCTGCAGTTCTTCATCCGACTACTTTTCTTCAGTAACAAGAGGCAATATTTTCCCTTTGAGGCATGTCTTAACCTGAAAATTCTGTATTGGAGACGTTTGTAAGTAGAGGTATCACTGTACATTCAAAATACTAATTTTAAAACCAAGACCTCCTCCACCTCATCCACCTTTGTGAAATTCACAACCTGCCAATTATGTTGTATTTTTATTTTGGACAAACGTTGCCAGAACAATTGGAGAACATCATAAGTGCGTTCATGGTTCTGCGTTACACTCCGGCTACAATTTTTCCTTTTGTAATTAAAGGTTTCAAGGAAGCAAATATTCAGTAAATCACACAGAGTGTGGGCCAAGCAGCAATATGGCGCCAACAACAACACAACCCCAGATCTCTTGAGCAAACAAACTGAGATGATGCCAAGCAACAAAAGTCACAGCCACAAATAGAGACTTGCGCATTCTGCCAAATCTGTTTACATCACATAAGGTGCACTTGAATCTGTCACCATACGCCACCCACAACCTTTTCTTTCTAACACGGGATGAAATCACAATGCCACTCCTGGCTTGCGATTACTTTGGCACATTGCATGTTAGCGGGCTCGTCGCATTAGTGCTCAGGCGACGCCGCTGCCATGTCGGATCTTTTCACATCATGTTCCTGGACTGAAGTCAGTTCTTTGCGCCATTTCCCCTTTAAGGTTGATTCCACTTCATGGTTGGGGCGCAAGTGATCAAACTGGTGTACAGCCATCTTAAAGCTCAGCAGGAAGCCGAGTCGAGATGAGGAAGAACTGGAGGGAGGGGGTGAGAAGAATGAGTCAAATGAGAGATGACAGAGAATTCAAATAAAGAGGGAAAAGGCGAGATGCTGAAAGAACACAGTGCGGAGGAGAGAAAGAGGGGATTTCTGGATGGTGGAAAGAGGAAGTTGGGGATGTCAGACAAGGAAATCAGGATATAGAGAGCATGAAGGAAGCAAAATAGTGAGGCGAGAAGAAAGAAACTGGGGGGGCTGGAACTTTTCAATTACAGCACTCGCAGACAACAAAGACCCAGATTTCAAGAGACTATAACAGTCTGCTGCCCAGAGGGAGAAGCTCATTTATCCTCCTTCATTTCCCCCCCATCTATTCTCTACACAATTTACAAGTTGGAATATTTAAAGTGTTCTTTTTGTTGCACAAGCAAATGCAGGCTTTTCCATCATTACAGCTGTCCTGACTGCTAGAACTAGATAACGTAGGAAGCGAATCTTGTTCGTCTTTCAAAAATAAATAAATAAAATCCTACTGCATTCTGCATTTACGTCCTGTGTTTTGTTTGCGAACTCCTGTCGCTAAGTGAGACAGTCCAAGAGTCTGTCAGTGCAACTGACAGGGACTGTAGCTATTTAGACTTGGAAGATGTGACCTCTTGATATTGAATTGACTGCCCTAATTTGAGATAGAGGGTGAAAAAAAATCATTCCCTGTCTTCCTGAAGGGTTCCTGCCAAATAACATTAACACTAAGGTGGATCGATGGAAGCAGACTATTGATTGCACCTCGTCATGGATAACAGACGCGCTTCTCCCAGCTCATTTAACACTGCTTTTCAGTGGAAATGACATGCATAATGACAAGAATGCTGGAAGGATCGAGACAGAGAAGTCTCCTGGCAAACATCAGATACAAACTTTGGTTATTGAAAAAAAACTGACCTTTTCTATTGTTGTCATCATTGTGGATCAAACCCAAGAGTCTAATTAGAGATTGATTGGCTGTACTTGGCAAAAAGAGAAAAAAATACACAGAGCTCTAACCAGTGAATATATGAGTATGAGTCTTCCATCATCAGGTCATGATTTACAGGTACAGTGGGGCAAATAAGTATTGATATATATAGTATGTATCATGCATGAGTCCGTTTAGGCTTAGACACTTAATTTTTAATGGCTGTATATAGGCTACAGGATGAAAATAAGTGAAACATAATTCAGTGGGGCAAATAAGTATTTAGTCAACCACTAATTGTGCAAGTTCTCCCGCTTGAAAAGATTAGAGAGGCCTGTAATTGTCAACATGGGTAAACCTCAACCACGAGAGACAGAATGTGGAGAAAAAAAAACAGAAAATCACATTGTTTGATTTTTAAAGAATTTATTTGCAAATCATGGTGGAAAACAAGTATTTGGTCAATAGAAAAAAGTCATCTCAATACTTTATTTACCCTTTGTTGGCAATAACAGAGGCCAGGCGTTTTCTGTAACTCTTTACAAGCTTTTCACACACTGTTGCTGGTATTTTGGCCCTTTCCTCCATGCAGATCTCCTCTAGAGCAGTGATGTTTTTGGGGCTGTCGTTGGGCAACACGGACTTTCAACCCCCTTCAAAGATTTTCTATGGGGTTGAGATCTGGAGACTGGCTAGGCCACTCCAGGACCTTGAAATGCTTCTTACGAAGCCACTCCTTTGTTGCCCTGGCTGTGTGTTTGGGATCATTGTCATGCTGAAAGACCCAGCCACGTCTCATCTTCAATGCCCTTGATGATGGAAGGAGATTTTCACTCAAAATCTCTCGATACATGGCCCCATTCATTCTTTCCTTTACACAGATCAGCCGTCCTTGTCCCGTGCAGAAAAACAGCCCCAAAGCATGATGTTTCCACCGCCACGCTTCACAGTGGGTATGGTGTTCTTTGGATGCAATGCAGTATTATTTCTCCTCCAAACACGAGAATCTGTGTTTCTACCAAAAAAATTATTTTTTGGTTTCATCTGACCATAACACATTCTCCCAGTCCTCCTCTGGATCATCCAAATGCTCTTTAGCGAACCGCAGACGGGCCTGGACGTGCACTTTCTTCAGCTGGGGGACACGTCTGGCAGTGCAGGATTTAAGTCTGTGGCGGCGCATTGTGTTACTGATAGTAGCCTTTGTTACTCTGGTCCCAGCTGTCTGTAGGTCATTCACTAGGTCCCCCCGTGTGGTTCTGGGATTTTTGCTCATCGTTCTTGTTATCATTTTGACGCCACGGGGTGAGATCTTGCATGGAGCCCCAGATCAAGGGAGATTATCAGTGGTCTTGTATGTCTTCCATTTTCTAATAATTGCTCCCACAGTCAATTTCTTAACACCTTCTTTTACCTCTTAAAGATTCAGTCTTCCCAGCCTGGTGCAGGTCTACAATTTTGTCTCTGGTGTCTTTCGACAGCTCTTTGGTCTTCGCCATAGTGGAGTTTGGAGTGTGACTGATTGAGTTGTGGACAGGTGTCTTTTATAGCGATAATGAGGTAAAACAGGTGCCATTAATACAAGTAACGAGTGGAGCCTCGTTAGACCTCGTTAGAAGAAGTTAGACCTCTTTGACAGCCAGAAATCTTGCTTGTTTGTAGGTGACCAAATACTTATTTTCCACTGTAATTTGGAAATAAATTCTTTAAAAATCAAACAATGTGATTTTCTGTTTTTTTTCCACATTCTGTCTCTCATGGTTGAGGTTTACCCACGTTGACAATTACAGGCCTCTCTAATCTTTTCAAGTAGGAGAACTTGCACAATTGGTGGTTGACTAAATACTTATTTGCCCCACTGTATGTTTAACTCTAACCAAATGGCCAAAGTAGTGTTCATGTGATGTGTGAAGCTGAGTGACATGCCTGCAGATGTTTTGATTTTGAACTAATTTTTAGGTATTGGAGTTAGAATCATATAAGTTCAATCATAGGTTGTTTTTTTTTAGTTTGCAGTTAAAGTGCAAGACAAAACCTAGTATAAATGAGATTCATACAAAACTATTTAAGTGTTCAAATTGTGACTAGCGTACCGCATGAATTCTATTTTTAGACCGCAAGGCTGAGTGACGTCACCATGGTAAACAGCAAAGGGGTCAACATAGAAGTGCGCTCACCCACAACGAATGCTAGTACTGCTTGCTTTCTGCCAGTAATCTTTCAAAAAAGAACATGCCGAGTAAACACTGCTGCTAAGGAACTTGAAGAAACGACTCTATACATTACGACATATGAAGGATGTTTTCTTCATATGTTTCCCAAAGCCAAAAAAGAGAGGAAAAAATGTGAAAAATGGATCAACTTGTGCTGACGTCCAAAGACCAGTTTAACGCCAGCGAAGTGAAGCCGTTGTATTATTCCAAGCCACTGATAGCGTATGTTTTCTGTGTGATTATTGCTGCAGATATGGGAAACTAATCAGGAAAAAAAACCTTTGCCCCAAAATTTAAAAAAAATAAATAAATAAATCATCATAAAGTATGGTTGCTAGAGGAGCAATATGGAAGATTTGCACTTGAATTATTTATTCTTTGACCCCAACATTTCAATAGATATTAGAGACACATCCTTCTTCTAACGCACCTCTCAATAGTGAATTTGAGATATTCCAATTTTAAAAGTCAATTAGCAGTGTTTACAACGGATGCCCCGCTCTCCACCAATGAGCCAACTACGAGATCATTTCTTTGTCTTTTTCAGTTTGCCAGAGCTCTCTGGGCTTCATAAACTAAAGTTGCAGACATAATAGGAGGATATGCATACAAGGCGTGCACTACAAGTATGTTTACTTAAAGTATAGTACAATAATGTGGACTTAATAGCGTACAGCACGAATGCTATTTGTAGACCGTGACGTCACCACCGTAAACCGAAAGCGCCCTCGCATACAACCCATATTAATGGTGCTTGTTTTCTGCCGGTAATCTTTCAAAAAAGAACATGCCGAGTAAACACTGCTGCTATGGAACTTGTAGAAATGGATCTAGACATTACAACATATGAAGGATGTTTTCTTCATGAGTTTCCCGAAGCCAAAAAGTCAGAGGAAAAAATGTGAACAACTTGTGCGAACATCCTAAAGACCAGTTTAACACCAGCAAGGGTGAAGCCATTAACCTTCATAATGCAGTAAACATTTTGTTGGGGGCCATGGTCCTACAGATGACGATGCAGATCCATTGCCTGCCACAGCCTGACCCAAAGAGGTAAGCCATTTTGATAGTTTTACTTTTTTTTTAGCGTGGCGTTTTGCCGTGCTGCTTCTGTCTGACAATGAATGACCTGAAAATAATTAAAAAGGTGCCTGACTGCCACTGTTGTTACCTTTTCTGTTGTAAAGAAACACCTTTAGTAATGGGGAACTGTAAATAAATAGAATTAAGATTTGTTATTAAGAGTATAGAGAGTATAACGGCGTTACTAACGGCGTTATTTTTTTCAGTAGTGAATAATCTAATTATTACTTTTCTCATCTTTGCAACGCCGGTACCGTTATGGAGGATGTTAAGGCGTGCATTACTAAGCGTTATTAAGTTGGTTGAATGACACGAGAAAAGTATGTGAGAGACACGGACTCATGGAGACGAGAGCGCAGAGCGGGAGTGGGGAGGAGGGAAGGGAGTTGTGAAGCCATTGCAAACGCGATGCTAGGTGGCTCCAATAATACCTGACTGTTGCCGATAGCCTACAAACTATGCCCAAATGATGCTAAGGTAGATATCATATGTACATATAACTAGATGCGAAATGACAGACACGGCAGCGTTAACACATGTATAGAGAACTAAATGCGAAGTGATCGACTCACCAGCGTTAGTAAACAGCCACCACCTTAAAGCAGTAGACTTCTCAGGACGGCGCTGTTGTAGAGAACCTTCCTAGCGAACCTAAGTAACGTTTTATCTAAAATACTCCTAAATCAGCAAACTCTTAAGTTGAATCTACCTTTAAATGATGAAACAGAAACATTAAAACTTTCACATGTCGACATGTAGACAGAAGGGAACTAATGCAATAACGGGAGCAATTTTAATAACTTTATCGGTTGAGTCACAACAATAAATGACTTCCAAACAAAGCAAAGATTAGTATGTTTGTTTTTTGGGAAGAAAAAAAAATGAAAGGTAACACCAGTTACTTTCCCAAGTAATTCAACCAGGTAACTGAGTTAATAACTTAATTACTTTTTGGGAGAAGTAATTTGTAACTGTAATTAATTACTTTTTTAAAGTAAGATTAACTACACTGGTCATTAATGAAAAATAAATAAATAAAAGTGTTCGTTGGCTGTCACTGAAGAGCAATTGCGATCGCTACACTAGCTAGCAATACAAATTGCCATCAAGAACGGTCAGAGACATAAGACAACAAGAAGATATAATATAAAAAAAAGACAGGGCATATGGTGGTAAAGGATAGCTTGTTGCAAAAGGAGAATGTCTTTGTCAGTGAAGTTAGGCAATGCACACATGAAAAAGGTGTCGATAAAAAAACTACCTCTGGATCAGGTCGGCTCTTTTTCCTGTCTTTTTCAGCCCTTGAGACTCAAGCCATCTCTTTAACTGAACATTTGTATATTCTTCCACATCTTTACCAGTGAATTTGGCACCAGGGACATCATTTTCAGACATAATTGGTGGGTTTAGCTCTGAAAACATCTAATTCGTACACTATTTACATACATTTTGCAAGAGGGACAAACGCGAGCTTGACCCCCCCTAGCAACAGTTGCTAAGTAATGAATATTAAAGAGCAAAGGTGAGGTGTTACTTGTGGTACGCAATTTCCTAGACCTTTGATAATGGGGACAATAATGACTACACAAAAAAATGACAGCTTATGGACGCAGCCATTTTGTGATGTCACTTATGTGTCTATACACACACTAATATATTTGAACACAGGTGCATGTCATGCCATGTCATATCATGTGTTTTAATGACATAACGAAGATAGGTAGGTAAGTTGGAATGCTCACATTTGATTGTTTAAAAAAGTACTGGCATTGATAAAATGTCTGCCCACATCTCGGGCAGCCACTTCCTAGAAATATTGGCCTTTAATTTATGTACATTTTTCTCCAATGTTTTTTTTTTTTTTTCAATACATTAAACATGACTCTTTCTGCTGGGATAAATGTCGTCTTTTCCATTAAGTTTGCATGGATTGTAATAAAGAAACGGCCAAACAAACTGTGTTTTTTCTGTTACCAGCAACAGATTTCTGAAAATTTAAAATGAAACATAAGGCTTTGCTGTCAATGGTTTTCTTTTGGAAAATTGACATCAGTAATTATCTTTTTTTTAGGAGATTGCCAGTTGAATCATATTGTGGTTGGACAATTCCTTACCACAAACAACCCACAGCGGAGTTTCTCTCCAACGCCAGCGAGACCACCTTGAAGACTGCGGTTGATTTGATTCTCGCCAGTGTTTGATTACTGTGTTCACACCTGATCAAACAACTGCACCAAGGAGGAAAGTGAACAGCAGTTTGATGAAAATGTACTAAGCACCTATATAAGGCATTAAAAAGAAGCACAGCTATAAGGTGAAAAATACCCTCTGAAAACAAGTTCCTACCACAAAAACGGTGTTACTGTGAGTAAATGTTGCCTTATTTTCCTGTGTATTTTCTGTTATTAATTAGTAAAACAACCTATTATGGTATTTTAAGTGGTGTTTTTAGCTGCAAAGTGGGTGCTCTCTGTGTCCATGATCTGTGCATAAAGAACTCACTAGTGCAGGTAGCAGCTGGAAGCACTTGGCCCGTCTCCACACAACAGAAATAAACACTTCTCATCAGGCAGGCTGAGGGATAAGGCAGAATTCGAACAATATGGGGAGGGGGGGGGGGTAAATCACCTGGTTGCAGCTTTTAAGATTAGCAGTGCCGTCAAATTTACCCATTCAAGGTTTTAAACATGGTGGGAACTATAATACTGTAATTTATTTTGGACCTGTTGCGATTCCCGAAGATACCAATGGATATTACTTGATTTTTTAAAAATTCTTTTTCATTTCTCAGGAGATGGCCATGTGGTTAATACACTTTTTTTTTTTTTTTTGCTTCACACATATGTTACGCCATTCTGTTTTCTGAACTAAGCACTATTTTGCTAAGAAGATGAAATTCATTATAAACGCTTTTTTTTTTTTCATATATATATATATATATATATATATATATATATATATATATATATATATATCAAGATTTTCGTTATTAATTTTAAAAAATATATATTTACATATGACTAAAATTGACTTTTTAAATTTTGCTAAAAATGGGCTGACTTCTGAGTTGTTTTGACTGAGAACTTAATGAGTACCTCTGGACTAAAATTAAACTATATATAGTGGAACCTACATTCTCTGCACATAATTCACCCACAGAACTAATGTGGGGGATGTTGTGTTCCGGAGGGGAACTCTTTGTCGCGCGCGTTTCAGGCAGAGAGACAAGAGACACGAGCGGCCGAACACGATAACATGAACACGAGACACGTGCGCACGACAACACCAACTCAACTCAACGAGCGACGAGATTGGTGGTGACCCTGACCTGCCTCGCTGAAGTCTCCGAGGCTTAGTAAGAACTTTAAACGTTATGGCGGACACTAGCTTTCTTAAGCTAGCGATGTTTAATGAGTCTTCTGCGGCCACGAGGTTCGCATGCGTGAAGGAGCAATTCGCCCTCCGTGGTATTTCAAACCATATCTTGCGCTTCAACCACGTGGGAACTGCCCTTGGGTACTCGACTGCGGTCAAAGCTCAGCTCTTCGTGGTCTTTCTGCCAAAGGAGGACAAGTATCTGGGGCTCAAGGCGCACCTTCTCAGGCTCTTTGAACCGTCGTGCGCGTTAACGACTACAAAGGCGCCCGAAGTGCTCGTCACGAGAGCCCTACTGCCCGAGGTTCCTGCTCGCCTTGGCTCCGGAGCTTCTCCATGACGAAGCCGCTGCGCCCGTTCCTGGCTTTCTCGATGAGGCCCCGTCCTTTCCTGGTCTTCTCAAAGATGCCCTGTCCACTCCTGGCCTTCTCGACAGTGTCCTGTCCATTCCTGGCCTTCTCGACGTCATCCCGTCCGTTCCTGGCCTTCTCGTCTAGCCTGGAACCCCAGACTTACCGCTGTTCCAGCGATAGAGTCTGGTGACCGTCAGCGGATCAAATTCCCAGGGCGGAGCAAGCCTCAGTAAACAGACAGCGGAGTGGACCAATCAGCGACAGGCGGACGTGACGTTGGTACAGCGACAAGAAACTCTAGCGCGAGCGGAGAACGGAGACGTTTATTCAACATGGCTAGCGCGAGACAGACTGTTGTCAATTACCTGTGTCGATGTGTTTTTGGTCATTTAAAACTGAATTTACCGCGGATTGGAACATATTCTCGGGTCTCCCATTCGCCATCTGTGTTGTTGTGGAGACGACTTCCGACACGCAAGAGTGACGTCGCTCATTAAGAACACGTCACGCAAATAAACGAATCTGACTGCACGGATGACTTCGTTCAGGCTCGAGAGGCCATTACGGAGCTTGGTCCCAGACTATTCTCACAGTGTTTGAAAAATACAGGGAGAACAGTCTGGCCATGTCAGACAACTTCTCGGCGGCGTCCTGTCTGCCAGTACTCCTTCTGACGACGTCAACCCTGTGCCTAAGTCTCTGGCCTCTGGCTGACATCGCTCCAGCGCCTGCGGCTCCGGATGTCTACGGGGTCGCTCCTCTGCCAGCGCCGCTGGTCGCCACTAACCTCGCTGCTGTGACAGCGCCTCCGGAAGTCTCTGAGGTCACTCCTTTGTCAGCGCTGTCTCTCCTGTTTCGCCGCTTCAAGTCGACAAGGACGTCCCTTCGACTCCGGTTTCGGCGCTTGCCTCGCTCCTGCTACAACAGGTTGGCTTGGTTTTCTTTCTGGGTGGCACTGCACGTCACGCTTCTCGACTTCGTCCCCAGCCATGGCTGGGCAACGCATGCTGCCTCTCTGGTCGCCTGCTGCTCCAGCCACACATGAGTGGTGCTGCTCGTCCTGGACGTCCACCAGATCGTCCCGGTTGGTCGTCCAACGCCTGGCATCCTGGACGTCCTCCTGATGGTCCTGTTTGTTCGTCCCACGCCTGGCAATTCGGACGTCCTCCCGGTCGTCCCATTCTGTCATTTTCCATCTGCGCCCCGGGCGTCTACCAGATCGTTACGTTCAGGTGGGTTGCGCAAGGCGTCCTGTGTCGGTGAATTCTGGGGGGGCCTGTGTAGTGACTCAACATTCTCTGTACATAATTCGGGATTGTCGCGTGCATTTACGGCAGAGAGACAAGAAACAAGAGCGGCCGAACACGACAACACGACACGAGCGCACAGCAACACGAACTCAACTCAACTCAACTCAACAAGCAACGAGACTCACCGACATCATCCACTACGCCGAAAGACTTTTGAGTGCTTGTTGACTAAAACTGGACTACCATATTTCTGACAAAAACTAAAAAAAAAAACAGACCTTGAGTTGTCTTTGACTTCGAATATACTAAAATATATCGGAGTTTTTGTTGTTAAACATTACTAAAACTATTTAAAGAGACGATGAAAATGTAACTAAGACTAATAAACATAGTCTTCCTAACTAAACTAAGGCTGCCAAAAACAACTCTGGTGCTCAGGGCAAAGAATACTTACAGATTTTCACTATTCGC
Organism: Corythoichthys intestinalis; assembly: GCF_030265065.1. Classification (NCBI taxonomy): domain Eukaryota; kingdom Metazoa; phylum Chordata; class Actinopteri; order Syngnathiformes; family Syngnathidae; genus Corythoichthys; species Corythoichthys intestinalis. The sequence goes on along the minus strand of NC_080408.1, from coordinate 33,799,025 downwards.
AGCAAAATTCGATCCCTTTCTCGCATGAGTAGCTGTATTCTCTGTGTAGATGAAGCCAAACCAATACTTTTGCCCTTAGTGTATGGCTCAGCTATCTCGTCCACCTTCATTTGCAATACACTTGCAGCTTACTTTGCTATTATATTTTCAAGCTTTCACATGTCAAAAAGATTTGTCAAGCGATGTTGCTGCAGGGAAGGTTGAAAATATCTGCATGCACACCTGCTCCTACAGATGTCTTACGCATCATCATATTCGGAGGGAGCAGGGAGAGACTCTTTCAAATTTTCAAATTTTAAGTAGCTGTTTTAGATATCAACTTTTTGGACATAAGATGAGATTCAAAAGAAATGACTAAGCTTCAAAGTGCTACTATAAATGTGCTGAATGAGTGTCAAGAAAGCCACCGTCTGATAATGACCACTAATTACTCTCACTGGTAAGTCTAGCAATGTGCTTTTCCTCCTCATACAAGATGTCTTTAGTCATGCAAGCCCTCGGCTCTAAAGCTGTGGCACAGGACAATAAAATGGAAAAATAGGGGTGATAATGAGCCTATTATGAAACTCATTTTAACACATTTATCTGCCCATGGAACATCCTGTAATGCCAAATAATTATAATGAATCATGTGAAGGTGCTGTTGATTGATAGAAGCATTCCTGATGCTTATCATCCTGCTGTCCTTAGAACTGCAATCCAGTGGGGCTGTACACATCACCCTCTCCCTCACTGGCTTGGGGAGAGGTGGTATTGGATAGAAGGTGCGGTGGAGGGGGCTGGGGGGTTGTCGGTAAGGAGAAAAAGCTCTCTGTGTGGAAGCAGCCGCTCATTCACCAAGCAGCTCACACAGCAGAAGGAGGAAGAGGATGAGGAGTAGAACAGCTGCTGCAGCAGTGTGCACGCAGCATTTTGCATGAAAAAGGAAGGGGAAAAAAACAAAAGCTTTAACAACAGCATTCAGTGCCATACGAGACTAGTGCGGGGATACGGGCATCGGCTCTTTGGACTTGGAAAATTTTGTGTTTGTGACTTGAGGAGCGGAGGGATGCACGGATACTGGAGGGTCTGCATCCCTGTGACAAAGTTGAGCTCGAGCGGAAATCAAGTTGAAAGAGAACAAATCTTGTCATTTCATTGACGGGTTTGACTCCATAAAGAGTGCATCACTTGGTCCTAATTGCCAAGTCAGGTGAGTACATTGAAACATTTTGAATTTCTTGTCGTTGAAGATGGACAATGGTCAGTCAAGCTGTTTTTCTAACTCCTCCAGTCCAGAGAGAATGAGGTGTCGTTGGGTGAAGCATGAGCCGTCAGAGAATCAGTCATAAGCGGCTGTCTCTGCGATGGACGAGTGCGCTTCTTGGCCTCTGGCTCTGCTGCTGGACCTCGTTGGCCAGCGCCGCAGGAGATGCAGCCGCCGAAAACGCCGGACCGGCCGGCGGCTCCCTCGGTGGCTCTCTAGCGTGGCTTCTGTCAGATAAAGGGCCTTTCCATCAGTCCTTGGAGTTCACAGAGGCTGCGGAAAGGCACCAGCAAGGGTTTAGCACCAGATACAAGATCTACAGGTGAGAGTGTGTATCTGTATGAGTGGCAAGGATGGATAATTCATATGTTTGGGGGCGGTGTATTGTGTGTACCTGCAATTCCTCTTTTCATCTGACATGGCACTGAATCCTTGAGTGGAATTAATCAGTAAAGGCAGCTGCTGTCGAGATGTACTGAAAGCCTGCCCACTCTCAGGATTGGCCTCCCAGGTATCACACCTGCCAACACTCGGATATGTGAAATTCAGCCAATCTGCCTGTACATATTCAGACCGAAAAAGAAATCTTCTCTCGTTTTACTCAACATATTTGCAGGCATGATATCGGTTCAATTCCTTCTGCGTGTGTCTCAGCTATGCTTAATTACCTGCTGATATTCACACTTTGTGCTACATATGTGATATTTTTTAGTATTGATTTTTCTAAGAGTTGTCAGAGTGAAATGGCCGTGATATAAATTATTAGGTCAATTCAAAATTCCAAGAATCTCAATCAATGCAAAATAGAATGACAACACCTGGTATAAATGATCATTATGTGTCAGTCGGTCGCTCAAACCATTGAAGTGCAAATTGTGCATTTCCTAGCGCTCTGATAATGGGGAAAGTTATGATTAAACACAAAATAAGCACACGGCTTATGACTGCATCCATTTTTGTGATGAACATGTCTTAATAGTTCCCTTTCCTCTTCAACCTATATCTGTCTTTCTGCTTTCTCCACCTCAGACACATCCCATCTACATTTCACATTGTGTCGATTTTAAGTGCGTATTGTCCATAGCAGGTCATAGCCCAATGGGTAGCCAAGCCAGGTGACAAGTAGGCGGGACATTCTTGGATATTCACATTTGATTTGCTAAAATATTGTAGGCATTTTAGAATGTCTCCTAGTAGCTATATTGACTATTTTGGGGAAATATTGGAATTTATTCAAACATAAAAATGAAAATCTTGAATTTTTTTTTTTTTCTATTTAACAAGATTTTTTTCCACTTTCCCTTTAATCTTCTGTTCTGGATCGCTGTTAACGGCCCTGAAACATGATAATTTACTGCCATTTGTCAAAAATGAAGCTCCCCTAGGGGTAAGATTGCTCTGCTACCTTTCTTACCTCAGTGATCAACAATCTTCTAAGCTAGACATGTCATTCCCTTGTCTATTTGCACTTTCAATGTTCTCCCAGCTCAACCTTTCTCTCTCCACTGAGTTGTTTTCATCACAATTGATTGCTCACAGTGCATGTAATAATCTGTCATGTTCAGGATGGAGTACATTCCAATAGAAAACTAACATCTCCTTGCCTTATGTGCCTAATAACTGTCTGGGGGTTGAGGGTTGGGGAGTAATGCAGGGTGGGAGTAGGAAACCCATCTGTCCATCAGAGGTGGACACTCAGTCTGGCCACTTGTTATGATGATTGGCTGTAAGGCCACACTCCACATAGTCCCGGTTCCCCAATTATTTCTCTGCTGAGAAGCTTTCCTCAGGGCAGTGATCACAGTGCAAACAGCTAGTAGCACTGTGGGAGTGGAATCCTGCACTTGAACAGATTTCATCCTCCAACTTTTGGGCCCGAGAAGCATACAATGAGACTTGTTCATTGTTATAATGTTATCAAACCTTCCTTAAACCCATGATACCGTACAATATGTACACACGTGGAAATTCTGTAGTCAATACAGCAATGGAAGAGGAAATTTTGCCTTCTGGGATGCTTGTATCCCTGGGGGGCACTCTTACAATCCCCAATTAGATCTAACAGGAGCTTGTTCACTGATTCGACTCAATGAGGATCACTGAGAACGGAACACTGACTGTGGTTATGTTTTGACATGAGCTTGTAAAAATGGGAAATTTTGTGTTGTAGATGTTTGCTGTACTGTATGAACAACAACATTGCCAAGGCAATTCTATACAGGGAAAGATAAACAATTAAACACAATAAAATGTACTTTACTCAGTGTTAATGAGGTTGACAATAAGATTGGAGGATTTACTGTATGTGTCACGGGAAATGAACACATCTAGAGTGGTCATTACTATTATTAACAGGGTTTTATTAAGAGTGTAACAAAACATTAATCTGGATTTTTAATAGGGGTTAAATAATTTATTTCCATCAGGATACGATACGATACGATACATTTTCTATTCTGTGGACAGTGATATGGTTTTTGTCGATATTACAAAGTCTGCCAAGTCGTTTCGATTTGATATAAAGGCTTTCAATCGATTTCGTTGGATAGCATGTAAACCTTTATACTTTAACCTTTATAATTTTTGGATTATTTTGTAGTTACAGTGGTATGAAAAAGTAACTGAACCTTTTGGAATTTCTCACATTTTTGCATAAAATCACCATCAAATGTGATCTTTGCCAAAATCACACAGATGAAAAAACAGTGTCTGCTTTAACTAAAACATATATTTTAATGAAGATAGCATGCAAACAATGACAGAAGGGGGAAAAATAAGTAAGTGAACCTTCTGCCTAAGGAGACTTAAAGAGCAATCGAAATCATTTTTTACCAAACAATTTAAGTCAGGTGTATGGCCAATCAGTGATGAGTGGTTTAAAGCTACCCTGCCCACTATAAACACACACCTGGTAAGAATTGTCTTGATGAGAAGCATTGTTGGAAGTACATCATGGCTCAATCAAAAGAACTTTTTGATGACCTGCGATCAAGGATTGTTGATTTGTATAAAGCTGGGAAAGGATACAAAGCAATCTCTAAAAGTCTGGATGTTCATCAATCGACAGTCAGAGAGAGTTGTCTACAAATGGGTAGAGTTTGGCACTGTTGCTTCTCTCCCAAGGAGTGGCCGTCCACCAGAGATGATGCCAAGAGTTCAGCGCAGAATACTCACAGAGGTCAAAAAGAACCCCAGAGTGTCTACCAAAGGCTTACAGAAATCACTGGCACTCTCCAATATCTCTGTGCACACATCAACAATATGTAAAACTATGGACAAGAAAGGTGTTCATGGGAGGACTCAACAGAGGAAGCCACTGTTGTCTAAAAAAAAATGTTGTTGCTCGTTTAATGTTAGCAAAAAAGGCACTTGGACACTCCACAGAAGTTTTGGCAAAATATTTTGTGGACTGATGAAGCCAGAGTTGAATTGTTTGGGAGTAACACAATGTCATGTGTGGAGGAAAAATGGAACAGCTCACCAACATCAACACCTCATCCCAACGGTGAAGCATGTTGAAGGGAGCATCATGATTTGGGGCTGTTTTGCTACCTCAGTGCCTGGACAACTTGCATTCATCAATAGAAGAATGAATTCAAAAGTTTATCAGGATGTTTTGCAGGAAAACCTGAGGCCGTCTGTCAGACAGTTGAAGCTAAAAAGAGGACGGATGCTGCAACAACACAATGTTCTAAAACACAGAAATATTAAATCAGTTGTGGGCTTGAATCCAAATCATATAGTATCATCATAACATTGGTGATTTACAGACATTACACATTCACTGATGATGATAGACATCCAGTCCATTTGAAACTATATAAGGTGGCATTAACGGTGACTGACATCCAATCCATTTGAAACTGCATAAGTTGGCAGTGACTATCCACTTGAGTGAGCGTCTATCGTCATCAATGGCCCTTAAACATGATCATTCACAGGCAGCGAAAGAGAAATGAGCCATTTTATTTAGAATGATTTTTCAGTCTATGCTAAACTTCGTGATGTCAAACAGGGGTTGAGGGCTTTTGCTGACGGGATTGTTTTCTTTGGCCTTGTAGTAGATTCTGCTGTATTTTTGAGAACCCTGGACAAAGACATAAACAAGCGCGCGCAGGTTGTGTCTGCACTACTTGTATTTAATTGGCGTTTTGCTCATTCTGTGCAGGTGCTCACTGTGCTTGCATACACCTACATCCCGTTTCGTGCTTGTTGCTCCCATAAATGCCAAACTTGGATTCATCAGTAAATCCAGGGATCTCATTTCAACACAAGCCAAGAGTTTGGCCCTGTTTCCCCTTCACCGGCATGTTTTTAAGATATAATTATCCTCTGAGAACACAACTAAAAAGTGTTCCTCTGGTGCTACTTTTACTAATGGGATTCAAGTGCTCTTTATCTCGATTAAAGTCACTTTTATATAGGCAAGCGAACAAACTGGGATCTAATGATCATTTCAGAGTGCGTCCACCTGGGCCGGCTGAAAAATAATCAATTTTCTACAAAGACTTCCAGAGTGGTCTGTAGCAGTCCGTTAGAAATGTTCAGTCTAAGCGTGATTTGTTGACAGAATAGACTAACAATTTAACTTCACTTAATTCTGATGCCACGTTCCCACAATCACAGCGGCACTTTGTAATCAATGTTCAGCTGGAAAATGGAGACAGGGTTTGACTTTTGATGCTGAATGACGGCTGCATGCTAATTTACCTGTGTCTCATCAGCCTTTGCTTGACTGGAAGAGATAAAATGCTAGAAAATCAATCATTTTGTTCAAAGGAGTTAAAAGGACTAAAGTAAAAAAAAAAAAAAAGCCTAAAATTACAGATTGGTTGCCTTAGAAACCAGACTACCTTACATGAAATATTTCAATTATTTAGTCGTCACTTTGCAGGACTTTAGATACTTTTGAATCCTGTGCAGCTTTTAGAGAAAGCAATACCGTGTTTTATTTGATTTATTTTCCCCCAGATGTTTGAAGCGATATTTATATTTTAAAGCCATAATCAAGAGAAATGGATAAGTAAAAGTTAGTTAAATATTTAATATGGGTATCAAAGAACTATGTTAAAAGATGCCTTTTTCTTTGAAGTAGCAACTAGAGATAAGCCGCAGTGGCAAAACTGGTTGCGTCATTAAAAGCCATGGTAAATGATTTTGAGTTATAATAAAAAGATTTTTATCAGACATAAATGTAAATCTAGTGATCCAATGATAGAAACAAAGAAAATTGGGGCTATAGTTCACACCTCAGCAATCTGCTGATGAGCGGTGTTGTTAATAACGGTGTTAGAGTACGTATAATGGTGTGAAGGGATAAAAAAAAAGTCAATTCTTTTCTTTTTACAGGTTCTTTTATTCTCTTAGCGAAGAGGAGATGACGACACACAATTCAGGAACAAAAAGAAAGCAATAATAAACTAAGATATATACTAGGGCTATCAAACGATTAAAATTTTTAATCGAGTTAATCACAGCTTAAAAATGAGTTAATCGTAATTACCTGGTAATCGCAATTCAAACCATCCATAAAATATGCCACATTTTTCTGTAAATTACTGTTGGAATGGAAAGATAAGACACAAGACAGATATATACATTCAACATACTGTACATAACTACTGTATTTGTTTATTATAACAATACATCAACAAGATGGCATCAGGCCCGGATCTAAGTTTACCCACCAGAGTGGGCACTAAGAAAACTTGAGGGGGCACCCCCAATGCAGGCTTTTTTTTACCCTCTGCATTTCTCCAGGCTTGGGACCGGCGCAAGTAGGACACTGGCTTGTGTCCCGTTGAGGCTGTATTAATTTTTGGGGGGTTTGTTTTTTGTTTGTTTGTTGTTGTTTTTCATTCATCTATCTACTTGTTCTCGCTGTCGGCGTGATGTCACGATGACGTCATCTCGCATAGCAACGTGTCGCCATTTTGAGATGGGGGCACACACAGGTAAACATCCGTAGACAAACGTCTGAAATTCATATATTTCAGCTGTGTTTTGCGTCTTTTTTTCATTAAAAACGTCTTAAACATGACTTATTATCATGAGTCACTGCCGACAGACGCGAGGAGGCGATACAACTTAAAATTAACGTGTATTGGCCTGTAAATCTGCCCATACAAAGTCGCAGCTGATAGCTGGATAAACAATCCAAAGGAATTGCCTGCAGTGGAGTTCGGTAACATCTACAACTACCTCATAAAGTCACCCTGTAAGTTGACCTTTACCAATTACATGGAATATGTACTGTGAGGAACTAAGAAAACTGGTAGTATATACAGAGTGATCATTTCTGCCGTAACCGGTAATTCGCCTCCAAGCGTTATTTAGCTGTGAACACGTCACGGCAAAATAACCAATTCCCACCAGGCCAATAATATACCGATTGACCGATCAGAGCAGTTCATGGCAAAAGAAAAATAACGCTTTGCAAGTTGTCAGTTACGGTAATAATAAAAAGGCTTAGTCTATTGAATCCTAGCAGCTAATTGGGGCAAGAAAAATCGATTAAAGTTTACTCACCAATAATAAAATGTCAGCTGCAAACGTACAGTAAATGTGCCTGGATTTAGGTTCCCACTGGCGAGAATGGTCCACGGAACAGTCTTCTTTTACTGTTCCTTAATTAATTGCTTTCAGCCATTTGCTTGTCCTTTTCTTCTCACGAGGAAGAATAAAGAACTTCAAATGCGGCTCCGAACTCTTCCTTGTGTTACAAACCTCAACACGGCAACTTTTAGTCATTCCGATGGAAAAAAAGACCGCAAATAAGACAAAAGTTCAACGCGTTTGTACTACAATAAAGGACAGAGCCACTGCTTGTGACTCGTGTTTTGCCCCCATTTCAATATGGCGACGCTTTGTTGTGGCTGGTGATGTCATTAATGCCCGGATGTCCGACTGCGAGAATGTGTCTGGAGGAGAGAGAGGAAGCGCGCGGATAACAAATGAGGTTGGAAAAACAGCTTGTTTTGGTGATTACTTGTTTGGCGTGGTTGCGGCCAACAGTAACCGTTAATCCTGCAATAAAAAAGTAGGTGAGACCAACTCTCCGTGCGTTCTCTATATCCAGTGCGACGCTAAATAGAGACTGTGCCGTCACGATAGTCGTGGCTATGAACACCTTTCTCGTATCAACGACTCTACAGACGTGGCTATGTCTAAGCAGGTTTATTAACACTCAAAAGGGTGAAACTAAAGAAAACAGACAAAACAACACAATCAAATTATGCACAATATATGAAATTGCATATGTACTGCCCTATCTGTAGCAAACTGCATATGAAAATATGAATAAACAATTAGCAGAGCCCCCGAGACGCCATTTTGCCGACCCTCTAACTCGTGGGTAATTAACATATCACAAGTTTCATGCTAAGTGAATCCCACTTTTTTTGCACTAAAGTACACACAATTCACATATTTACGTTTTTAAACACATTTAAACAATACATACCGGCGATGCAACCTTAAATTCAAGGCAAAGTGGTCACAGAGACGGTGCGAACTGACTGCGGCCGGTTTCGTGTGATTCCCTACTGAACAACTACTAAACATCCGTGTGACAGTTTCTTTCAAATAAAGTGCACATGGGATGCAGTAAATTAAGGCGTCCACTAGATGATGCTAATAAGACGTAAAAGCAATAAAACTCAGGTATTCAATCACAAAACCCATCAATCTTTTATGCATAACAGAACACCGACATTTTGATTGGGTGGGCACGACTCACGTCTGGGTGGGCCGTGCCCACCCCGGCCCCCCCATAGATCCGGCCCCGGATGGCATTAACATTATTAACATTCTGTTAAAGCGATGCATGGATAGAAAGACTTGTAGTTCTTAAAAGATAAATGTTAGAACAAGTTTCAGAAATTTTATATGAAAACCCCTCTTAATGTTTTCATTTTAATAAAATTTGTAAAATTTTCAATCAAAAAATAAGCTAGTAGCTCGCCATTGTTGATGTTAAAAATTACACAATGCTCATGGTGCTGAAACCCATAAAATCAGTCGCAACCAAGAGCCAGCAGAGGGCGACAAAAAAAAAAAACACAAGTAACAAGTTTACATGACACTGTGCTGTCATTTTAATCTGTTTGAGCCGGGCATGTGCGTAAAATGCGTCAAATATTTTAACATGATTAATCAAAAAAATTAATTACCGCCCGTTAATGCGATAATTTTGACAGCCCTAATATATACATTTATTTAGGAAAGATAAGAAAAACGCTGGCTAGCCAGGACATTCCACCAAGGTGTTTCGAGCAGAAGTGCCTCAACCTCGAAATCATACAGTTTATATTTGCCGTAACAAACAGTGGAATGGAGTTGATTTCAACCACCATTGACTCGCGCTGGCTTAGCCAGTCTGGAGCACTGAAACTAACAAATAACTTAAAAACTGCACAGACTTTGTTCAAATCAACTCCAACTACAAATTAAACTGGAAGATTAAGCCTAATGTCAAAATTGTGAACCTCCCCTTTAAAATAAATACCTAGCCGTTAAAATGGTGTCTATAAAAGTTGTAAAGCAATATAACAAACAACAAAATGAACGAAATGAACAAGAATCCTTCAAATTATTTCATAATGGGTCCAACTTATTTTTCGAACAGAACATGTGACTAGCACCTGAGAGTCGGTCATTTGCTTTGCTTAGCCAAAAGTACAGCCGAGGAAGTAGATGGATATTTAGAATTTCTTTAAACCTAAGCTTTCAAAAGCTTCAACAACTAAGCTTGAACCGAGGCTTGAACACGAACAGTGTCAAGATTAGGGAGGGGAATTGATAGGATTTGTTCCGATTCCGATTCCATTATTGATATTCCGATTCTTTATCGATTTTCTTATCTCTTACCTTATTATTCTAATTTGGGGAAAAAGAAGAACAAACATTTTGATTTGCATCTAGTTTGTTTAATCAGAAGTAACAACCTTACAAACTCACAACGAGGTCAAAAGGGGTCTAAGGCCTCGATGTTAACTGTGGCAAATAGACAAGAATGTGTAACATTTTACAAAAACATTTTTCTAATAGAAATGAAAAAATCCTCCTTTTTAAAAGGACATAAACTGATAGGACTCAAAAATAATAATTAAAAAAAGATAAATACTGTCAAATACAACAAAACAGTGTGTAGTGCAAATGTGCAAAATTATCAATTCTTTCGCAGAAAAATGAGGATGTCTGCTGTTTCAGGTAGGAAACGTGATCTTTCTGGACTTATGGTGTCTCAGGCAGTGGTGACCACCATCTCAGATGGGGTGGAGAACGCCTGCACACACAAAAACTTTTCAGCTAGTCCAGACAGTAGGGGCAGAGTATCTCTTTTGTTGTCCCAAATATTAAAAAGTTTATAATTAGGTTGGTGTAATTCCATACAATATAAGAGGAATTTTAGCACAATCCTCCGTTAACTTGGATTTGTTAACTTCCTTTTGATACTGAGTAGAATAAAAGTGGTTGGTAACCAATGGGACCATCCTATCTCGAATTACGGGTAAAAAAATACGCTGATTGGCTGTAGTCGTCAGGTGCATTTCGGAAGTAATTTGGAATATCCACTTCTGTTAGTCGTAGCAACACAAAAATACCACCATCGGATGCGGAGGTATATACTTTTGTGTGAAATCAGTAGTCAGATTGGCCCTACGAACCACCAAATTCAAATTCTACAAAAAAAATAAAATAAAATACTGATTGGTGGACTACCGACCAAAATGAGTGTTAAAGTTGCTAATAAAATCGTTTAGGATTATTTTAGATGCAAATAAGTTATATTTTTCTTCCAGAGTATTCGACGAGGAAAACGATAGACCCATCAATAGACTTTTTGGGCAAAATCACCATTTGTTTAAGTAGTCTCATGAATAATGACATGGCCTGTGAAATTCAGCGCTGAGTGACAGCCGTCCAGTTTGCACTTAGTGAGTGGTCACTCTTTGAATAATCATGTGGTCCTAATTGTTGAATTAAGCGCGTGAAACGTGTAAAAGATGTGGCGTAATTTGTGCTGCTTGGAATCTAGAAGAGAATTGTTACATAAGCTGTCAAACAATTCCATGGAGTTGCAGCGCACAGAACAGGTCCTCGATTCCTATCCCTAATGAGGCAATAACAAAATAGTAACGTACAGGTACTAGGGAAAGTAACTTTAATCAGATTACTGGTTTGGAAAAATGAACACGTTAGATTGCTCGTTACTGAAAGAAAGTAATCAGATGACTTTGTTGACAGATTTTCATTGGTAATATAAGTACCATCTAATGAAACTGTTTGAGACAAAATGAAATGACTATGATTCATGATTATCCTTGATTGATCTCTTACTGACAACACTGGCAAGCAGTATTGTAGATAAACACACAGTTACGAGAATAAAGAATAATTATGTGCAATGATGTGAAATGAACAGATTAACAGTATGTACAAGTGAATAAATGGAAATATACTATATCTACAGGTGTTTTTTTTTTTTCCAGTAGTGTGTAATCAAGTTAATTACCTTTTCAGTCTTTGCATCACCATTACTGTTACTGAGGATGTGAAGGGGCGCGTAACTACAATTTGATTGAATGAAATGTGAGTTGTCTGATTTTGTCACAGCTTCCTGGGAGAGAGCAGAATGGGAGGGGGGTAGTGACACTGTTTTAAATGTGACGATGATTGGCGAAGTGGCTGGTAGCGTTAGCATAGCATTCGCGTTCTTATCATCAGCATTTTTTTAATTACCAAAAATAGTCTCTTGCCCTAAACTTTTCTTGAATGATGTATCCATGAACCTTGTGTGATTTGTTTTTTAATTTGTTTTATCAAGACGACTAGAGCAAAGACAGGAGAGGCAGGAGATTCAGAGCCTCAGCTGCATATTGAAAGCTGCATATTGAAAAACATATCTTTATATATTAGGGGTATGACAACACACACAAGTCACTTTTCAGTACGTACCTCGGTACGTGGGTCATGGTTCGATGAGGGTTCAGTACAACACGAAAAACAAAAAGGCTTTTTTTCTCATAGCATTTAAAAGATTGTTTACAGTTACACTCTTGTATCAGTGAAATTTGAAAAAAAATGTAAAAAGTGTGACCCACGTCTTTTTTTTTTTTTTTTTTTTTTTTTTTTTTTTTTTACAAAAAATGGGTTCAATTCAATCAGTGAATATAAACATCTTTGATGTGAGAGATGGTGTAATGTAATAGCGTGTAGAACAGGGGTGCCCAATCAAATGATCAGCTCATCAGCAAGCTCTGCAGCAGCCTGATAACGATCCTGATTAGTTGATTCAGGTGTGTTAGAGGAGGGAGACATGGAAAACAAGCTGGATAGGGGCTCTCGAGGACCAGGATTGGGCACCCCGGTGTAGAACATGAAAAGTAATGTCAGTTACTTTACTGAGTAACTAATTATTATTACAATGACGTAAATGGGCTACCAATTCAATTCTTTTTGGGAGAAGTCATTTGTAACTGTAACCACGGTAATAACGCGCACCCCAAATTTACTTGTAAAATCTAGGGGAAATTATTGTACCCGTGTATAATGCGCACCCTAATTTTAGCAACAACAAATAGAAGAATACAAGAAAACAGAGCTCGTGTACAGATACAGAAATGTCATTTTACTGACTGGTGAAACACAGCACAAGCATAGCACACTGGTAGTTTAAAACATTACCTTAAACTGACAATATGTACGGTAATAATATGATCTGACAACTTCTTCAAAACAGATGTGACTTTTCTTTTAAAGGCTGCGGTATACCTTGCTCGTTTCATCATGACGAATAAATGTTTCTTCCATGGATTGATACGGTAAAATAAAAGTGGTGATTTAGGTCGGAAATCCAAGAGAGCTCATCGCTGTCGACACGACAGTAACAATAGGAACTATTGCTACAGTGGGGAGAACAAGTATTTGATACACTGCCGATTTTGCTGGTTTTCCTACTTGCCATGTAGAGGTCTGTAATTTGCATCATAAGTTTTCTTCAACTGTGGGAGACGGAATCTAATACAAAAATCCAGAAAATCACATTGTATAATTTTTAAATAATAAATTTGTATTTAACTGCATGAAATAAGTATTTGATACATTACCAACTAGTAAATATTTTGGCTCTTAGTTCTTTTTTAAGAACCCCTCCTGTTCTCCACTCATTACCGGAAGTAACTGCACCTGTTTGAACTTGTTACCTGTATAAAAGACACCTGTTCAAATGCTCAAACAAACAAACTCCAACCTCACCACAATGGCCAAGACCAAAGAGCTGTGTAAGGACATCAGGGATAAAATAATAGACCTGCGCAAGGCTGGGAGGGGCTACAGGAAAATAAGCAAGCAGCTTGGTGAGAAGGTAACAACTGTTGGAGCGATTATTAGACAATGGAAGAAGTTCAAGTTGACGGTCAATCTGCCTCGTTCTGGGGCTCCATGCAAGATCTCACCTTGTGGGGCATCACTGATCATGAGGAAGGTGAGGGATCAGCCCAGAACTACACGGCAGGACCTGGTCAATGACCTGAAGAGAGCTGGAACCTCAGTCTCGAAGAAAACCATCTGAAACACATTACGCCGTCATGGATTAAAATCCTACAGCGCACGCAAGGTCCCGCTGCTGAAGCCAGTGCATGTCCAGACACGTCTGAAGTTTGCCACTGACCATCTGGATGATCCAGAGGAGCAACGGGAGAATGTCATGTGGTCGGATGAGACTAAAATTGAACTTTTTGGTCTAAACTCGGCTTGTCGTGTTTGGAGGAAAAAGAAGGAATGAGTACAACCCCAAGAACACCATCCCACCCGTGAAACATGGAGGAGGAAACATCATTTTTTGGGGCTGCTTCTCTGCCAAGGGTACAGGACGACTGCACCATATTGAGGGGAGGATTGATGGGGCTATGTATCGCCAGATCTTGGCTGACAACCTCTTTCCTTCAGTGAGAGCCCTGAAGATGGGTCATGGCTGGGTCTTCCAGCATGACAACGACCCAAAGCACACAGCCAAGGCAACTAAAGAGTGGCTCCGTAAGAAGCATCTTAAGGTTCTGGAGTGGCCTAGCCAGTCACCAGATCTGAACCCGATGGTTATGGTCGATGTGGTTATTGTTATGGTCAGAGTTGCAGAGTTGCAATAATCGTTGACTCAAATGAGTTCAAGAAACTAAATTCTGTGCTTTATGAAGAGTGAAAAAAGCCAAATTTAACACAGACGAAATCATTCGACCAATCAGAGTGAAGTATTACCGTGTAGCGAGGTATAACAGAATTCACCGGCGGAACTTATGTTGGCACATTGTATAGTTCCCGGGGGAGGTATTTTGTTGAGGGAACAGCCGGAAAGATAGTTATATTCTGCGGGTTGCATGTGAGACAGACATTGCTGCCATATTTTGTTGCAGCCTAAATGTCAATAGAGGAACGCGGATCAGCTCCGTTGTTTGATACTCCGCATCTGACTTCCCTAGCTCGCCACGACCGAAATAAAAATGGTGACGTCACGTACCGTAATGGTCAGCAACGGATCACCGTATACGTTTCTTCAACACAACATGGCCGTGTCAATAAAAAAAAAATCGGTCTTTATATATACGTATATAATATATTTATATTTTTGTCTCAATCCCTGTACCCATTTATAATGTGCACCATGATTTTACAAGTTGATTTTGGGGAAAAAAAGTGCGTGTTATGTTCGGGAAATTACGGTAATTACTTTTTAAAAGTGAGATTAACAACACTGCTGATGAGTTAAACGTCTTGATGTCTAAAATCAGTGCATAAACGGACTGTGTTTTTACATTCTGTGAAGCTTTATTTAGACAGTATTTCATTGCAATGTGGCAAGGAAAATCAATTACTAACGGAAGAAAGCCCTATATACATAAAACCTTCCAACAGTAAAATACCATCGGCACAGCTTTAATTACACAATTTGTTTGTTTGCTGCTGTTATACAGGCAGGACTTCAGAGAAAGAGACATGTACAAGCTGTTTGCATCCACTATCACATAGATACAGTATATTTATTAGGGATGTCACAAGATTAGGTAACAGAAGGTATTAAAAGTTCCCAAATTTCTTTGTGGTCTTGTTAAACTAAAGACACACAGTAATCTCCTACAACCTGCTAAGAAAAAGATGTAATGCACTTTACAATTTCTATCAATTGAATTAGAATGTCAGTGGGTGAGAAAACTAGACATACTATAATGAGAGAAAATCATCAGCCACTGACTATGACCTCTATAATAATGACTTCACGGAGTGACTAGAGGATGACAAATGCCAGCATAGGCAGCATCCAAGTAAGAAAATGTGTTTGTGTTGGTGTGTGTGTCCAGGGAGTTTGGTCGATGGAAGGTCAACAGCCTGGCGGTGGAGAAACGAGACAGTCTCGGCGGCAGTCGTGGTCTGGCTTTGCCCCTCGACCCTGAATTTATGCACACCATCCGCCAGCTAGGAAGGCGGCCGACCCTGCGCGCAATTACCGAGAGTCTAATCAAAAAATATGGCACCCACCTCCTACTCTCTGCCACACTGGGAGGTCTGATAAAAACACACCATGCTCCAGCATATCTCATTCTGACTGTTTTTACTGTGTGTCTTTTTTTTTTTTTTTTATGCAACAAAGTACGTACAGTAATCATCAGTCAATTGCTGTTTTTTGGCAGGTGACAAAATGACAGAAGTTTGATGAACATGCATTTTTGTTTTTGCATCATAATCAGCATGCAAAACCTGACATGGATGTTCACCAATGCGATTTTCTCTTATTCTCTTATTCTCTTAAGATTTTTTTGAAATGGCTTTTCCTAAATTGTACACATTCTGAATGCCAAAAGATGCAATGCAGACAAATTTTGACTGAGTAGAGAGCGCAAGATCTGCAGAGTAATCCAGATTTAAAAAACAATTATGACAACAAATATATGATAACAAATATATTGATGAACAAGTACAAGTTCAGAACAAGTATTTGATACACTGCCAATGGGAAAACCCATTGGCAGTGTATCAAATACTTGTTCTCCTCACCGTATATATATATATATATATATATATATATATATATACACGGGCAGTTAGCATTTATTTTATGTAAATATGTCGAATGTGCTCCTAGTCTTTAAGCCACTCTGGCGCCGCCTGTTAGAAATTAAATGTGTAAAATAACACGCCTTATCACCGCAAAGAGCTTTTTACGTTGAAAATTCATGTGAATGAATGCGTAAACATGTCGAATGTGCTGCTAGTCTTTAAGCCACTGTGGCACCGCCTTATCACCACAAAGAGTATTTTACGTTGAGAATTCTATTCTAGATATGGACGTAAAACAGTCTCGATTCTTTGTTACAAGAGCAAAGAACCAGGCAGTTGGCATTTATTCTACGTAAATATGTCAAATGTGCTGCTAGTCTTTAAGCCACTGTGGCGGCAGCCTTACAACAAAGAGCTTTTCACGTTGAAAATTCTTGTGGATAAAGACTTAAATCCCTGAATTCTTTATAGATCTGGACGTAAAAATGTCTTGATTCTAGGTTAAAAGCAAAAAAACAGGCAGTTAGCATTTATTTTATGTAAATATGTCGAAGGTGCTGCTAGTCTTTAAGCCACTGTGGCACCGCCTAATCCCCTCAAAGAGCTTTTTACGTTGAAAATTCTTGTTAATAAATGTGTAAATACCTGAATTCTTTATAGATATAGACGTAAAACTGTCTTGTTTCTTTGTTAAAAGAGCAAAGAACCGGGCAGTTAGAATTTATTTTAGGTAAATATGTCGAATGTGCTGCTGGTCTTTCAGCCATTGTGGTGGCAGCCTTACAAGAAAGAGCTTTTTACATTGAAAATTCTTGTGAATAAATGCTTAAATCCTTGGATTCTTTATAGATTTGAATGTAAAACATTCTCAGTTCTTGGTTAAAAGGAAAAAAATGAGCAGTTAGCATTTATTTTACGTAAATATTACGAGTTACGACGTGTAGCGATTAACTTCACCAATTGATTTTTTTCACAACGTTTGAAAAGGCATGCATGGTACAAAAAATATATAATTGCCTTGAGCCCTCGAACAAACCACTCCTCAGACAATCCTTCCTGTTTGTATGCGGTACAGCTTTCGTACTTTTTCAACCTAAATCCGGCGTTGGATTGCTGCATGTGTTGTATAACTGCAACCGATTGCGAATAACTGAAGCGGAGTGTGGGACGACGACCCCCTACTTGAAGGCGTGCCGCAGTGTTTGTGGAATGTGTCCCGTCAATATAATTATGAGGTCTATGGATCATCAATTAACAATTCAGAGATATTGTTCAGCTTCTTAACTGCACAAACACAGCTACGATGGAGTCTGAAAAACTACATGCGCGATAACCAAAAAATGTTAAGCCTTGTCACGATTTGGCAGAAACTACTCACCATTTTCATGTTGTTTCTTCTCGTCGGACATTACCTGGCCAATGTCTCGTTACGTTTTAGTTTCCCAAGACACATGATTTGCCTGTTATCATTGCGTCATCATCATTCAAAAAAATTTAAAAACGGTCATCAACGAATTACTTTCTATTATTGTCATCGTTAACAAAAACAACAGCAATGGATGGATGGTGATCATGTAGGCCATATGTACATAACATTTTGCCATTTTATTGTTTTAGTTAGTACTAATGATGTTAAAAACAATGTTGAAGTGTTATCTGAGCCTCATTTTTGACCGACACTAATGAGCTGACTAACATTTAAACAAAAACACAATGACAGTCTTTGACAACGAATATTTTTAATTGTCAGATATGCATCGGTAACATCGGTACCATCAAATGAAACTGTTTGAGACAAAAAATGAAATGACTATGATTCATGATTATCCTTGCATGATTCGTTCCTTATCTGTGAATGTTCCTCTTTTTATCCAAAGCGTCACTTCATCCACAGTACTTAATTACTACTTTTCAATCTAATATGCAGAGATGCTAATGAAAGGTGATTAGTGGCGTCCTGTCAGAGCTAATGAAGCTCACACTCGCTCTGTCTAACTGTCACCAGGGGAAGAGTCCTTAACCATATTTGTGGACAAAAGGAAGCTAGGTCAAAAATCTTCAGCGGTTGGGACTGAGGACAGTAAAAGCAACAGCACGACTGGCCCAATTACCCTGGAGGCGCTCCACCAGTTGGCAGCTTCCTACTTCACCGACAGAGAGAGTACCTTACGCAGGCTCCACCACCTCCAGATTGCCTCGACTGCCATAAAGGTGTGTTGAAAGGAGATCAATTGGATTATCTCATTGACATGAATAAACGTCCAATACATTTGACCTGGAATCATTCACTGCTAGATCTTCCAGTTCTTATGCATTGGATGTAGGGCTGCAGCTATTGATTATTTTAGTAGTTGAATAATCAAGTAATCGGATAAGGAACATAAAAAATTAAGATACCTGAACTGAGCCTCAAACGGTGTAAAAAAAATAAATAAATGAACGAGGATATATGTACAACAAAACAACAATTGGCTAACTTGCATAGCAAAGGTCCGTTTAGTTTGAATGCTATAAAATGCCAACATTTTTTATGATGCTCTTAACAAATAGTTCAAACACATATTCCCACAAAAAACGGCTAAATATACCTTCAAACTAAGTTACGAATGCATTAAAAACACATGAGCTCAAACAAAAGCTTATGTTGGTCTTAACAGGGAGCAGCTGAATTCAGCCATGTGAAATGAGGCAGACTAGAGGGCAGTGTATGCACTGAAATCAATAAAACTTAATTCAAACAAACAAACAAACCATTACGCCACTTTAATTAAACGAGTACTCGAAGCAGCAACATTTTATTTGAATATTTTTTTTCAAATCAAATACTCGAGTTAATCGATTAATCGTTGCAGCACTAATTGAATGTCTGTCGCAATAAAGGGCAGTGATGTGACTGCAGTGTTGTCACAGATTACTTGAAAAAGTAATTTAATTACTGATTATGCCTCAAAAAAGTAATCTAGTTACTTCAGTTATTACTTTAATATCAAAGTAACTAGTTATTTTAAAAGTAATTTATCGGTTACTTTTTCTTCCTCTGTTGCCTCAACAAAAGATTGACAACTGAGAAATGTCATCGCATGTAATTGACTTTCCGATAAGAATTTTTCACATAAGGCTTAATTTTCGAGTCAGCAGGGGTTTAATTAGGCGATGGAGTTGATTTTACTGCTACCAAATAACTGACAACTCTATAGAATTTTTTTAAATCAACTAAACCGACCAATTAAACCCTGCTAACTCAAAGATTAAGCCTTATGTGAAAATTTCTTTTCGGAAAGTCAATTACATGCAATGACATTTCTCAGTTGTCAGTCTTATGTATGAGGCAACAAAGGAAGAAAAAGTAACCGATAAATTACTTTTAAAATAACTAGTTACTTTGATATTAAAGTAATAACTGAAGTAACTAGATTACTTTTTTGAGGCATAATCAGTAATTAAATTACTTTTTCAAGTAATCTGTAATCAAGTAATACCAAAATTCAGAATTTCGGGTTAGGATTTCGGGGTTAGGGTTAAGAGCATATCAATGCAAATAGAAAACAATGCAAATTAATTGCACACTAATCAACAACACACAAATGAATTGCACGGTGCATAAAAACAAAGGTCGGGGTCAGGCGCGGATGCGCGCGCAGAACCCAGAAGTACGGCATACACACAAACGGTTAATTTGGCCACAAAAGGCTTTAACTAAGCACTTTACACACAATCGGACTGTTAGAACACATCCCAAAGATGCTAAACGAACACGTCACCTCATGGCATAAATGTGCAACATGAATATGATGTAAAAACTAGTCGCCCACTTCACAAGGACGAGCGGAAGCAACGACTACCTGCCTGCAACGGCAAAGCTACGAAACGGCAGTGCATGTACCGGCTTCTACCAATTGCTGGAACCATCCAGAATGAAGGAAAAATTCTCACGTTCATTCATGGACGCACACAGATCTACATTCCCTCGCACATCTCAACAGGTGGCTGCACTCTAGCCTGGCACGGCCAGACTGTTCTCCTTGTATTTTTTTAAACACCTGAAGAACAGTCTGGGACCCAGCACAATTGGCCTCTTGAGCCCGAACGAAAGTAACCGTGCTATCAGATTCGTTTATTTGCGTGACGTATTCCTAACGAGCAACGTCACTCTTGTGCGGCGGCAGTCGTATTCTCCAATACAACACAGATGGCGAACGGGAGAGCCGAGAATATGTCCCAATCTGCGATAAATTCAGTTTTAATTGACCAAAAACACATCGAGTTGCCAAAACCAACTGTCTGTCTCATGCTAGCCATGTTGAATAAACTTCTCCATTCTCCGATCTCCTTGTATGTTTATTTCCTTGCGCTAGAGTTTCTTGTCATATTACTATTGGAGGCAGTCTTTCAGTTCCTCCGCTTTTTCGTTTTCAATTCAGGTGAGCTGGCTAGACTGGATTGCAAAGTAAAAGACTGGAGGCAGGAGAACATAACGGCACAGTTTTAATTTCAGAAATTTCTGGGTGCATTCAATGACAGAACAAAAGCTGTGTAGAGAAATGCACACTGAACAGAGAGCTCGGCGTTGCTTATATGCTGTACTTAAAAGGAGATGTGTCTGTTTGGTGATAAACTCTTCCTGCGGCTCTTGCAAAATAGGTCATGAGCCTTGCTGGTTGGCAGTTAAAAGTCCATGATTACCTGAGGCATAACTAACAATCAGCAGTTTCAGTGAATAAACATCTAGTCATGCTTGCAAGCATATCAGCATTAGGTGAGATGTATACTGACTTCATTACCAACATCATGTCCGCCCGTCAGTGATTGGTCCACTCCGCTGTCTGTTTGCTGTGGCTTGCTCCGCCCTGGAAATTTGATCTGCGGAAAGGTCGCCAGACTCTATCGCTGGAACAGCGGTGAGTCTGAAGTTCCAGACAAGCTACACTCGGCTCGAATGTGCACCCGCGCTGGCACACGTCAGTCCCAAAACACTTAGCACATGTGACTCGAGACCAAAACAGGAAGAACTATGAGCGGTTACCAAGGAAACGGACTCATAGCGGGAACCTTTCTAACATTTTCTATTCAAAATGCTCTTCGTACATGACTACAATATTCTTCATTCTACATACATTATGAGGCAATAACAAAATAGTAACGCACAGACACTAACAAAACTAACTTTAATCAGATTACTGGTTTGTAAAAATGAACACATTAGATTACTGGTTATTGAAAGAAAGTAATCGGATTACAGTAACACGTTACTTAGTAACGCGTTAGTGACAACACTGGATGTGAGTTTTGGTCTTTGTTGTCATTTGTTAAATCAAGTCGGATGAATATTGTTATACAAGTATAATAGGGTATAGAGTGTCCTTGACATGAAGATATTACATTTTTAGCTGCTTGCGATCAAAGATCTAAGATGTATTTGAGTTAACAAAGTTTGTCAGAACAATCTCATAAATACTGGATATAAGCTCGATAGTTAAATACTACATTGAAAACAATATTTTATTGTTTAATTCAAATGAATATATATGGGCTTGCCAACTCCTAGGGGAAGCTTAAGAGGACTGGAAGAGCGCAGCGGTTTCAAGGCCTCACAATGAAACACCAATCATCCGTTTTAACATCTAAAGTAGCTATTAGAGAGGACGCATACATCAGCCTAAGGGTATTACGTAGATGCTAAAGTGAGTAGCTGCTGATGAAGACAAGTGCCACCCCACAAACATCTTATGGTTATCCATCGGCTTGATCGATTAGAAATGTCATCCCATTAATTCCCAGCCAAGCTGTCTTACATTTATTGTAGATCAGAGGAAGATGGGAAAGGAGGAATGAATATCACTTTTTAAAATGGATGAGGATAAAAAGATCCACAAAAAAACAGCACCTCTATTGATGTCCTTTCATTAAAGTTGTACAATGTTTGAAATGCCAGGAAGAATTTGAAACTTTAACCCCTGCGTGTTTTCAAACTTCTAAATTCATAAGCAGACGGGGTCAACTACTGGAGGAATGAAGCTGAACAAATCAGTCTCACGTTAGGTGGTCAGAGAAAAGTAGATTTCCTCCCTCTAATGGTTCATTCTGAGGAGTAGAAGCTTGTAAATTGAAGACCTTTTCAGGATTCCTTCACATTGGCTTGCATTTAAATGTGATTTGAGGTATAAAATGGGGTGTTTAGGTTATTTAGATGCACAAGCAAAGTGAATCCACATTTAGAAGTCAAGGTGGCTAATAGCTCCATCTACACTAAGATCTTTTCCAACAGTGCAATACTTACTTACTCAGCTCTGTTTGATTTTGCCAGTACAGCCGAGCTGCTATTGCATCCAAATGTTCACTTCTTCAAAAATGTACATGAAATAATTGAGCTCTATATAACGTCAATGCCAATTTTTTTTTTTTTTTTTGCTTAAATTTAGGTAACAGAAACCAGAACTGGACCACTTGGATGCAGCAACTATGACAATCTGGACACTGTCAGCTCTGTTCTTGTTCACAGTCCAGAGAACAAGGTTCAGCTACAAGGTAAGAAAATTGTTGATTCTATAAAATAATGGCTACATAGGCTATGAGTGGGAATCTCTTGGTACCTCACAATATGCTACGATATGCTCACGATAATGTTGATCTCACGATATCACAGATACAACAATTATCGATACATTGGTCAGGAAATCATCGCTAAAATATTCTACAAAACAACTACAGTGGTATGAAAAAGTTATCTGAACCTTTGAGAATTCCTCACATTTCTGCATAAAATCATCAAATATGATCTGGTCTTTGTCAAAATCACACAGATGAAAAAACAATGTCTGCTTTAACTAGAACCACCCAAAAATTTATATATTTTAATGAGGAGAGTATGCAAACAATGACAGAATGGGGAAAAATAAGTAAGTGAACCATCACATTTAATATTTTGTTTCAAAGTGTAGTCTACCTAACTGTAGTCTTGAAAAAAATCTGAATAAGGAAAAACATTGCAATAAAATCATACAAACTGGTTAAACTTGATAGTAGCTGAGATCTGTCATGACAGAACATCACTTCAATGATATCTGGCGCCATCTAGCGTCGTGAATGTGGAGAGTAGCTGAGATCTGTCATGACAGAACATCGCTTCAATGATATCTGGCGCCATCTAGCGCCGTGAATGGGTATAATGTCTAGACCGCAAATATAAGACGACCCCCTCTTTTTCAGTCTTATTTCAATACAAAAAACACTGTCTTATATTCGGACAATACGGTATTATTATTATTATATTGTTATTCTTGAGTTTTATTTATTATGCTATGTGTATTTGCCATTTATAATGATACTAGCCGTATTTATTAAGGATTTAGAGTATGTTTTCGAGCTGTGGAACGAATTAATGGAATCAAAATGTATTCTTATAGATAAATCCTGCTCGTGACCATTTTAACTTACAAACAAGGTCCTGGAACGAATTAACTTCGTATGTAGAGGTACCACTGTATTACCTGTCAAAGGCCCCGACTCGTTTAACAAGTTAAACACTGGCTGTAATGTGCTATGGCAACTCATTGTGCTGTGTTATGTTGTGTGCTGTTCTAAGCAGCATGAGCTGATTTGAGAGGACTCACTCAATGAAGCATTTAATAAAGAATTATACTTGGGGGGGGGGGGGGGAGTAAAAAATCATGTGTCATATGTATCTCTTTCCATTACTAAATCTTAATAGATATATTAAACGCACCAAAAAAAAGTTTTTTTTTTATTTTTTATTTTTATTTTTTTTAATAAGCTACACCTTTAGGTCGCGGATTTCGATTATCCCCATCAACCGTGAAAAATAAGGGATCCCTGTATCACCATTTCAAGATATTGTCACACCCCCAATATAAGCAACTTTGTGTAGCATGTTCTATTCCATTATGTATTACAGAATTTAATTTTTCAATAGAATATTTTAGGACCAGGTTAGTACAATGGCTTAAAGATCCTTCTAAAACAATGAAAATGCTGCGAGTTGCTGAACTAAAATAACAACAACAACAAAAGATAAATGGACGACTGCTTTGCTTGTTAAAACATGTCACAGCAATTTCATTTCATACTGTATATGTCACCTTCAGACTGTGAGCAACACCAGGATTAGCTTCTATATCTATCACTATCACTTTCCTGACCTCCATTTTGCTGAACTAAACTCAGAAGTGGTTGTTGAGTTTCCCGTTATAATCTCATATTATTTGAAGTCATATTGTCATATTGATCAACTATTAATGCTCATTTTAATGAAGCAAATTAATGGAGTTGCAATCTTGTTCGTGGACGACCCAAGGTACCACTGTAGAGTTAACTTAATTTTATGATTTCTGCTAAGACATCAAAATGTCTTTAATTTGCTCGTATCAATTGGGCGTTCCCCCTAAACAGCTTATTGCTGATTTCAAACGAGCCCTTAACTCATTCATTGCGAATGACCGCAATAGACATCCAAAAATTAAACATCTAAAGTTCATCTAAGTCTTTCTGCGAATCCAACTGCAGGTTTTAACATGATTTTTGAATCCGTTTTAGTGGAGACTGCTTTGTACAGAACATGCAGTCCCTTTTAGTAAGAATTTCTTCCAGCAGAGTAGTGTAAAATGGTCATGTCATCTCATGAAAGGAACACTCGCTGAATTATATATTAGACAGTCGAAAAGGGTGCAGAAAAATACAAATTTACCAGGCCTGGCTGTAACCATACAATTAGTTGGCCACAGTTGTCATGCAATTTGTTGACATTAATTATAAGAAGCTGTTCCCTTCCCTCATCTTCAACCGGACAGTATAATAATTGCCTCGGTCCTGTCTTTCACGCTCTACAGGGCTGCAGGTCGTCCTCCCGAGTTACTTGCAGAGTCGCTTCATTCAGGCGGCTCTGAACTACATTGGCTGTAAATCCGAGGGTCATTTTATGTGCCAAAAAAACGAATGCTGGTGTGACTGCAGAGTGGAATTTCCAAAGTGTAACTGTCCTCACACTGACCTGGACACTCTGGAAAACAACCTAGTGCGCATCAGAGAGGCCTGGAGGCGGTCCAACGAGGAGTTTGAAGCATCCGGTGAGTCAGGGGTTGAGATTTATTGTTGCCCTTCGGAATCATTTGGAAATGTCAATGTAAATCGCGCAATCAAAGTGCTTCCATGGGTAAAACATTGCCTGAAATGGTTCTGAACTTTAAAATGTTGTTCCAGAAAAGAAGCAGATTCATACTAGGATTTGAGCGCTAACATGAACCGAAAAGCCATGTCTTGTTTCTGTTCTAAACTCTTGCTTGGCTGTCAAGTGTTGCCACTCAGAATCAAAAGATCTGCCACTCAAAGTGTCAGATCTCAGCATGCGGCTTTCTATAGGTGCCCGAGCCCATCCTGGATGGAAAACATGGCCGCTTTCGGTCTATTTCTTCTCACAAAGTGTTGCTGTGGGTGACGAGTTAAGACATTAATTAAAAGACTAATTCAATCAGCAAATCTTTAATAAAGTCATGACCTCGCCACTGCAGTTAGAACATGTCTGTACTTCTAACCAGAGCTTGTTAATGTACCTGTAACACTATCGAGCTGGCTAATTGATCATTTGACCTCTTGTAATTTCCCACAGCTTTGCATCGAGCAAAGCGGCTGGCACATAAATAAATTCTCCACCAATCTAACAAAGCACAGCTTGCATCCTATAACCAAATAATGTAATAGTGCATCATTTGGAAGCAAACTATCATTACCATAAACACAACATATCTGTCCCTGATTGGATTATCAGCCTGAACCTGCATTTACTGAGCAATTTACCGCGGGGTTTGCAGAAAATCGGATCTAATCTGTTCTGGGGCATGAATAAAAAGGGATAACCTTAAATCCAAGGTTAGCCCATCCCTTGTGTATGATAGAATATCAGAAAGATTTGTTTGGGTTTGAGACAGTGGTGACACATACCCTATAGCGCTGAGATTTAAGGTTCGAATCTGAGTTTGGGGTTTTCAGTTTTGTTCTCACCTTCTTTCCAATGTTTGCTTGGTTATTGAAAATTTGAAGCCTAAGGTGTAATTTGTCTTTTTACGTTATTGTTTTACATCATTCCACTTTTTTTTTCATTATATATATTTTTTTTACTATGACATAATTTAGTCTCTATTGTAGGCCTGCAGCTATCGATTATGTTAGTAGTCGATTAATCGATGAACTAGTTAGTTTGAATAATTGAGTAATCGGGTAAGGAGCATAAAAAATTTAAATACCTGACCTGAGCCTCAAACGGTATTAAAAAAATTAATAAAAGAGGATATATGTACAACAAAAGAAGAATTGGCGAACTTACATAGCAAAAGTCCGCTAGTTTAAGGCAAGGCAAGGCAAATTTATTTATATACCACAATTCAACACAAGGCAATTCAAAGTGCTTTACATCACATGAAGATCATAAAAATCCCATTAAATCAATAGAACGTAAAAACAAAGACAATCGAAACAGAAAGTAAAGTTATACATAAAAATTGTATTTAATCACAAATAGAATTTTAAGAAATAAATAAATAAATACTACTAATAATTATTATAATGAATATAATAATAATAATAATAATATTTGAAATCAGCAATGGAGATAAAGCACAAGAGGAATAGAAAGCAAATACCTTAAAATATATAGACAGTTATGGATATGCTTTGCTAAGTAAATGCGTTTTTAGCCCTGATTTAAAGGAGCTAACAGTTTGAGCATACTTCAGACCTTCAGGTAACTTGTTCCAGAGGTGAGGAGCATAATAACTAAATGCTGCCTCACCGTGCTTGGTTCTTGTTCTTGGAACATACAGGAGACTGGTTCCAGACGACCTTAGTGGTCTAGATGTTTAATAGGAATCTAACAAATCAACCATTTTAGTCCAAGGCCATTAAGTGTTTTGTAGACGAGCAGTAGTATTTTATAGTCTATCCTTTGACACACTAGAAGCTAGTGTAACGATTTCAAAACTGGTGCAATGTGGTCCAGTTTACTTGTATTTGTGAGGACTCTGGCTGCAGGATTCTGTACTGTTCTGTACATTCTGTTCT
This sequence comes from Corythoichthys intestinalis, assembly GCF_030265065.1. Taxonomy (NCBI): domain Eukaryota; kingdom Metazoa; phylum Chordata; class Actinopteri; order Syngnathiformes; family Syngnathidae; genus Corythoichthys; species Corythoichthys intestinalis. Next base: position 33,771,661 of record NC_080408.1, on the reverse strand, counting down.
GTCTACTATAAAATGCCAACGTTTTTTTTTTTTTTTTACAATGCTCTTAACAAATAGTTCAAACACATATTCCCATAAAAAATGGCTAAATATACCTTTAAACTAAATTACGAATGCATTAAAAAAATCATTAGCTCAAACAAAAACTTAGCTTATGTTGGGCTTAACAAGGAGCAGCTGGATTCAGCCATGTGAAATGAGGCAGAGTAGAGGGCAGTGTACCCACCCAAATCAATAAAACTAAATGCAAACACTTTTGAAACAAACCATTACGACACCACTTTAATTAAACGAATACTCGAAACAGCAACATATATATTGAATATTTTTTTTCTAATCGAATATTTGAGTTCATTGATTAATTGTTGCAGCACTACTCTGCTGTAAACAAATTTATACCCAATTTTTTGCTACAGTTTTTCAATCAAATGTTTTGCTCAAACTATCAAATTCTCAAGCATTTGATTGTCACATCATTCAGCAAAAATAGCCACGGGTGAAATAATCACTTTCAATATTCCTGTAATACTGTTGACTTTAACTACAATACAGGTAGTCCCTGGTGTGGGAGCCTAAATAATGTTTGGTTAATTATTCATGTTAGGTGTGAATAATTTATTTTTGTTCTATAAGACAGGCTTGTGATTTGTTTGGTTTCGTGGGACGGGCTTGTGATGTCACGTCGTACGATATATAATGCGGAAGCCACTGTGTGGACGGGCAGTCGCGCTAGGCAGAAGAAGGAATAAGTCAGATATAGCTTACATAGTTTTTTGACTTGCAAAATAGGTTCCAAAACGTAAAAGCCCTAAGCCCTTAGAATCGATGCTCTCGCTCTCTCTCTCTCTCTCTCTCTCTCTCTCTCTCTCTCTCTCTCTCTCTCTCGTCTCTGTCTATTATTAACATCTCTCTTTACTTTCTATGTTTTTGGACCTCTCAGTTTGCTTTTTTGTTGACGCCTTTTGTTGAATTAAGTAACGAACTCAAGCGAGCAACGTGAGGGTTTTTCTTGGCCGCTGTCCAACTTGCACGAAGAGGACGAGGTGGAGAGCGCCAGATTCTGAAGGCTTTTTCGTTTTGGAACCTACATCTGGATTGAGAACAAGTTCAGCTCCTAGCTGGCGAAATAACCCGAATTTCCGCGTAAATTGGTATTAAGCGTTTAAGTACTAAATATTTCCTAAATCTCAAAATAATCCAAAAGTATGTGTTATACATCATATTAATAAAATAAAGTAAAAATTTGGATGGATGGATGGATGGATGGATGGATGGATGGATGGATGGATGGATGGATGGATGGATGGATGGATGGATGGATGGAGGGAGGGAGGGAGGGAGGGAGGGATGGATGGATGGATGGATGGATGGATGGATGGATGGATGGATGGATGGATGGATGGATGGATGGATGGATGGATGGATGGATGGATGGATGGATGGATGGATGGATGGATGGGCCATGGGGTGTGCATCGCTGGGCCCGCGCCGTTTATCATCTCTCTGCCTTCTTGAAATGTTAACTAGTGTTGACACCCGCTTCCCAGAGTGAACGCAACACTCAAAACTAACAGAAAATTGTGCTGGCGTGACATCAAACAAGTCCAAGTGCGACAAAGGAAAGCAAACCTCACATATACTGCAGTACAATGACATACCAGATATGCCATTTACCATTTATATCAATTAGCCCTACTACAGAACTAAATTAAATGACAAATAATATACTGTACTTACCATCAATGCTGAGAGGTGACGGACGAAACACTGTTACGCGAACGGGAAAAAAAAAAAAAAAGACTGGAGAAAAAAAACGTAGTAAAGTCAAAATCACGTGAGTCGGTATTATCATACTCTGAGATTCAGTTATAATTACATCCCCAATATATACTTTATATTTCTGTTACTTTTCCTCTTGAATTGTTGTCTTTCCTGACAAAAACGACTCATCCATATTTTGTTAGTATTTGTTTAGATTGTTATCCTCCAGCCACTAGCAGAGTTTGCATTGGTGTTCTTCTCTCCTTCCAGAGGAATTCCAAAGCTTTGTTGGAAAACTGCCAACACATTATGCTGTAAACACATCTGTTGTGGAGCACTTATGGCGGACAGATGCTAGCCTGCTCCAGCGCTACAGGCAACTGGAGATGGGCAGCCAGCAGCTCTTCACCAAAGCTCGCCGCACCATCAACAAGCTCTTCAATCTCAGCAAGAGGTGCCGTAAACAGCCCAAAATCATCCTCCAGAGGCCGAGGTGAGATGCAAAATAGAAACTAGAAACAACATTTGAAATTAGCAGCCTGAAAAACAAAGTGTACAATATCTGCTTTTATAAAATTGAATATTAAGTAACCATTCCAGTTCACAGAAACTGAAACAGGATGCAGTGAGATGTCATTGATATGACTTCGCCACAGTCAAATTCTCTTGGTGGAACAGTAAAATACAGTGCGTGTGTCGTAGCCTCCTAGATTAATTTCGTCTTCTTCTTGTAGACTTTCTTTCTAATCAAAGAAAACAGGTAAATGTCTCTTGGTTTCACTTCCAAATTATTTCAGTGCTGTTGGATTTTTTTATGTGAACATGAACTGAACACAACCTGATAAAGCCAGTATTTTCCATGCCTTATTTCCAGGTTGTTGTTCTGCATACTCTCTTTCAAATTAGAAGGCATATTATGCTGTTTTTGCTCATTTCCCTAAACAGTAAATGTGATTTACCATGAATACATTTTGTGAACATCAACAATTATCTGAGCGTACATAATAAATCAGGATCTACATATAGTATTCCCACTCTCTTAGGTTTTTCTTTAAAGGTTGTGCCATTGGATCTGAGCAGAGGTGAGGTCAGAGGAAAAGCTGTCTTCATCAGCCCATTGCAAACATTCCCCCTAGTGATCATTGCTCAGGGGTGGCCGATATTAAAGCTTAATGCTTAAGGCTCCTTCACGTAGCACTTCTTGAGACTCCAGAGTCACCAAAAGCTTCAAATACCTGCTTGCGGCTTATCTGTGACTTTTTCACAGATGCTCTCAGCTTTACAGCTTAATAGGATGCATTTGCCAGACAGAAACTTGCCTTAATATGCGTTCATCATAGCAAACCTGCTTACTTTCTGAATCACTTTTTAAATCACATAATTATTACCTTGATATTTCCAGTGTTTTTATGCCTTTTGATTCAGTAGAAAGGTCTGCTCCAAAATCGTGACATGCTTAAAGGGAAAGACAGGATATCATCAAATGTATCCCTGCAGAATAAAATCTTCAATTTGGAAAAGCAAAAATCTGAATTTCATTTTTTATGATGTGTTGTAGTGGAGAAAAATGAAATGAAGTCAATAAAAGGCAATATTTCAAGGAAGTTGACCAAACTGAGCAGATATTTTTAAATGCCAGAACTGTTTAGCCAATCAGAGGTGAGTATTTAAGATAGTCCGCTATTGCTCGTGACGTCAGTTATAACTACAATTTCCTAATCTCGTTGTTGTTTCCATGTAAGTTGTCACTTAAATTGTATCCACGTATACTGATTTTGCCTGAGGTGAAGGAGCAATCTGTATTTTGTCCTACTCCTGTTGCTGTGGGTTTGTCTATTGCTGTTGCTGTTGATTGGCAGTATTGCTGTATTTTGGTTCAGTGTGGCGTTTGTGAGGCCTCTGCTGATCTGCTATGCTAGACTGCTCCCAAACAGTGGTGTTATTGTTAACAACAAACACTTTTTTTCATTATGATGACGAGACGATAATGAGCTAAAAATGTGTTTTTGCAGACTAATACATAGCGAGACGGATGCCAACTTTTGTTGAGACGAGAACGAGACAAAAATGCACAATAATTTCCGTCATATGTTCACAATGTGTGTATGTGTAGTTAGCCTGCGTCGTAGAAGTGTCTGGTTGTGTCAATCATGTGATGTGATGCACCCCCCGCCCCACAACTCATCAGTGTCCTCATACTCCAGGCACATACAGTGGGGCAAATAAGTATTTAGTCAACCACCAATTGTGTAAGTTCTCCAACTTGAAAAGATTAGAGGCCTGTAATTGTCAACATGAGTAAACCTCAACCATGAGAGACAGAATGTGGGAAAAAAACAGAAAATCACATTGTTTGATTTTTAAAGAATTTATTTGCAAATCATGGTGGAAAATAAGTATTTGGTCAATACCAAAAGTTCATCTCAATACTTTGTTATGTACCCTTTGTTGGCAATAACGGAGGCCAAACGTTTTGTGTAACTCTTTACTCTTCACTTGGTGTAAAGAAATCAACTGTGGGAGCAATTATTACAAAATGGAAGACATACAAGACCACTGATAATTTCCCTCGATCTGGGGCTCCATGCAGGATCTTACCCCGTGGCGTCAAAATGATAACAAGAACGGTGAGCAAAAATCCCAGAACCACACGAGGGGACCTAGTGAATGACCTACAGAGAGCTGAGACCACAGTAACAAAGGCTACTATCAGTAACACAATGTGCCGCCAGGGACTCAAATCCTGCACTGCTAGACGTGTCCCCGTGCTGAAGAAAGTACACGTCCAGGCCCGTCTGCGGTTCGCTAGAGAGGACTTGGATGATCCAGAAGAGGACTGGGAGAATGTGTTATGGTCAGATGAAACCAAAATAGAACTTTTTGGTAGAAACAAAGGGTTTGTGTTTGGAGGAGAAAGAATGAAGAGAAAGGCTGAATTGCATCCAAAGAACACCATACCCACTGTGAAGCATGGTGGTGGAAACATCATGCTTTGGGGCTGTTTTTCTGCAAAGGGACCAGGACGACTGATCTGTGTAAAGGGAACAATGAATGGGGCCATGTATCGAGAGATTTTGAGTGAAAATCTCCTTCCATCATCAAGGGCATTGAAGATGAGACGTGGCTGGGTCTTTCAGCATGACAACGATCTCAAACACACAGCCAGGGCAACAAAAGTGTGGCTTCGTAAGAAGCATTTCAAGGTCCTGGAGGGCCTAGCCAGTCTCCAGATCTCAACCCCATAGAAAATCTGTGGAGGGAGTTGAAAGTCCGTGTTGCCCAATGACAGCCCCAAAACATCACTGCTCTAGAGGAGATCTGCATGGGGGAATGGGCCAAAATACCAGCAACAGTGTGTGAAAAGCTTATGAAGAGTTACAGAAAACTTTTGGCCTCAGTTATTGCCAACAAAGGGTACATAACAAAGTATTGAGAGGAACTTTTGGTATTGACCAAATACTTATTTTCCACCATGATTTGCAAATAAATTCTTTAAAAATCCAACAATGTGATTTTCTGGGGGGGGTTTCCACATTCTGTCTCCATTGGTTGAGGTTTACCCATGTTGACAATTACAGGCCTCTCTAATATTTTCAAGTGGGAGAACTCGCACAATTAGTGGTTGACTAAATACTTATTTGCCCCACTGTATATAATCAAATGCTCATGTACTCAAAAGAGTAATTAAGACAAAATTATCTTTATTCTACTTTCGATACAAATTTGCGCATGCGTGCACAGTCACAGACTGGCTTCATCGTGGCATCAACTGTCATTTCTCATTCACAAACAAACTTTTGTCAAGACAGGAGCTCACATGCTATCGGTATGTAGACTTGCTAAACTTACTTTTGGGCAACTGTTGACTTCTGTCAGAGCTTTGTACTGGTGTGATTTGCAAAATCCTGTTTGGTGTCGGATCGTTGCAATGCCAATGATGGTAAATTTTTATACAGTAGCACTGTTTGATTTTGCCTCAGCTACCGGTGCTCGCTAATAGGGTAGCTGTCAGTGAGCTAGGCATTAGGGGAAATGAAGTTTTAAACTGCAAGGTTTGGAAACATGCTGGCTGAATCGTTTGTCAGTTTAGTTTGGTTATTGTTTGCATGCAATCTAGGACATTGAATAACAATAACAATTGAGTTGGAATAACAATTTGTCAACGACAGTTGTCATGATATCAATTCATGAAATTGTTTAGTTAGCACTTAGCCTACTGTCTGTGTGCATTATTGTGTGTGTGTGTATTGATTAGACTACATTTCCATGGGTCTGCATTATGCAGGGTGATTTAAAAAGAATGTGCCAAAACCACTCCGGTATATTAAAAAAAAATAAAATAAAATACTAACTAGCTGTATTCAAGTATTATATAACTTCGTTTTTATTTCATGCTTTACAAGTGCTCAATGTGACCACCTTCAGCGGCACATACAACATCAAGCCAATATGACTTTTAATTTGTTAAAATTACGTACTTGTTAAAAAGACTTTTAATTCTTATTTTAATTATTGTTAAATTATTAATTAATTAATTAAATGAATATTTAATTAGTTAATTAATTTTAAATGAATTAATCATTAATTAATAATTCAGTCTATTTCAATGATTTTAAAATGAATAAATGCATGATGATTTTGGTACATTTTTTAATCACCCTGTATTATTATTTTTTTTATCTTTTTTTATTATTTTATTTTATTTTATTTATTTATTTATTTATTTATTTATTTTTTTTACCTTTTTGTTGTTAAATTATTTTTTCGGAATAATACAGCCTGTTGAGTAACCTCTGAGAATTTGAATTTGTGTCTTTGGTTATATACTATATGGGTAATTTTTTTTTTTTTGTATATATAAAACTGAATTTTTCTATTCAGGCAGAGGAGCCACACATTAAATATATTAAAGTGATATAGACCCTACTCACATGACGTCACAACCACGCCCCCGCGCCATATTGTCCGTCAACTTGTCGTGTTGACGCATTACCGCTACGTAAATTCCTCCTATTATGGCGTGTTTTTCTGCTCGTTAACATTAATAATCAAAATGGTGAAGGCGTGTGTGGCGGTCGGTTGCAATAACAGAGAAGGTAGACGGAGAGGCTTGAAGTTCTACCGTATTCCGAGAGACCTGGAGAGGAGAGCGAGATGGACTGCTGCAATTCGACGAGAAAACTGGGCTCCAAACGATTATCACAGATTATGTAGTAGTCATTTTATATCTGGTAAGATGCATTTAATATATATTTAGAGGGTTTTGGGCTGACAACCACAATTAAGATCATTGCTAGGCTAATCGCCGACAACATACACTCAGACGTTGTGAATAAACTACCTGAAAATATATAATTATAGGGGATAATAAGACAGTTGTCATACAATTAATTTACAATTTCACTATTGAGGTCAAAAGCCAAAAAATAAATTCAACTAGGGACAATCTGGAGTAGTGCTATCGCACTTCATATTTATTACATATTATATATGTATGTAGTGAGAGTGCTATGGCTAAACCATATAAACATTAAAAGCCCTAGCTCCGTTGACAAATGACATGAAATACATTAGACTTGACAGTGGATGTTAGCAATAACATAAGATTTTGAAATGAAAATTTCGTAATTCACCTTCACGAGCACAAGATAGATTCCTGCCGAATTTTCGTGGATGAGGACCTGTTTCACCCAACCAGCAACGAAGTATTTATAAGCCTCCAAGGTCTTAAAGTTTTTCAAACTTTCGTGAGAATAGGCTGATTTTGTGTGGACAAGATAGTTGTAAATATCAGGGTAGCAGATGTCAGGCAGAGGCGGCGAAGACAGCGGGTCGAAAAACATCGATTTAGGCATCAAATATGGATCTGGCGAATGGATAAACTGAAGCTTTTCCACATAACGCCTTTTATGCAACGCATCCAATGAGTTTACAGCGTCAGATAACACCGGGGCTTCCATGAATTGCTCTATAAATTGCACGACTAATTGAAACCATTGAGAATAGGGCTTAAAAATGACGGACAATATGGCGGTAGGATACAGCGACACGTCATTTTATGACGTAGATGAGTAGGGTCTATTGGCATCTTTGAGTGAACTTCGAGTAAAATTCAAGTATCCCAAGGGTGTCCGAGTGTCCGCTTTTTTGGAAGTCAAAATATGGGCAACCTAGTATTATCACCAAGTTGGTGTTGTCCTTGTAGACGCTACCATATGTGCTCA